>NC_142546.1:19697500-20021666 GCF_056151865.1 Erythranthe guttata
TTTTTAAAGCTAATAAAAGTAATTTAATATTTTTAGTGGTATTTAAAAATTATATGTTTTATCACAAAAAAATATTTTACGAAAATAAAATCTTTCAGCTATTTCTTTATCAATTTATTTGAAATCATATTTTCTTCCAAATATTTCTACATAATATTTTCACCAATGACAGTTAAAGATCTATTGATCGGATAATTTAGTGATTAATGTTTATTTGATTTTATTTTGTAAGAAAATATATTTTTTTTCAATTATCCGGTGTGATTTTTATTTTTTCGCCCTTTGTGCGCTCGAAATTTGTTATTTTGCACCTGGAAAAAAATCAATAAAAAATGAATTATCATTTATTATTCAATTTAGGGTGCATTGTGAATGATTTGTTGTGTTTTGAGGGTGCAAAGTGCTATTATTGTTTTTCAAGGGTGCAAAGTGCCAAAATGCTTCATTTGAATGGTGCAAAATGGGATTAAGCCAATTTTTTACTTTATTATTTTGCACTCCGATTGCTTCAACAAGTAGCTCTAGAAAAATGTTTCATGTAGTGTTTGGATATAGAAAATGAAATGCATGAATTTTGAGGATTAGAACTACGGGAAGCATTTTAAATCGAGAATTTTTTGGTCGACAATAAAATTATAAAATTTCAGAAATTTAAAAATATTATCTATAATAAAAGAAATTCGTAAATTTTGGGTGAAATTTTTAGGCCGGGAATAAAAGTGCAAAATTTTATATATTTAAAAGGAAATTTAAATAATTTTCAGAATATAGATTCTTTTTCCAGAAAATTTGTGTGAAATTTTTTGGTTATGTAAAATAAAATTAGGGAGGAAACATGAAAAACATAGGGAGTAAATTGAGTACAAGAGATAAAGAAAGAGGGACATCTTTTATACACAACCAGAAGGCTAATTTCGTCTGAAATTGTCCAACATCTAGTCCAATGGTGGGTCAACATTGGAAATGGACGGATTCTTTACCACGGCAGGGGCCGCATTATCGCATTTTATAGTACATGGGATATATACAACACTGGTAGGAGGACATGGGTGCAATTTATGTTTGACCAAGATATAATTAGCTTTAAAATTGGCATAATTAAAGGGCCCAAAATCTCAACATCTCACATGCATTTCTTGGCATTTTCTAACTTGGACTTGTTTCGAACAAGGAATATGTTTGATTAAGAAGCAAAACACATGTCCTTAGTTTGTTCAAAATTATATATTCACTTTTATGGAGTACTTGAATTGGACTAATTCATTTGAAGTATTCGAACTCGACCGATCCCTAGAACCGATAACACTATTACATGCAACAAAAACCCTAGTGCGCCGAAACGAATCAACGGCAACCTTAATTCGAAAACAATCTCGCGCTCGGTTCTTATATCTCCTGATTTTATGGTCGATCAATCTTGATGCCTTTTCATATAAAAAATATGGTGACCACCTAATTGACTAAAGTTGACACTATTGGCTTTGTAACATTCTTGACAACATATTCATTTGTTAAAATTTTAGTAGCCACAACTTTTAGTTCAATAAGGCTTTTGTGTTTTGTCCACAATTTATCGCTTGTGGATCTGTAATGGTATTATCACATTTGTTGTTGGTAGGACAATTAGAACTCAATTGGGACCAAGAATATATATATATATATATATATATATATATATATATATATATATATATATATATATATATATATATATATATATATATATATATATATATATATATATATATATATGAATTATTCCTTAATATAAAAGGAATTACAATTCCACATCGGTTACATAGTAGAAAGTTCTTGTCAGCCTTCATCTATTTAGGCCCCGTTTGGTTGCTAAGATAAGCCATGATTAACTAAATAGTTGGACTTAATTTGATGTTTGGTATCCTCAATAACTTGCCGGGTCGACCCGCCAAAATTATATAATCATGGCTTATCTTGCCTTATCTTGGCTTATCTTGCCTTTTAATGTGTTTTTTTTGTTGGACCTTTCAAGCTACAATAAAATAATTGGGTCTCATTAGATTATTTAATCTTATCTTGGCTAATCTTATCTTGCCAACCAAACGGGGCCTTAATCTTCAGTACTGTAATCAATGTAATCAACATTATAAGGTACGTGATTTGCATTTGACTTAATTGCTTTCAAGTATTGAATTAATTATCAACACGCGACATCATCTGACTTACGCGTCGGAGGGTGTGTGTTAAGTGTGTTTGCAGGGTAAACGCAAAGGAATTCCCTGGCGTGTCACATAAAAGTGTGTTGAGTGGTTTTGCATGTGTGTTAAGTAGGTTTGCAGGGTAAACGCCAAGGAACTCCCTGACGTGCCACATAAAAGTATGTTACGTGGTTTTGCAGGAGAGACGAACAAGCATTGTATACGCTCAACGCAAAAGCTCGTGATATTTGAACCTGCATTCCTAATCAATTCTCTAGTTCGACCTCTGAACTACTCATCTCAAGTGATCCCACATCAATATAATATATATTATATGGTAGAGAGCGTGATCTGCTATAATTGGCAGGACCATGCATGATATATATCTATCACATGAGAACCACTTGTTTTAATCCAATTTTAAAGATTATCCTCAAATATATATTGTCCTTTATCAAAATAAGTAATTTACATACAGCACAGCCTCTTTTCTTTAGACATACCCACCGGTTCGGTCAGAACCGGAACCAAACTCGGGTCAACGATTTTTTAATAGAATTGGAAACGATTTGACTAGAACCGAAACAGGAAAAATCGATACAGTTCCGGTTCCCCATTTCAATAACCGCTAACGATCGGTTAGAACCGCGGTTCGAACCAGTCTAACCGGTTTTTATAAAAAACTAAAAAATAAAAAAAAATATTAATTATAATTACAACTAATATTTTTTCAAGTATTTTTTTAAAAAAAATTAGGTTTTTTTATGTATTGTTTAACTGTTTTTTGAAGTATTTTTTTAGTTAAATATAATAATAAACAAAATTAAAATAATTAAAATAATTAAAATAATTAAAATAATATATATATTATTAAGAACTGTCCGGTTCTATAGTTAGAACCGGGAACCATACCGGGAATCGAACCATAAAGAACCGGAAATATTCGGTTTTGTTCCGGTTCCTCTAAAATCGAATTCGGAACCGACGGTTTCGAACCTGATATGTATAATTGGGCCAACCCAATGGGCATGCAATTCCTTTACCTACTGGGCCACGAGCCCAATATTGAAGACCACTACTACCGAGGCCCAATTACCTTCAAATCATGTTTTGGTCCGACAATCTCAAATAATTAAACTTCAGCTCAATCAATGAGGTATAAATAAACGTTTGAACTCATTCCTTAAGATACGTCATATTATCTGAGTAATACTTCAACATGTATTCTCTGGACTATTTCTTCTATCCGCACGTCTGACTTGAGCGTCGGAGGGGTTTCCGCCGGATCAACCCCGGCTTAGTTTACGTGTTCTATGATCGCAGGTATCTCAAGGTCGTCAAGCTCGGGAGCCAGTGATCCACTCTGCTCTTCCAGCTCATCCTACTTCAACTCTCTAAGGTGATCTATCTCTAGCATCATCAGAACCAAAACCGAAACCGAAACCGAACCATAGTCGTGTCTACTTTTCTTTAATTTATGTCTAATTAATAATAATTATCGTGCCAAAAACTAGAGTACTCCATTTGCAGTAGTTCGTCCACGTGCTGTGATTAATGTTTTTCGAAATATATAAGTAGAAAATTGAGGTTGAGTGCACGTACACTCGAACTTGCATCAATGAGATTGTCCGCTCATTAGAGATTGGCATGCAATTAAACACATATCATCAGGCTAATTGTATTAATTAGTACACTGTTTAGCCTATACACAAAAATGAATTATAAACACTTGTCTTAAGGCTCGACACAAAGCATATAGATCTATGATTAGGGAAACCTATCCCACATTATGAGAGCACTGGCGGTACTCTTGGGGGTGGGCTGTTGACCCCCAAAGATTAATTTTTTTTCTAGGTATTTCGTATTGTATTTGTTAAATGTTACTTTTGCGCCCCCCCCACCCATTTTTTTTGTAAATATGTGACTTAGCCCTTTGTTTTTTTCTTTTTTTTTTTTTTTTTTTTTTTTTTTTTCTCCATAATCTTATATAAATTATAATATATCATATTTAATATAAAATATAAAATAAAATGGTTAAAACTTGTATTATTTTAAATAAAATTTATGAATATTAGTTATTTTTGAATTTTTTTATCAATGCGTATATAAAAATAGTATGAGATCGTGCAATGAATTCCCGAAATATTAAGTGCAATACATTATTCCAGAAACGTGAATATATATAGAAACTATAGTTAGGGTATAGAGACAAGTTAGGGAAACAAAATAGGGATGTAGGTCATATTATATTTTAAATGTAAAATTAGCAGGACCCCCCCCCCCCCCCCCCCCCCCCCCCGAAACACTCCCTCTCAAAAATAATTATAGAAAACCCCCTTAGCTAATATTCCACCCAAAAGATATCTTCATAATTCCAAAACTACCCTTAATCGTCCAACATACTTTTTCAAAACTGGATTATTATATTCTTGATTTAATCAGTGCAGGGCGTTGATGAGGATTTCGAGAGTTGAGAGTATATTCTTGATTCTTGATTTAGGTGTGAAAATTGATTTTTGTTACCACTCACATTAGACACCTTCAAGAATGGGAAAACGGGTTTATGGGAAGGATTAGTACCGACCTCGACTGCCGGAACTTGTGCTTGTTGTTGGCGATTCTGGTCGGAGCAAGAAATTTAACACGATGGTTTGAATTTAAAATCGATTTTTTTTTTCGTTTGCCTAACGAGACTAACTAATGTTTTCACTTACACGATAGAGAACTATCGAGTTTTTTTTCTTCTCCCGTAATATTATTATGTACTTGCAAAGAAATGAAGAATGAGCCCCCCCCCCCTCTCTCTCTATCTCTCCTCATTTTTCCTCTCCTTCTTCTGTGTACTTATGAAAAAGGTCGTCACTCATATCATCAACGGGATTGAAGCCGTATATTCACATTAATATCTTTATTTTATTTTTATTTTTTCTTACAGTAAATCTCGTAAGAAATGAAGAGAGAGAGTAAAGAAACACCCAGTTTGTTTTGGGATTAATTTCTGCAAATATGTCATGAGTGTGAGTAGATCTGACATAATTTTCTGTTCATTTTGACAAGATTAAAGTTTGTTGGAACAAAACATGAATTTCCAGATTCTTCATCTTCCCTCTTCTCTGTGTTTTTTTTTCTCTATTTTATGCTTGTTATATTTTAACGGAGTTCTTCTGTAATGCCGTTAATGGAGAATTCCAGTTCTGGAAACTGGGAGACTATGAGATCGAACTCCCATTATGGTTGACAAAGTGTGGTGTGGCAGCGGTGTGGTGACAATGGGGCGGCATATTTATGATTTTTTTGGTGGACCGGGCGGATAACGGCGCGGGTAGAGAAATTCGTTCAGGCTGGAACCTTAATCGACTATGTACGAGTTCAATAGTCGATTAAGTTAATCGACTATGCTCTGGTAGTCGATTAAGGTTAATCGACTCTATTTTTTTTTATTGATTGCAATTGTATAAATCAATTATAATGTTTGTATATTTTTTGTTTTCGTAAAATATTGTTGATTTTGTATTTTTTTATAGTTGTGATTTGTTATTTTCAGTAGTCGATTCTTAATCGACTATGTTTATATCTCATAATCGATTAATATACTTGATAGAGAAAAAAAAGTTAAAAAACGGAAACAAAGTATTAAAAAAAAAATTTAAAAAATAAAAAAAAGGGTGATGAGGTGGGGCATAATTGGAAAAATTGGTGGCTGAAATTAGGAAGGGACATTTCTTAAATGGTGCAAAATAGTTTGAGCATCTCTTGATGGGTTAGCTCGCCTGGGTGTAGCTCAACTGGTTTCAGATGTGGTAAGTTGGTGCAAGGTCCTATGATCGAATGCTGGCAGCTGCAGTGTGAGAATTTCAACTCCAATGAAGGTTGGTTCCTTGTGGACACCAGGTCCGGGGGAATTTCAACTCCAATGAAGGTTGGTTCCTTATGGGCACCAGGTCCGGGTCCACTACCTTAACGGGCCGTTGAGTTACCATGATTTACATTTCTCTATCAAAAACTTGTCTGGCCAAGGGACGGGGGCCTGGGGGCGAAAGATTTCGCTTTTTTCGTGCAAGTATTGATAGGTAGCCGGGGTTAAATGTCACGTCAAATTATGTTTGATTTGAGGGATCCCTAACATCTTAATTAACAATAACAAAATAATAAATACCCATGGATTAAAGCAAAATATAGAAAACTATCTTTGTCACTAGTTATTTCTCAACTAAACATCTTTCAATCAATTAAGAGCAATAAATGGCAAAGTTGAAAAAAATAAATACAGTTAACGCATCATTTGTGACACAATTTTTTTTTAAAAGAGACAATTATTGAAAGACGGAGGTATTATAACATAACTTTTAATTCTATATCAAAATGTAAATTTTACATAATTAATTACACAATTCACAAACACTTAAAACATACAATCGTTGTTTGATGGCATAAAATGCAAAGGTAATAATACAAACGTGACATTGTAACTTGTAAGAGTGAATTATCCTGCATGAGAACTAGGTATAGGTTCATATTATCTATATATATATAATATATGGTTGACAGTTGTAGAAATTCTTTCATAAGTTGATTATAAACTTCTTTTTTCTGATGAAAGCAAACTGTACTGTACCCACATCTAAATTAGGGTTTACTCACTCGTGAATTATTAGCAGAAAAGATAATATAATGGATGATGACGACGACGACAAACGAAGACAGCAACAGTATCTATATATCAATATGCAGCTTATAAGAATATTCTTTCTAGTATTATTAAAGCTTGTGTCACGCCATTGGCTAAACCAGATTCGTTTTCTGTAGCCACCAGCACTGGCTATTGAAAAGGCGAAACCCCGGCCCTGCCCGGCCCGGCCCGGTCCATGGGCCTGCCCCTGTCTCTTTATTATGGTGCCCAATATATATCAATAATACAACTAAGTCAACTTATTTGAAGCACCACAATTCCTTTCAACAATAATTGACTATACTTGTTCATGCTATTTCTTAATCATGACAAACGGAGTCTATTCTTAACATGATACACCAAAAACCTATGTTTTAGACATATATATATATATATATATATATATATATATATATATATATATATATATATATATATATATATATATATATATATATATATATATATATATGAAAAATGATAGTTTTAGGCCCTCAAGTTTGCACCGATTTCACATTTGGTCACTCATGTTAATAAAAAATACATTTGGTCCTCCTTCATGTTTTAAAAAGTCAACAATTTTAGCCATTTCCGTCAATTTTAATTCCGTTAATACTAACGGGATCAAGCGTGTGCTCATCACTGACTTAACTGATAGACTAAGGGTACAATGACAAGAATAACCAAAAATATTAAATATTGAAACATAAGGGAATAAATATATATGTTTTTTTTTTAAATATAGGAGATCAAATACGAAATTGGTGTGAACTTGAGTGATGAATATTATAATTTTCTCTTTCTCTATCCCACGTAACAAAGCATATTTGATCTGATAAGCCTATTCATAATAGTTATATTTTATAATATATCACAATCATATGTTTTCCAAAGCTGATATTAGAAATATATCAACATCTTATATATATGGGGTTTTTTAAGAATCTAATTCATCACGCCATGTAGTTTTCCACCGTTGCTCAACAAAATAATAACACACATCCATGTGTATATGTATTTAGTAGGTAGTTATTTGTGTAGATTTACGATTTAAAAGCACATGACGTATTTTATCAGATATAGAATTTCATAATATATATATATATATATATATATATATATATATATATATATATATATATATATATATATATATATATATATATATATATATATATATATATATATATATACTGGCCCTCGGATATATGGAAATTTATTAGGTTAAAGGGACGCGCCATATTTTCATTAAAAAAAACATCCATGATCCATTCATGTTTCATTAGCTAAGCGCTCCTGGAAAAAATACGTGCTAAAAAAGTTAACTGTCTTATTACTATATAAAATTTTGAACACACCTAAATAAAATACTGAATTTCGCTATTGAAATTACTTCGCTAGTAGAAAGTTGTTTTTTTAATACAATTTTTTTGCTATGGCAAAAAATAGGGGTGTGTACGGTTCGGTTTGGTTCGGTTCGGTTTTTGGCTAAAACCGAACATGAACCGAATATATCGGTTTTTGTAAAATTAAAAACCGTATATGTCGGTACGGTTTGAAACGGCTCGGTTTTTTGGTTAAGCTTTTCTATTTTTCGGTTTTTTTGCTCACCCCTAGTAAAAATTCGTAACAAAAGGTACATTTTTACTACGGGACATTCTTGAAGTCGTAGTAAATGCTAGGATTTACCATACCAAAAAAGTATTTGTTACGGCCATTTATCGTAGCAAAGTTTTGTCACATCCGCATACGATTCGAGGCAAATTCGTAGCAAATGCATAACAAAAGCATTTTTACTACGAATTTGATACATTTTTACTACGATTAATGATCGTCGTAAAAAGTTATTTTTCTATTAGTGTGCCTAATTGTATATTGACCACATCATGTTTGGAAAATATTATAGAATTTTTTCTCGGATTTGTATTTAGCCAAAACTTTTAAGTTAAAATCAAAGTATTTTTCTAAAAAAAAAAAAATTACTGAGATCGAAATAAAATTTTGGTTCTTCTTTATACTCTATATAAAATATAATATGAAATAATTTGTCTCAATCACCTTCAACTTTACCCGTTGTCACCTCCCCAATTTGTCACTTCAATTTTAAGTCGGGTAATCGACCGACCCAAACCAACCCAATGCTACTAGCGATAATTGTTGTACGATTACTTGTTAGCACACAATTAATAGACAGTACTATTCGAAATTTTTGGTTCGTATATGTGGACGAAATTAAAGTGGCGGTTCAGGTGGGCTGCGGGCACCATATTTTAGTGGTTTGGGCAGTCCATAAGGACAGATACATAACTTTCAAATCGATTAGCTGGATGTTCATAGGGAAAATTAGCTAATAGTAGCAAGTATAAATATATATATATATATATATATATATATATATATATATATATATATATATATATATATTGATATGCCTAATTGGGCCAACCCAATGGGCCTACAAGTTATTTACCTACTGGGCCACGAGCCCAATATCGAAGACCAATATCACCGAGGCCCAAACACCTTCAAGTAAGGCTTGGGCCCAACAAAGCAAACCCAACCCAATAAACGACATATAAATAGAGGTTTTCCTCATTTTATTAAGGTACGTCCTATTACCTGAGCAATACTACAATACGTATTCTCTGGACCATTTCTATGATCAGCACGTCTGACTTGAGCGTCGGAGGGGTTTCCGCCGGATCAACCCCCGGCGTAGTTCACGTGTGTTCATTTCGCAGGTACCTCAGGATCATCAAGTTGTCAAGCTACTGATCTGCTTTGCTCTCCCAGTTCATTTTCTACACCACCCTAGGTGAGCTATATTTTAGCATCATCATTTTGGCGCCGTCTGTGGGAACGATGCGAACCAGATCACGTAGCCAACAAGATCCTCCTGAGGCGTCCGCTCGGAGAGAAAATGACACAGCTAACGACCTCCCACCTCGTGGAGGCTCTGGCTTGCCACCTCTTCCACGTCCCATGGATCTGCCTCGCGAGGTTCAGGTGATCCCACTCGGGACCCACCACTCGCCGATCCACCACTCCCTGCTCCTCTAATGGTTCAAATAACCGAGGATGTGCTTCAACACATGATAGCAAAAGCTTCAACTCACGCTGCCACAGAGGCCGTGACCCAATATATCGCCACGATGGGAGCAAATGCTCCCAACGCGATACCAGCACCTGCTTCACATGTGGATCCATCTATGGCACCACCGCCATCGACTCCCTGGGGGCTTACATCTGCCCCCAAAATATTTCGCTCGCCAAGGGTTATCGACTCCCTGGGGGCTTACATCTGCCCCCAAAATATTTCGCTCACCAAGGGTTATCGACTCCCTGGGGGCTTACATCGCCCCCAAAATATTTCGTTCGCCAAGGGTTATCGACTCCCTGGGGGCTTACATCTGCCCCCAAAATATTTCGTTCGTCAAGGGTTATCAACTCCCTGGGGGCTCACATCGCCCCCAAAACATTTCATTCGTCATAGCAGGAGCCAACGCTCCTCCTCGTGAGGCCCCACTGGGTCCTCAACATGATCAATTTCTACTTACTTCTCGAACGGTTCAGATAACCGAAGAAGACCTTCAGCGTATGATTACGGAAGATTCAACTCGTGCTGCCACTGAATCAGTGGCACCATATATCACCAAGGTTGGGCATCTCACCCCAGTGGTTCGTGATCGCCTCATCCTAAATGGGGGGCTATCCCATCCTAAAGTTGGGCATCTCATCTCAAGGGTGGTACATCCACTTACCTTTCAACCCCAAGGGGGTGCACATCCCATCTCAAGGAACGAGGATAATCTCCCTACTCAAAAATAGAACATCCCCAAGGGGGTGCACATCCCATCTCAAGGAACGAGGATAATCTCCATACTAAAAAAATAGAACATCCCCAAGGGGGTGCACATCCCATCTCAAGGAACGAGGATAATCTCCCTACTCAAAAATAGAACATCCCCAAGGGGGTGCACATCCCATCTCAAGGAACGAGGATAATCTCCCTACTCAAAAAATAGAACATCCCCAAGGGGGTGCACATCCCATCTCAAGGAACGAGGATAATCTCCCTACTCAAAAAATTGAACATCCCCAAAGGGGTGAACATCAAATAAAAAAAAAAAAAAAAAAAAAAAAAAAAAGAACAACTCGTGCACAGCACGCGCGTGAAAAAACAGAAGAACAAAGAAGATGAAAAAAAAAAGACGAAAAAATAGAAGAAAAAAGAAGATGAAAAAATACTAGAACAAGAAGAAGAAAAAAGAGAGTAAAAGAAGAAGAAACAGAAGAAGAAAGAAGAAGAAAAAGAAGAAGATGAAAAAATAGAAGAAGAAAGAAAAAATAAGAAGATAAAAAACAAAAAGGGAGGAAAGACAGCCGAGTCGCGCGCGCGCGCGCGCTCCAAAAAAAAAAAAAAAGGCGCGCGTGCACAGCACGCGCGCGTGGAGAACACGCGCCTGACGCGCGCGCGCGTCAGCAAAATAACAAAAAAAAAAAAAAAAAAAAAAGGGAAAAGTACCTCACACGCGCGCGCCTTCCCATGCACGCGCACACGCCTCCCAAGGCCTCCTTGGAGAGCGCGCTCCCATGTAATTGGACTCAACTTTCACCGCCCTCCACCAAATTGCGCGTAGATTTTGACTCGCTTCTCCAAATCGCACGAGAATTTCAACGCGCTCCACCAAATTCCACGAGCTCTTTAACGCACCTACCAAATAACGTTCGTTATCAAATGGAAAATAAAAAAAAAAAATTATTTCACCACGCCATGCCAACGATTAACGCAAGACTACAGCACCGATCTACTCTCAATACGATCCGGTACCCCTTTCGACTTGGCTCCCACATCGTCTCGAGAGTGGGGGGCTTGCGAGACAACTTCCACGAGGAGCCAACTCGCTCAGTAATACCACCCGCAGCAAGACAACTCCCACGAGGAGCCAACTCCCTCGGGTCTACGAAACCATAGCGAGTTAACTCCCACGAGGAGAATACTCGCTCTGTCCTATAACCCGTCGCGAGGCAACTCCCACGAGGAGCCAATTCCCTCGGGTCTCAACGCCATAGCGAGATAACTCCCACGAGGAGCAAACTCGCTCGGCCCTACACACTCGTTGCGAGACAACTCCCATGAGGAGTCAACTCCATCGGTATTACGAACCCGTAGCGAGACAACTCCCACGAGGAGCCAACTCGCTCGGAACTACAACCTGTAGCGGGACAACTCCCACGAGGAGATAACTCGCTCCGTCCTACAACCCACAGCGAGACAACTCCGACGAGGAGCCAACTCCCTCGGGTCTACGAAACCATAGCGAGATAACTCCCACGAGGAGACCACTCGCTCCGTCTTATAACCCGTTGTGAGATAACTCCCACGAGGAGCCAACTCCCTCGGGTCTCATAACCACAGCGAGATAACTCCCACGAGAAGACCACTCGCTCTGTCCCACAATTCGCAGCGAGACAACTCCCACGAGGAGCCAACTCGCCCGATACTACAACTCGTAGCGAGACAACTCCCACGAGGAGCCAACTCGCTCGGTACTACAACCGGCGGCAAGATAACTCCCGCGAGGAGATAACTTGCTCAGTCATATAACCCGTTGCGAGGCAACTCCCACGAGGAGTCAACTCCCTCGGGTCTACGAACCCACAGCGAGATAACTCCTACAAGGAGGCCACTCGCTCCATCCTACGACCCACAGCGAGGCAACTCCCACGAGGAGCCAACTCGCTCGGTACTACGAACCCGTAGCGAGACAACTCCCACGAGAAGCCAACTCGCTTGGTACCACAACCCGCAGCGAGACAACTCCCACGAGGAGCCAACTCGCTCGATACTACAAGTCTGTTGCAAGGCAACTCCCACGTACAACCACCTCGCTCGATAATAAGACTCACTGCGAAACAACTCCCACGAGGAGACAACTCGCTCAGAGCAACCTCAATCCGCACGCTCCTCAATCGCGCGTCATCCAATGCTCCTACAACTTCGCTGCAAGACAACTCTCTTGAAGAGACAACTCGCTCGCAATGCACTACATAATCGCAAGCTCAAGTTAGCACGATTACAACCCTAGAAACACTTAGAGATATTATGAGAATCTATATAGCCTGGCCAGCTTGATTACTCAAAATTTATCTACTTGTTTTCGATGGGTCCTTCATTAAAACGTGGCCACGGTCCAAACATACTTACGACCCACGAGGTCTAACAAGGGGCACGATCCCCATAAAAAAACTCTTGAGAGCCTGATCCCCTCCTCAAGTACATCACGCACAAGGCTATATGTAAACACATACAAGCAACGCGTCAAAAACATTGACAATGTCGATAAATAACAACTCCCACGAGGAGAATACTAGCTCCGTGCTACTACATTATCACGAGACAACTCCCACGAGGAGATAACTCGATCAACTCTATTACCCCCCGACGAGACAACTCCCACGAGGAGATTACTTGATCCGTGCTACCACATTATCGCGAAACAACTCCCACGAGGAGATAACTCGATCAACTATATTACCCCGCGACGAGACAACTCCCACGAGGAGACAATTCGCTACTACATCGTCGCGGGACAACACCGACGACTCAAATAACTTACATAGCGACAACTTAGTCGCGCCAACGCGCATTCACGCCCCTCCGACACACACTCCAATGCATTTTCGCGCACCATCAGGCCATATGCCAAAGAACGAACACTACAATTTTCACTCTCGACACGATTGAGAACCCATTTCGACATGGCCCCCACATCGACTCGAGAGTGGGGGGCTTAATGATATGCCTAATTGGGCCAACCCAATGGGCCTACAAGTTATTTACCTACTGGGCCACGAGCCCAATATCGAAGACCAATATCACCGAGGCCCAAACACCTTCAAGTAAGGCTTGGGCCCAACAAAGCAAACCCAACCCAATAAACGACATATAAATAGAGGTTTTCCTCATTTTATTAAGGTACGTCCTATTACCTGAGCAATACTACAATACGTATTCTCTGGACCATTTCTATGATCAGCACGTCTGACTTGAGCGTCGGAGGGGTTTCCGCCGGATCAACCCCCGGCGTAGTTCACGTGTGTTCATTTCGCAGGTACCTCAGGATCATCAAGTTGTCAAGCTACTGATCTGCTTTGCTCTCCCAGTTCATTTTCTACATCACCCTAGGTGAGCTATATTTTAGCATCATCATATATATATATATATATATATATATATATATATATATATATATATATATATATATATATATATATATATATATATATATATATATATATATATATATATATATATATATATATATATATATATATATATATATATATATATATACCTTGTTGTTTGGACATTTTGCACATGAATCCCTTATGGTATGAAATTAGGTATATAACTCCCTTGTGGTTTGGATATTTTGCACATGACCCCCTTATGGAATAAAATCAGGCACATAACCCCCTTCTAGTTTTGACATTTCGCACATGACCCCCTTATGGGATGAAATCAGGCACATATCCCCTTTTAATAGAAATCTGGAAAATACTAAATTATCCCTAAAGTTTAGTCAAATTGCAATCATACCAACTGTTCGTTGGTTCTCTATCAATTTAAAATTTCTTGTTTTAATTTAAAATTAATTATTCTATAAAATGAAAAGCTTAATATACTGTTTTGTAAAATGAGAAATATAATATATTATTGTATTATTTTAATCTTACAGCACATTTTTTTTTAGTTTTCATTTCAACTTTAGAGAAATATTTTTTTTTAGGTTTTTTCCAAATGAATAAAAAAAATAAAGACTTTGTCTTAAAAAAATTAAAATTCGATAACAACTATAATATACTATATTATATAGAAAATAGTAATATAATAAATATAATTAATGATAATGTTAAAGATTTTCAAATTGGTTTCTAAAATTGACTAAATTGTCAATTGTACAAGTTAATTGTCAATAAATACTAGTTATTGTAAGATTGACAATTTATTCAATTTTAGAAACCAATATGAAAATCTTAAATATTATCATTAATTATAATTACTATATTACTATTTTCTATATAATATATTATATTATAGTTGCTATCGAATTTTAATTTTTTTTAAGAAACAAAGTCTTTATTTTTTTTAATCTTTTAAAAAAATCTAAAAAAAAAACATTTTTCTAAAATTGAAATGAAAATTAAATTAAAAACAAATATGTGCTAAAATTAAAAAAAAACATAATAATATATTATATTTCTCATTTTACAAAAGAGTAGATTAAGCTTTTCATTGTATAGAATAATTATTTTTAAATTAAAACAAGAAATTTTGACTTGTTAGGGTAACCAACGAACAGATGGTATTGTAATTTGTCTAAACTTTAGGGGTAATTTAGTCTTTTCTAATTTTCTATTCAAGGGGGTTATGTGCTAATTTCATACCATTAGGGTGTCATGTGTAAAATGTCAAAACCACAAAGGAGTTATGTGCATAATTTCATACCATAACGGAGTCATGTGCAACATGTCAAAACTACAATGGGTTTATGTGCCTATTTAATTCCATAATGGGGTCATGTGCAAAATGTCCAAACCACGAGGGGATCAAGTGCTCTTTATCCATATATATATATATATATATATATATATATATATATATATATATATATATATATATATATATATATATATATATATATATATATATATATATTGACATTTTTGGAATGAATTTAATAAATGATGTGAAGCAAAGATTTAATTAGGCTTGTTATTTAGTTCTAGTTAGTTTTGTTAACAGGGACCTATATTAACTTACCACCCAATTAATATAATATGACTAATAAACTTGAATAAATTGACAGTAAATCATAATTGGCTAAAAATTGACATTAAAATTTCGGGTAAATGGTAAATTGACTCATTACAAGAACACTTAATTAAAAAAAGGACATCCAACCTTTTTTGTGTTGCAAATCAATTAACTTTATTCAAACTTATTTGCAAATAAAGAAAACATTTTTTTTATGTAATAAAATTACCCCCAACTCCTTTAAACCATAAATCAACTCCAATTTCATGATTTACACCTTAATGTAGCCCAATTTCACCAATTAACCAATTTTGATCTTTATTTAAATTTTGTCCGCCACCACCAGAGATTTTTTTTTTTTTTGGTGAATTTTTTTTTCTGACAAGTAAACCGTACGGTCTCCGGCATTGACTTTTTTTTTTCCTCCCTTTTTTTTGAAACCTTTTAAAAAAAGTTATTGCACTAATTTTACTGTATTAATTAATTTTATCGTCTTGGCCTGCAATTTGTTATCTCCGACCGTAATATTACCGTCTCATGCAGTAATATTACTGTTTGGGACAGTAATGTTACTGTTCGTGAGAGTAATATTAGTAATATTATTTTTTTTCATTCTATATTACTGTCTAGGAAAATAATTTTGATGTTAACACAGTAATTTAGAGAGAAAAAAAAGTTTCAAAAAATAATCAACGCCGGAGAACCGCACGCTCAACGCCGGAAAAAAAAATCATAAAAAACATCATTTTCTAAAAAATAATATGTTTTCAAAAAATGACCTAATCTACGAAATCATCGACCGATCTATGGCACCACCGTCATACGCCGCAGAGTTTTAATTCCTCAGCTACAGCCCATAATAATAAATAAAAAAAAAACCACCAACTTCAAAAATTTTGTGGTGATATTATTATAAATTTTGTAGTTGATTTACGTTAATAAACTGTGGCTACATATTTGATTAACGTAAATCAATTTGAAGTTACGTCATCCCCTACACCAACAACACCGCTCTCTGCTGTTAGGGGCGGAACCAGGATGAAAACATAGGGGGGCGATCAAAATTTCGAGGTTCGGAGCACAAAACAATGTATAAGTGCAAAACATATATGAGGTTCGAACCACGAAAAAAATTTAAGGGTCACAAAACATTGCAAAAATAAGTTTATATTGCTAATTTTAATTAAAACAATGTATATTATAATCTTATCATATTTGAATGATGCAAAAAATAAAATCTATTTAATCCAAATGATTGTATTACACTTAATATTTTGGTTGAAAATTTTAAGTAAATATTTATAAATTTTACTTAAAATAGTAAAAATTGTAATCATTTTATCTTATATTGTTAGTATTAGATACGATTTTTGTATCTATAATTATATAAGATTATAGAGAAAAAAAAGATGAAGGCATGCATTTACAAAAAAATTGGGGGGCCAAAATTAATATTCAAAAAGTATATGTGCAAAATACCCCCGCGTTGTCATCACAGAGTGACATCGAAACCTATGGTTGACACTGGATTGGTTTTTATCCACCAACCGACCTATTATTAACCATATTTTTAGGTGGATAATCAATTTTTAACCGACCCATTGAATCGGGTCGAAAATTTCAACCAACCCATCTATAATGGGTCGGTTGGTGGTTTCTAATATTATCAAAAGTTGGTTGACCGATAATTATCGGTCATCCAACTATATCATTAAAATTTTATTAAAAATATAAAATAAAGGCCGTGTTTTCATAAGTGGATATTTAAATTATCAAAATAATTAGTATTTTATATTTTAAAAATAATTAGGAAAAAAAATGACCTAAATCTTCAACCAATTTCTTGCCCAAACTTAAACAAAAAGCCCACAAAACTCCACTAAAGCTCTTGTGCACGTTTTAAATTACTTAGAATTTCCTAATTATGTTTTTTTGGTAAAATGTTATTAATTATTTTGAACTGATAAACGATGATCACACTGAGGCATACGTAGAATGTGGTATTTTTACTCCAAACTTTGATTTTTTTTTTAAAGTAGACTAGGTAGCGGGTATAAACCATCAACCGACCCATTCCGGAACCAAACATTCGGTCGCCAACCATCAACCGATCCACAAAGGTTAGATCGGCAACGATTTTCAAATTTGAGCAAAAATGGTTTGACGGATGGGTCGGTCTTTAGGCTGGTAATTGACCGACTCAATCCAATCTCAGCCTATCGAAACCCAACCCCCGACGACAATGTGACCGTGTTCCTCTCAACCGGGTCAACAAACGATAGCCAAGAAAATCTACCACCACTGCTTCCTGCTGTTTGCCGCCACCAAGAGCCCATCTGTCGGGAAAGAAAACAGAGAAAATGGGGAAAAAATGGAGAAGGCGAAAAAAAGAGAGAAAACGAGAAGAAAAGAGAAGAGAGTGGAAGAAGGAATTCTCAGGTCAGAAGGAACTCTGGAATCCACCAGAAAATTCAGAGAAAACTCAAAAGTTTTATTGATAATAAATGATACTTCCACCAATACCCATTAATAACTCTTCTCCGAGTTAAATAGTTATTTTACAATTCGAATCCAATTTGACGTTCCTTGTCGTTCAAAACGACGTAATAGAGGGGATAAGTTAGGGTTAAACATAAGTCATTAAGGGTAGTATTTGTAATTTACTTCTATTAATTAGTCAATATAACAACTAAATGATTTTTCTCTTTTTTTTTTAAATACCCCCTCCTGCATGAATTTACCAAATTAGGGTCTAGCTAACTTTCTCTGTATTATATATATGAAATATTGAAATATCAACCTTTAATCCGTGTTAGGTTTCGCTTAATAAGTATCAGAGAGGTCGGCATAGTTAGGCAATCCAAACAAAAGATTGAGGGTCCAAAAGTAATGACTAATACATGCAATAATGATAACATTTCATCATTGATTACCTCATTAGGAGTATCTTAATTAAGTAGAATGATTAATTAGAATGCTAAAAGTAGATAAGAGTATCTGGACCAAATATTCGATTATGAGTACGACCATGCACATATACACAGCCACGTGTTCAATAGAATCACACTAGGTGATCGGTAGGCAGCCACTGTAGATGAAATGGACCCCTACCTACAGAATTTTACAAAGGACTCCATTTCAAATTAGGGTAAATTACAACCACCCCTGAGGTATAGTTAATTTACGAAAAAACCTCTCTTGTTTGGATAATTACAGCCACCCACCTCAACTATGATTTTTTCTTACATCTCCACCCTTATGGTGTCAAATTCAACGTAATAATTTAGATTTCGTGGAATGTGCTCTAGTTTGTACTCGTTTTGTGTAAAAATACAGTTTTCGATGCACCACAATCTCATATATATAAGCCAAAAAACACATATTATGATCATCTTTCTTCAAATTGTGGAGTTCGAATGGGATAAAACGGGTACAAAAGTGATAATATTTCATATAATCTCGAAGATTCCACTAAATTGAAACCGCAAGGATGGACGTGCAAGAAGATTTATAGTTGAGGGGAGTGGTTGTAATTACCCAAATATAAGGGAGTTTTTTGTAATTTAATCATATCTCAGGGGTTGGTTGTAATTTACCCTTCAAATTATACATGGCTCGACACTATTTATGGAGATATTGCTAGCTGTTCAACCAGTTGGCCTGGATTAACAAAAAATTGACTAACTTTGACAACCAAATATATATACTAATTTGTAGTTTGTGACAAATAAAAATTAGGAGAATTGCAAAAAAAAATATATGATAAGGGCATTTAATTAAAATTAGGAAGGATATTCTACTTTATTATCTTGTAAATATATCCATTCCATTCAAATTTATTTGCTAATAACGAAAACTCTTTCATATATAAAAATATTACCCATAAGTATAACTCCTTGAAACTCTAATTTGTTTCATGATTTAAAACCTAATTTAGCCCAAATTTCACCAATTAAATCATTTCATTCTCTAATTAATTTTGACCGCCACCGCCGGTGACTGCCGATCTCCGGCTTTGAGTTTTTTTTTAACATTTGTTATTTAACTTTTCTCACTAATATTACTGTGTTAGTATTAGTAATATTGTTTCATATAGTAAGATTACTGTGTTAATATTAATATTATTGTTTTAGCCTACAATATTATTGATTCAAATAATAATTGTACTGTTTGAGACAGTAATATTACTGTCTCAGCCTGCAATGGTCCTATCTCAAACAATAATTTTAGTGTTTTAGACAGTAATTTTACTGTAAGAGATAGTAATATTATTGTTCGATGCAATATTCATGTTTAAGTTAATAATATCACTGTCTCAGTGCAATATTACTGTTCGAGACAGTAATTTTACAGTCTGAAAAATCAATGTGTTGGTTGTTAAAAAATATTCAAGAAATTGTGAAAAGAGGGGTTAATGTTATATTTTTGTTAAAATTTGGGGTCAAAGTGCAATATTTGTTAAGTTGAAATATTATGGATGAAATTAATGTAAATTTTATGGTAAGGGTATTTTGAACAAGAGACAAGGGGCTGGAATTTTTTGTAGGACTGATTTTGATCTGAATAGGAGTGCAAATAAGTCCTCTTTCTTGAGGTTATATGCAATTCGCCCATAAAAATTAAATGAAAACAAAATATAGAAATAAAAATGATACCCGAGTAGACATTTTACAATAAAAATGATAATTAGATGGGTAAGTAAAGTTAACCCCTTGAGATTTGACTTTTGCTTTATAATCCTAATTCAATTAAAAAACCCCCAAATTCAAACTAACATCCTAATTTAGTGAAAATTCTTAATTTTATTTAAAATACCCCAAATTTAAAACTCAAAATTTAAATTCAAAACCATCTTTCATCATTTTCGCCACAAAACAAAACCCATCTTCTCTTATTAACATACACATCTCTCTCTCTCTCTCTTTCACATAAAGTTCTTTTGTCCCCACGATTCTTTTCCTTCCCACCTTTTCACTATTGTAAAAAAACCCTTAAAAAGAATCAAACTTCAATGGGAGATTGAGAAATTTAAACATATAAGGAATTTCACTTCAATTAGGCCATTGATATAATTGAGCATTTAATCTGGGTTTTATCTGAAGGTCCAAGAATACTTGGGTATACCATAAGTCTTTGTTAATTTTGTTGTTATTTTGTGTCTCGTTATTCTCCAAATCATATGTTCACTTTTATTCGAACCAGAGAAGACTTGGGGAAGAAGGTAAATGGGGGAAAAAACAACTAAAATTGAAGGAAAATTAAACCCCGCGATAATATAAGAGAAAAGACAAATTTTCTCCTGTTAATCCCACGTAAATGGAATTTTTAACGTTTTCTTTTTCCAGATGTATGTTTTTAACAGAAAACCTAACACCGTTAATGCTTTTGGCAGTTGTTAACGTTGACTTAATTGCGAAAAGGGCACAAATTGTCCCGCTTTGGAGTTGATGAGAGCATTTTGGATCGGAACCTATTGTTCAGGGGGTAACGCGCTGTACTTATCCCTTATTAAAATGCTATCATTCATTTATATTTAAAAATTTGAAAAATCAAAATAGAATTAGATAGAAGAAATATTTAATCAAACTAAAATGACCTATTCGAATTATTAAAAAAAAATGACCAATTTTAGTATGTAACTTGATCAACAGAGTCGAATCTGTCTATTGATTCGTGGATTGGTCGATCTAACAATGTCGATTAATCTGGCCTGGCAATTTTATAACATTGGACTTGGGCACTGATTGAATATTGATTTTACTCATCTATTGTTTGTATGATTTATTTTTCTTTTTTAAATCTATAGCCACCATATACTAGGTTATTTAGATACTACACCGGGCCATATACGCCAACTGATTTTTAATCACATTGCATGTAGTTAAACCAGTGTATTTAATCTGGTGTAGCATCAAATAAACCAGCAAACTGTTGATCGAAGTCCCTATTTAATTGCAATAATTGTGCTATACTTTATTACTAAAAAAATAAAACAATCATAATAATAGAAGAGACATATGTATGTGGCAATTTTCAGCAATATATATATATCCTTGCTGTCATGATAACCATAGTGAATGGAGTGAGAAAATTATTCTACAATGACACAACAAAAATAAAAGAAAAAAAGTAAAGTCCAAAGTAGTAGCACCAAACTTCATGTGTGTCTCTGTTTATTTTTGTCCCCACACCGCACCAAACAATTGTTACAATTTATATTTATCCCCTTCCACTACAAAAACAACCCCCCACCCCCCATATATACTTGTCACCTCTATATATATCACCCTCAAAATCCCTTCAAATTATATCACATAAACAAAAAAAATTAAAACCAACCTTGATCACATTTCAATATTAAAGTCTAATTTTTTTTTTTTTAAATATGGGCAACGCCGACCATACTTACGACCCTTCGTTCAACGAGAACTACTATAGCTCCGCCACGGTCG
The DNA here is from genome assembly GCF_056151865.1 of Erythranthe guttata. Classification (NCBI taxonomy): domain Eukaryota; kingdom Viridiplantae; phylum Streptophyta; class Magnoliopsida; order Lamiales; family Phrymaceae; genus Erythranthe; species Erythranthe guttata. The sequence goes on from NC_142546.1 coordinate 19,719,620, forward strand.
CCAACCACCGGGTGGCGATCCCTCCACCGCAGCCGTTTGTGAAGTCTATTACGAATACGTTGAAGGAGACATTCTTCCCCGACGACCCGCTACGGCAGTTCAAGAACCAACCGCCGAGGAAGAAGCTCGTACTGGGGTTTCAGTATATTTTCCCGATCCTTGAGTGGGGTCCGCGTTACACGTTGGAGTTCCTTAAAGCGGACCTCATTGCCGGGATCACTATAGCCAGCCTTGCCATACCGCAGGGGATTAGTTACGCCAAGCTCGCAAACTTGCCGCCGATTCTCGGTCTTTGTGAGTACCATGCAAATTTCATATTATATATATAAACATAGCCTTGTTTTTTTGGTAGGGCAAACTAGGCATGATTAACTTAAATAATTATATTTTCTTTAATATTTGGCAAATTCAATAACGTTTAAGATGTTTTACACAAACATTAAGAGAATCATTAAATACGCTTAGTCATAAAAACGGCATTCGACAAAGACTAAAATAGCCTATCCGACAAATGAGGTAATAAAAGAGTCGGTGTTTTGAGAAAGTCCAACTAGTAAGGGTAAAACTGGAAAAACAGATGCATTTAATGCACTATTGGAGATTTTAAGTGGCAGATAATATGAAATGAAATGAACGGAGTAATTTCTTTTCTTTTTTTCTTTTCAATTTTATTCTTATAACACGAACTATATATATTAGATTCGAGCTTTGTTCCGCCGTTGATATATGCTGTAATGGGAAGCTCGCGGGATTTAGCGGTGGGGACGGTGGCCGTTGGATCGCTTCTGACGGGATCCATGTTGAGCGAAGTGGTGAGTCCGACCGATGATCCGAAACTGTATCTCCATCTTGCTTTCACCGCCACATTCTTCGCGGGTCTTTTTGAAGCATCCTTGGGCATTTTCAGGTAATTAATTAAGTAGGTTAATAATAAATCATTTTTCTTTTCAAATTTAATATTAATAAATAAAATAATAATATTTAATATAATAATGGTGCAGGCTTGGGTTTATCGTGGATTTTCTGTCGCATGCAACTATAGTAGGGTTCATGGGGGGAGCAGCGACGGTGGTTTGCCTTCAACAGCTGAAAGGAATACTTGGACTTGACCATTTTACCCATGCTACCGATATCATCTCTGTCATGCGTTCTGTTTTTACTCAAATTCATAGCGTGAGTAAAATTTCAATTTTTTATTTATTTACCCCCGGCCCCTTCAATTTTTTACCATGCATTATTGAATGAGGTAGATCTATATATTATTATAATCAATTATCATTCAAGTTTTATTAAATGTTTCTAAGTTTAGATCTCAAAAGATGAAAAAAGATTATAATTTAAATAATTTTCCTTCCTAATTATTGAAATCCGAAAGAAAAAAAGAAATTGACAAATTTACCCTTCAAAAGATGCGGTTATTTCTATTTATTTCCATTTTTTTAATTAATACCCTAATCACAAAATGAGCCACACCTTCTGGTCCCAAGAGAGATCTACATTGTTAGGGCCCGTTCGATTACCGCAATAAACAGTGAGTCACGAAATTTTTGATTCATTCGAATAAAGTAAAACAAAATAACTAAAAATCTATGAACTTTAACTAAGAAACACATTTTTTTTTGTGGGTAGGCTAAATTAAATTACTTGGTCGAACCAATTACATCTAGCTATAGTATTTAGAAGAATTTTTTTGAAATCCACTAGCTAGAAGGTTCTGACAACTAAATAGTAGGGGCTAGTAACACTTTCTGTTGGCAAGATTCATATTTTTTGAAAGACTAAAATCAAAGTCCTATATTAACTTCTACTATTTCATTAAATTAGTAACACCTCCACCTCCGAGATTAATTTAATACGGAGTGACTAAACAAGTAAAAAACTATTTTATCCTTCAAACCACATGTTAGTTTTATTAAATCAAATATTTTATAGACAAATCACATATAATACCAGAATTTAACATATGTAGTACAAGATCTAACCTAATGAACCGAACGTCTTACTAATTAAATAATTAATTAGTCAGTAGATAATTAATTCAATCTCATTCAATCCAATTTAATCAGGGATAGGTAAACGAACGAACCCCTAATAATACCGGATATTGAAATTTGTAAGGCTTAGTCAATTTAATTAAATGGCGATAGAGTCAGGTTTATATCTTTTTCTCAACCTTAGCCGACCATTCGGACAGCCATCGAAATCTTTAACTACTTTATTCAATTGAGAAAACAATATATGCCATACATTTCCGGTTTTGCCACTGCAATTACGTAAGTGCTTCTCCTTGCATTAAAATATATGCCCCACGCTTAATTAATTTCCATGTTGTCCAAAATAATTGGTATGAGGAAGCTCGATGCCTGGGGCCGGTTCTGAGGGAAGATAAAATAGGCGGTCGCCTAGGCGCCCCCGAAATCTCAGAAACGACCCTGCCAAATGCCTTATACTTTTATTTTCTTGATAATAAACCAAGAATTGATGACAACTTTATTAAATATTTCATTCTTCATTACTAATGGAAAACCCCTAAATTGCCCCTTACAAACTTTAAAGAAAGATCAATTAGTGGTATACATAATACAAGGTAGAATTGGTAATCAAAACATAATTAATTTTATCTTGAAATTCTAAACCGACACTTCATATGTGAAGGAAAAAATATGACCACATGTCATGACACTTATTTTGGAACGGAGAAAATACATTGCATATGCATTACTTTATCCTTATTCTTTTATGAAGACCAATTATATTGAAATGATACTTTTTTCGAGTTTATTACATTCATCACCCTTATATTTATCTTAATTACACAAAAAAAAAAAAAAAAAAAAAAAAAATCTTTGTATTATATTCTTATTGGAATCGTCCATATCTGATTCATCCTTCAGAACCCTATCACACCCAGGATCTGATAAAATAGGATGAAGTATATTTAGACAGTATTTTGCACCTACGTAATTATCTTGAATATAGTAACCAATTTTTTATTTTCCGATCCACTGAAAGCGACAAAAGAAAGATCTTGTTGTTTCTTCAACAATTTCTGATCTCTAGTGAACCTCTCATTAGGATTCGATCCCAACCCAGATGAAGTTCTGAATCATAAGAGAATTTTTACTAATACTAAAATATGGGTATGTAGCTTGTTAACAATTTAATATAACAATTAAAATAAACTTAAATCTATTTGCAAAAGTAGATTCTGCATCAATAGTGAAATTGTGTAATGAAATAAAAAAGTGACATTTTACTATGCTATATATATATATATAATTGGCAGTGGAGATGGGAAAGTGCTGTACTAGGATGTGTGTTCCTTTTCTACCTGCTGCTCTCCAGATACTTTGTAAGTCTAATAATTGATATACGATAATTTAAATATTATTATATATCAATGAATTTAATTAATGCACATGAATTAATCATATATTATTACTAATTAATGATATTTAATTGCTAATTTGCAGAGCAAAATGAAGCCAAAGTTGTTCTGGGTATCTGCAATGGCTCCATTGACATCTGTAGTATTGGGAAGTCTTTTGGTCTATTTCACCCATGCTGAAAAACATGGTGTCCAAGTGGTAATTAATTTTATAGCCACCCTGTTAATTGTTCTTACATGGTGGTGACATTTGAATAATGAACGACGAGGACGCCGATAATTAAATTAAATATTTTGCATGCAGATCGGAGATTTGAAGAAAGGGATAAATCCGGCATCGTTAACGGATCTTAACTTCGACTCGCGGTATCTTACCGGAACAATCAAGACCGGCATTGTCACCGGCATTATAGCTCTCGCTGTAAGTGTATATTATAGAGTTTATTGTAATTATGAGTTGTTACTCTGCATGTGTTATATCGAATTGCTAAACTACCCTATGTTATTTTATCGGCAAAAATCATCCTATAATTTAATTTTCTTTAGCAATTAGTACCCCGTTTAAGGGGACACGTTGTGTTCTAAATGCAACTGAATCGGAGAATTTTGCTAATAAATAACACGGGGTGGTATTTTAGTAATTTTACATAACACAGGGGGTACTAATTGCAATAAACCCGAATATTATATATTAAAGAAACTATTAATTGTCGTGTATGTGGTGATACGGTAGAACCTCGATAAATTAATAACCTCGCTTGAATAATAGTCTCTTTCTGTCCCGACTTGGTAAAAAACGTACTAAATTATTAATTCGACAAATTAATATTTTGCTAAATTAATAGAATTTTGCTGCTCCCGACTGTATCAATTTATAGAGGTTTAACTGTATATAGGAAGGAATAGCGGTGGGGAGAAGCTTTGCCATGTTCAAGAATTACCATATTGATGGTAACAAAGAGATGATTGCTTTTGGCATGATGAATATTGCTGGTTCCTGCACTTCGTGCTACCTCACTGCAGGTATCCATATATATATATATATATATATATATATATATATATATATATATATATATATATATATATATATATATATATATATATATATATATATATATATATATATATATATATATATATATGCATTTCGAATATTATCCGCAATGTTGCTGCTACAATTTCACGACGATATGTGTGTTTTCGTCCCGATGTGTGTACTTTTAAATAGCCATACACATTCAATATCCAAATCTTGGACGTTTTTCAACGGTGTACATAATTTCGACAGGTCCGTTTTCGCGATCGGCGGTGAACTTCAACGCGGGATGCAAAACCGCAGTTTCGAACTTAGTGATGGCATTTGCAGTTATGATAACGTTATTATTTCTAACTCCGCTCTTCTACTACACGCCGCTCGTCGTACTTTCATCCATAATAGTAGCTGCAATGCTCGGCCTAATTGACTACGAGGCGGCTATCCATCTATGGCACGTCGACAAATTCGACTTCCTTGTCTGCATGAGCGCGTACATTGGTGTAGTCTTCGCCAACATTGAAATCGGTTTAGGCCTTGCCGTAAGTATACTAATTAACCAATTAATTAATTCATTGATTTCGAATATTATTTTAATTGACAAATAATTTATATAATTGATTGTATATGCAGATTGGATTATCCATTATGAGGGTGCTACTATTTGTGGCAAGACCGAAGACCTTAGTGCTCGGCAATCTGCCCGATTCTAAGGTGTACAGAAGCGTCGATCAGTATCAGAACGCAACTAACGTTCCCGGAGTTTTGATTCTCGAGATTGATTCTCCGATTTACTTTGCTAATTCGAATTACTTGAGAGAAAGGTATAACTCATAATAAATTATATAATGACCTAATTAATTTCAAATAATTTTGGTGTTTCTTTAATTATATTATCGTTCCTTTGGATTCAGAATCTCGAGATGGATCGATGATGAGGAAGACAAGTTAAAATCATCTGGAGAAACAGTCTTGCAGTATGTTGTACTCGACATGAGCGGTGAGTAATTAATTAATTAGTAAACTTTACGTACACCGAAAAAAAAAATGTAGAAATTAATTAAAGCAACGAAAATCGCATTTATAATAACATTCCAATGATCTCCATTTGCAGCCGTTGGAAACATTGACACGAGTGGTATTAGTATGCTCGACGAGGTTAAGAAGACTGCAGATCGGAGAGGGCTCAAGGTTCTTTTTTTTTTTGTATTGTTTTCTTTCTTCTGCCAAAATATTTCATGTCTAAAAATTAGTATATATTATGAGATACGGCTGACTTTTTTTGTTCGTTTTTTTTTTTTATCGAATGCAGCTAGCATTGGTAAATCCGGGGGCAGAGGTAATGAAGAAGCTGAACAAGTCGAATTTCCTGGAGAAAATAGGGCAAGAATGGATATTTTTGACGGTGGGAGAGGCTGTTGGAGCATGCAATTACATGCTTCACAGTTGCAATATTGAATCACAAAAGCATAGCAACAATATAGTGTGATCACATATATATAGTACTAGTTCATGGATATGATGTTTGGATCAAATTGCAATGTCGTTTAGTTTGGTTCGGTTATAATTAAATCAATTCGGTCCGGTTATAATTAAATAAATTGCAATGTTTAGTTTTGAAATCTTGTATGTATGCTGGTTAATTAATCGCATGTGCTTAAAACCAACCAAGCTGCTTGACACTGTTGATTTATATGCCTATGTTGCGGCCGGAATGAATATTGGATACACAATCCGCCGTTCTCTCCCTTACTTTTATCGGCAGAATGCTTATCTCTCCCCTGTTTTTTCTTCAATGTATCTTTGGCAAATTATTCGGAGTTTTCAGTTTCCGTGAAACACGAGTGATTTTGTGGATTCCTATTTGAGATATTGGCTTAACTCTTTCTACGAGTTAATGCTGATTCCTCCAAGAGATGAATCATACTTGAGAGGTTAGGGTTTGTGTCTTGGGCTTGTTTCGATCTATACCGTGTGTTTGATTCGAAGTTTGTGGCAAGTGTTGGATGCGCCATTTGGATCTTCGGACAGATGCCCAACAACCTTAGTATAGAAATATTCTAGTTTGTTAACGCACTAAAATTCATGTTTTAACTAGTTATCTGTTATAACATAAATTAGTTTGCATTGACAATTTATTGTTTGTAAAGCAAACTAAATGTGGTTCAGATGTAAATGTACCATACATTCATGAATAGTAACTGCAAACAAGATATTACTAGTTCGGATTTACGTGTACACTATTTGGACTTAGTTAAAATAGTGAAGACTTTCTTTATCTTTATGTCTTTCTTGTAAAATACTTGAATATTGTGTCTTTACCACAATCGCTCCTCAATCCGCACTCTTGAAATCCCTTCAATGCTGAAATGCTTTCAAACGGTGGACCAACCTTTCCCGAGATCTTTTAAATATTTCTTTTTAAATGCCGGTTTTCTTTGTGGCTTTATTGCAACAGATACCAAAACAACGGGTCGTTATTCACAAGAGTGTATATTTACCTAGTGCACCTGTAGTTAGATGCGAATTCCTTCATTGCCAATTTCTTTTTTTTTTAATTGACAACCTCACACCTAAAGTATATGGATCTTTGTGAGCTACAACTCATAGCATTCGTTTTCAACAAACAAATTTTATTAACCATGCTCGCATAAACATGAAAAAAAGTTAGTTCATGAATATAATTTACATTAAAATCTCTAAAAGATATGGACTAATTAATTTTCTAATAGAACATGGAAACAAATCAATGACAGCCTAGCATGCCCCACAAGGGGTGGCCTAATAGCTGGAGCAAGGAAACTTGGAACAGTTAACCCAAATTCGAATTTTCTTGCTAAAGGTCTCTAGTTCGAGCAAAGTTTTCTTCCTTTCCGAATGCCATTAGCTTGAGGAAAGTTTTCTTTCTCTCTTAACGTCATGCTTCCAGTTAATCGTTCATCCTCATATCCTATGGCATTACTTCTAGCTAATCTTTCTTCTTCTCCTAATAGCATTAACTTCGAGCTAAGTTTTCTTTCTTTACTAGTGACTTTAGTTTCGAGCTAAGATTTCTGCCTATCCTAATGGCATTAACTTCGAACAAAACTTTATTTCTCCTCTAATGACATTAGCTTCCAGCTAAACATTCATCTTGTCCTAATGCCATTAGCTTCGAGCTAAACTTTCCTCATCTCCTAATAGCCTTATTTTCGAGCTAAGCTTTCTTCCCCCCGTAATGACATCAGCTTCGAGCTAAACTTCCCTCCTCTCGTAATCACATTATCTCCAAGCTAAGATTTCATCATCTCCTAATGATATTAGTTTCGAGATACGATATCTTCCCCTCCTCATTAGCTTTCCACAAATCTTTCTTCATCTGTTAACGGCATTAGCTTCGATCAAAGATTTCCTTCTCTTGTAACGGCATTAACTTTCAGCTAAGCTTTTCTCATCTTCTAATGACATTAGTTTCGAGCTAAACTTTCTTCCTCTCCCAATGGCATTAGTTTTCAGCTAAGCTTTCATCCTCTCCTAATGGCATTAGCTTCGATGTAAGATATCATGCTCTCCTAATGCCATTAGCTTCAAATTAAGCTCTCTTTTTCACCCATTACATTAGCTTCGAGCAAAGCTTTCTTTCTCTTCTAATGGCATAAGCTTCAAGAAAAGCTTTATTCTCCTTCTCCTACTGACATTAGGTTTGAGCTAACCTTTCTTTTTTTTCCTAATGATATCAACTTTGAGCTTAGCTTTCTTCTTTTCCTAATGGCAATAACTTCGAGCTAAATTTTATTCATATCTTAATAGAATTAGCTTTAAGCTAAGTTTTTTTCCTCTCATAATTACATCATCTTCAAGCTAAGTTTTCTTCCTCTCCTAATGGCATCAGTAAGATTTCTTCATCTTCTAATGGCATTATCTTGAAACTAAGTGATATACCCCATTGGGCCATCGCAATAGGCCCAAAAATATAGCTCATCTACAAATAATTTAGCTAATGGATTAATCTGATTAGTTTAAACCTACAAGCCTATCAAGGTATTTAACTCAAATTAGAGTTATGCTCTAATTGAGATTCTACCACTAATTAACTATAAATAAGACCCATGGCTCATTATTAAGGGCGAATTTGATATAGATCCACAAATTCAAGTGTCACTACAAATAGCCCCACCCTTTTAACTTTCATTTGAAATGAATCCACAATAACATTAATTCTCAAAATGGTCCTACATATTTATATTTCAAATAAGCTCAACCAACCCCCATTCCATCCCACCAGCCCACCAGGCCGGTTTGACCCGGTCAGTTTTTTTTTTTTTCGGCTGGTCGTCAGAATTCTAGTTAGCTGACTCAGTATTAGTTAATTTAAACAATTCATTTTTTTTCGGCCGCAGGTCGTCGGAGCTCTGATTAGTCAACTCAACATTAGTTAACTTTAACATTGACATAAATCTTTTTTCGGCCGCGGGTCGTCAGAGCTCCAATTAGTTGACTCAGCATTAGTTAACTTCAACATTAGTTAACTTTGAACAATCCATTTTTTTTTCTATTTTCATTTTTTTCTTTTTTTTTTTCTTAATTTTTTTTTCCGTGGTAGGTTTTTGGAGCTCCGATTAGCTGACTCAGCTAACTAGAGTTTCGATGATCCGCCGTCGTAAAAGAAAAAAATGGAATGTCAACTAACGTTGAAGTTAACTAATGCTGAATCAGCTGACTAGAGCACCGATTACCCCCCCCCCCCCCCCCCCCCCCCCACACGAAAAAAATGAATGTCAACAAATTGAAGTTAACTAATGTTGAGTCAGCTAACCAGAGCTCCGAGACCCCCCGCCGGAAAAAAATTAAAAATAAAAGAAAAAAGATAAAACAAAAAAAAATGAATGTCTACTAATGGAAGTTAACTAATGATGAGTCAGCTAACCGAAGTTTTGATGACCCACTGCCGGAAAAAAAAAAAAAAAAGTTAAAATAAAAAATAAAAAGATAAAACAAAAAAAAAATGAATGTCAACTAGTTGAAGTTAACTAATGCTGAGTCAACTAAGTGGAGCTCCAACCACCCAAGCCACCGCTGGAATTTTTTTTAAAATAAATAAATAAAAATAATAATAATCAAAATAAAATAATAAGATAAGATAAAAAAAAAAAACTCTAATTAGGGTTTGAAAGGGTATAAGCTAATTATTTGGGTTTATATCAAATGAAACTTAGAACTAATGGTTTACTAAAAAAAATTAAAAAGGCCTCAGGGAGCTATCTCAAATAACCCCACTATAAAGCTATATTCTATTGTCTAGCCCTGTGATACGGCCAATCACATGGAGAAATAGAGTTCGGATAGAATAGCAATTGCTCTGAGTTATTTACTTCCGTATTGTTTAGCCTAGTATTTATCTTTTATTGTTTAGTTAATAGTTATCCTTTTTATTAGGTTTCCTAGATGCATTAGGATTCTATTTGGTTAGTATTTATAGGAGTACGTAGGTTTAGATTTATTTATGCAGAATAATAAAACTCTTTTCTTAGTCTTTTCTTGCAATTTGCGTAGAAAACACTGTCGATACTTTTGAGATCGTATCAATTGGTATCAAGAGCGAAGTTGAGATAACATTAAAAGCTCCGCTACGATCATGGCAACGAACAAAGAAAGATTTGATAGGCTGGAAAACTCGGTACAAGAGATCCAGGCGTCGATGCAGCAAATGCAGCGGTTTCTCGAACAAGGTCATGAACGGCAAAACCCGTGGGGGAGAAGGAATGCTCCGTCTCCACCATCATCAGGCGATTCGTCTGGCAACAAAAGTGAGGGCAGTCGTGCATCTAATGCTTCGATTAGGAGTCGGACATCAGGACGCGGCGAACGTGAAAGGCGGCGTACCCATGTAAAGATGGATTTTCCGAAGTTCAGCGGTGAAGAGCCTCGAGTGTGGCTCAACCTTGCGAAGCAATTCTTTCTGGCCAATGATCTGCACGGCCACAAGAAAGTGATGCTTGCATCATATCATCTGGAGGGAGACGCCAACCAATGGTGGCAATGGTTCGAACGAGCGAATCGGGGTAACCAGATCTCATGGGGGCAATTCGAGAAGGGTATTCTACTGCGCTTTGGCCACGGTGACTATGGACACCCAAACGAATTGATGTGTCGGCTAAGGCAGTAAGGAGATTTTCGAGGATACTTGGGGGATTTTGAGCGTTTGATGAATTATCTACCGTGTTGGTCGGAAGAGGCGCTCATGGGTGCGTTTATGGCAGAGCTTCAAGAGGAAATAGCAGGTGACGTACGGCTATTCAGACCCAAGTATTTACAAACAGATATTGAACTAGCCAAACGAAAAGACGAGCAGCTGCAAGTTGGAAAGAAATCGGGAGGTTGGACGAGCCCAGTCACGACGATAGCAGCAGAACGAGAATCAGTTAGTTCTGGGACTCAATGACTGACTTGGGACGAGTTGCAACAACAACGCGAGAAAAATTTATGCTATAATTGTGACGAGAAGTTTGTCCGAGGCCACCAATGTAAAAAAACGCAAGCATTGTTGATTGAGATTGACGGGTTGGGAGCCGTAGGCGACGAAAAATTTGAGGAAGAAGCCCGTATTTCCTTAAATTCATTAGAAGGCGAGGATGGAGTGTCGACGATGCGTTTGATGGGCATGCTTAAGAAAGAGCCGGTTGAGATATTAATTGATAGCGGGTCGAGTCTAAATTTTATTAACCTGAACTTGGCTGGTCGATTACAGATGCAAGGTAATCCAACTAAACCACTCTCAGTTAGAGTGGCAAACGGGAAAAAATTAGAGTGTCAAGATGAATATGAGTTGAATGAGATAACGTTGAAAGGTTACGAGTTCAAGACCACTCTATTTGTTTTACCAATAAATGGGTCGGACGTGGTACTTGGTATCCCTTGGCTCGAGAGTCTTGGACCAATGTGGATTGATTACCGTATGAGAACGATGAAGTTTAATGTCGGGGGTCGAGAATACCACATACAAGGATGAACGAGGGGCGAAATCAATTTAATTGATTCACTAAAGGTCGAGAGATGGAGTGAGAGAGGCAAGGTTCCGGCGAAGAATTTTCTGAAACTAAACCTTGAGGTCAAGGTTTGCTTTGAAGGGAAAGAGAATGATACGACCAATCACATGGAGAAATAGAGTTAGGATAGAATTGCAATTGCTTTGAGTTATTTACTTAAGTATTGTTTAGCCTACTATTTATCTTTTATTGTTTATTTAATAGTTATCCTTTTTTTTTTTAGGTTTTCTAGATGCATTAGGATTCTATTTGGTTAGTATTTAAAGAAGTACATAGGTTTAGATTTATTTATGTAGAATAATAAAACTATTTTCTTAGTCTTTTCTTGCAATTTGTGTAGAAAACATTGTTGATACTTTTGAGATCGTATCACCCTCATACCTAGAACTTGTATTGATTTTTCTAGTCATCTGCTTGCTTAGACAACTTATAACTTGAGCATTGTAGGAGTTTTCATCGGATCAAACCACGGCTTAGTTCACGTGTCTTAGTTTTGCAGGGTTGAGACTCAGGTGTTCATCTTTACATCAGGGACTCCGATGTCTATTACCTACGCGCGTGCAGTGACCTATCCTCACGTTCTTGTTCTATCTACCCAAGGTTAGTGATACGATATCCCTAAGCTTTTTTCATGTCCTAATGACATTAGCTTCGAGTTTAGATTTCTTCATTTGTTCATGGGATTAACTTCAAGTTAAGATTTTGTTTTCCTTTCCTAATGACATTAGTTTCGAGCTAAATTTCTACCATCTCGTAATGGCATTAGCTTCGAGCTAAGTTATCATCTTCTTAGCTTCAAGATACGACCTCATTTTCTCCTAATGGCATTAATTTCAAGCAATACTTTCTTTGTCTCCTATGGCATTAGGAGGAAGAAAGACTTCTTCACCGATTTTAACCACTAGCTAGTCTCGTCCACCCAGTTAGAACAGTACGTCATGCATCTCCATCTATTGATTTGATGAACATCTTTATCTACATTTTTCAGTATATACAGTTCGTTCCATTTATAAATGGGGACATGTAGTTAAACTGCCTCCCTTGTGAATACTCATCCTACAATAAATAACGCAGATAAATCAATTGAAAACAAACCCCCAAGATCTATCTACCAAATCAAATCCCCCAAAATATCTCTACCAAATCAATTATTCCCCTAAACATCTCGCTTCCCAATTTTAACAAAAAAAAAGAAAATCAATTTGTTGAAAAAAACATCTAAACCAAAATTCTAGATACTCATAAAACCACCACTGCGGCCTATGACTTCGCCAAATGTAAATAACAAACTGTAAATATAATTTGCATTATTCAATTGCAAACAACAAGCTACCTATGACTTCTCCAAATACAAAAGGCAAACAGAAAAAATAATATAATGTGCATCATATATTGCAAAATCGATTTTGCTAATTTACATTCATTTTGTTGTTTGCTATTTGCTGAAGTAATAACTAATTTGATGTTGAATTATCATTTTGCTATTACAATTTACATTTTGCAATTGTAAATTTATTTTACAATTTTAATATCGAAAACGAATGTAAAATATCAAAACTGAATTTGAAATAACAAAATTGAATAATTGAAATTTGCATTATGTTGTTCAAAATTATAATTTGCATTATATTGTTGAATTTATAATTTGCAGAGAGAGAGAGATGTGAGAGGGGAGAGATAAAGAGTGATATGTTGAATTTGTTCCATTAGTTTTACATAAATAATTTTCAAATAAATATTACTCGAGGGCATTTATGTAGATATATAAATAATTAAATTTAACTTATATAAATTTTGTTAGTCAAGGGACACTATTTAATCTAACAAAATTAATTTTCAACTTGTATAAATACCAAAATAAGGAAGGAGTGTTGAGCCAATTTTCAGAAGAAATACTCAAATGTGGACATAGTTGACTTTGAATAAATAAAGGACAAAATGTCATCCAAAGCAAGAAACTTTGCTAACCTTAGCCAAATCATCATATTATCTCTCCTCCCAATACTTGATGGGAACAAATTAATAATGACAAACTTTAGAAGTAAACAAGAAAAGAAATCATGACATATCTAATTATTCTAATTAAAGAGGAAGTAATGTGTGCTTTTTGTCTCTAATTGATGATGTAATACTCTGCATGCATGTGTATAGCTAGGCTGATTATATATAGTCAATAATCCTATGATATAATTGAATAATGCTTTATAAAATATATATATAGAGGTGTGTGTGGGCCTAACAGCAAAAAAAAATGGGCATAAATAACAGCTTCATGATGATCATCATCTCTTCCACTTTGTTACTTTAACCCTTTAGTCTTTACCACCATGCATACATATCTATATATATTTAAAGTTTTATTCATTTATTTATTTATTTTTAAGATAGATTTTACAATATAATTCTTGGTTTAAGAGTCCCTACTTTTAATAAATTAAATCATTACATCCAAATGAATGCCCCTTTTTAGGATTTGGGTGTTTTGTAACAGCAACAAAAGTACATGGACACAAAAAGTACTAATGACTGTATTTTGTAAGTATATATTTTTCATGCATTCTTGCTTTTCACTTATTTACTTCAACCAATCAACTAAAAACATTATGTAATGAATTGAAAGAGATCAAATATCTCTCTCTCTCTCTCTCTCTCTCTCTCTCTCTCTCTCTCTCTCTCTCTCTCTCTCTCTCTCTCTCTCTCTCTCTCAGAATTCTTATAACAAACGTTGTTTCCTGGTGTTTGGTGCCATTTTCTATCTGGGGTTTTAATTTATTTATAATTGATCAAATTTGGATTGGCCTAGCTACTGTTATTTGCAGACATGTTCAGAGAAGCAATATTCGATGGTAATTATTAATTACATTACATTATTTAAGACACACTATTACCCTTCATCACTAGCTCCTTCACACATATTTTCCTCTCCTCCAGATTCTTGATATATAGTAAGCACAATTTAAATTTCAAAATTAAAAAGGAAAAAAAAGTAATGTATTTTTTTTTTTGAAAAATACATTTTGAAATATATAGATGAGTAGTGAGTGACACATGTAATGGAATGGGATGAGTGCTTAGTTGTATCCAACAGGTAGGATTTATATTCAGCTCATTTTTCTGTCTGGTTTTCATACACCTGTTCCCTTCTTTTTTAAGGGCTTTTATGAAGGGTTTGTTACACCCAACAAACACTCACTAGCTAGGATTTCTTTTTTTTTTTGTTGTTTCTGCTTTTTTATTTCTCTCCCATCATGTTTCCTGCAGTTCTCTCCAATTCAATCTCCGACGACTCTTTCCCCGCCTTCAACCACATGTTCCTCCACAAACCCCCCTCAGTTTCCGACCAGCCGCCCCCGCCCCCACCGGTTCTCCCCAAGAAGAAGCGTAACCTCCCCGGAAATCCAGGTCTTTCTTCATCATATCCTTATATCTCATTTTATTTTATTTTATTTTATTGAATTCCGAATAATTTGTTTTTATATATATACATATGAGGATGGATCCAGACCCTGATGCAGAAGTGATTGCTCTATCGCCGACGAGCCTTTTAGCGACGAACAGATTCGTGTGCGAGATCTGCAACAAGGGTTTCCAGAGGGATCAAAACCTGCAGCTCCACAGGAGAGGCCACAACCTACCGTGGAAGCTCAAGCAGAGAAATGGCAACGAGAACCGGAAGAGAGCGTATGTTTGCCCCGAGCCGACTTGCGTGCACCACCACCCGTCTAGGGCTTTGGGCGATCTCACCGGCATCAAAAAACACTACTGCCGCAAACACGGCGAGAAGAAATGGAAGTGCGAAAAGTGCGATAAGATCTACGCCGTCCGGTCCGATTGGAAAGCCCACTCAAAGACCTGCGGTACCCGAGAGTACAAATGCGACTGCGGTACCCTTTTCGCTAGGTAACATTTATTCTTTCTTTCTTTCAATTCTTCGTCTCGATTATTTTTTTTAAAAGAATTAATTTTTTTGTTAAAAGAATTGTTTTTGAAAAAAATAATTAAAGTGGAGGAAGCGTTTGCACGAGGGTTTGTTTGGTTGTATACTTGAACTTGTTATGGGATAAAAGATGTAGTCCTGCACAAAACAATGATGGATTTACAGATGAAATTAATAGTACTTGTGTAATCATGGCTACTTGAGAATATATATATATATATATATATATATATATATATATATATATATATATATATATATATATATATGGCAATAAGGGTTGTGTCATTATTTTGCGACCGGACTGTAAAATTCTAATAAATCTGCAAAGAACGTCATCATGTAACAAGGTAGGGTTGTTTTCGTAGCCTCTGCACCAAAAAGTACGGTACAGTGTAGCATAAGATTTTGTGACTTGCTCATCATTCATACAATTAACACTCTTTCTCTCTCTCTCGTTAAAAAATAATTGTACCGTTGTTACTGTCCGTAATGATGGTTTAGTTGGTAGAGTTATAAGGAGTCAATTGCCCGGAACTTGTGTAATTTATAATTCTGGTGTGGTCTATCCAATATACATATGTGGTTGACTGGTTCCGCCCAGAACTTGCATGTTTTATACTTCTGATGTGATTTATCCCAGTACACATATATGGTTGCGTGTTGGTTTATTTTATTAAAAAAAAGAAAAAAAAGGGAAGGAAAGTGAAAAGGAAAAAGAAACAAAAAAGCTTTGGTCATTGGGAAAAAGATTCCTGTAAAACTTTTTAGCCAGCTATGAGTGGTTTGTCTTACCTCATTTTTGCATGCAAAAACATTTTACATTTGTCATCTCTCTCCCTCTATGAACCGCCGGTTAATATTCCATTTAATTTAATTTTTTTTTTTTTTTCGAATTAAATTTAATGAAATAGTAATTATGAAAAATTAATAATAATAATACACTAATTAAATGGTACAGGAAGGATAGCTTCATCACACATAGGGCATTTTGTGATGCATTAGCCGAAGAAAGCGCCCGGCTCTCCGCAGCCGCAAACTCCACCGTCGGCAGCCGCCACCACCAGCCCAGTTTCCATTTCATCAACCCGCAAAATTCTCTACCGCCGCCGCCGTCGCCACCACCACAGCCGCCGTCTTTCGTCCACTTCTCGTCGTCGCACAACCGCCACTTCCCGAACCCGTACGAAAACCCTAGCCCGACTTCGCATGATCTACTGAACCGCGTACACATCAAGCAAGAACCCCTCCACTTCCCACCCTCTTCGCCGCCGCCACCGCCGGTCTACCAAGAAAGGAGCCTCCGGATGATGATGACGACTCAGCCCATCCACGTCAGCATCACCCCCGCCCCTCCGGCGGCCCTCTCGGCCACGGCGCTCCTCCAGAAGGCGGCGGCGATGGGGTCCATGGGTCACGTGGGGTCCGCCGCCATGGCCCCCTTGGACATGCAGGGGAATAATGCCACGTGGCAGAAGAGTGATGACCGCTTCACCAGGGATTTTCTGGGGCTCGCTGGAGGATGTGGCGGCGGCGGAGGGAGTGCCGGCGGCGGTGTGGAGTTTGGTGTTCCGTACGGTGGCGATGATTCTGGGATGCTGAAGTATGAAGGGTTTGGATATGGTGAAAGTTGCTCCGATGATTGGGGCAATTGCTGTAGAACCGCACACCATTACAGAGACTGTTAATTAATTTAGACTTGCTTAATCATTTTTTTTTTTTTTTTTCCGGAGACCGTTTTATTAATGTTTTCTTTTTTTTTTTTTTTTGTTCAGACAAATCGGAATTTCATTTTTAATTTCTAATGTTTTTTTTAAATTCATGTACTGTTTAAATATCATTAATCCACAATCAATGTGTAAAATATATTATGAATATGCATATAGCGTGTGCTTATAATTTTACATCCAAAAAAGTCGATTATATTAAATACATTTATCAATCATTCAAAAAAAACATTTATCAATATAACCCCGAAATGCTATGTAGCACGGATACGGACATGGGGAAACGGCATATCCCAGAAATGAGGATACGGGAGTTCGAGAGAAACCTGTAAATATTAAAATTGTAGGGATATAATTATAAATATGCTATATACACATAAGTTTTTATTTATATATAAATTTCTTTTATATTTTTTTCATATAAACATATTTAAAATAAATTTTACTATCAACTATCAATTAACAATTGATCATTAAATTGTGTAAATAAGAAGGGAAGCAATAAAAATATTTGAAAATTTATTATTCAGACATGTTTATGACTTTTTAGAAATTGCAAAATGGCATATACTATGTCCGGCAGATGTCCTCGAATGTCCGAAACGAAACGTGTCCGAAACACGGCCGAAAACGTTAAGAAGTTGAATTTTCCGTGCTAAATAGCCGAAACATATTGATAAATTTGGAATAATTGATGCTTTAATTTAAACTATCTTTTGGTTTCTTTACATTGTTTGGTTATTTTATACCAAATTATTTATGTCACACAAAAATGGAACACTTTACTCTATATGACCAATCTACATTGATGTCATATGTAAAGACTTTATGGGCAGCGCAAGTTCATAGTATAATAACCTGCAAATTGTAATCATGATAAAATTCTTTGCTCATGTAAAACTGGTTTGTAATTTGTTCCTTCAAATCCGACCCGAACCCGAACCCGAACATGGCAATAATTCCTATTAAACAGAATATTGTGAAAAAAAATATCAGCTGATGAGGTTTTTGGGTATATACGCTACCGGCTGAATTGGAACAAAATATACGATTTTCAATTCCAACATTTTCAAATTTGGAACAATACTTTTTTATTCCGAATTTAAAAATAATTAAGATTCCCGATTTTAATTTTTTTTTATCAACATTGCAATAAATATGACATTCCAATTCTCGATTCGATTTTCATTTCCGAAAATTCTATTTCTCTTCAAGATAAAAAAAAAAATCAATTTTAGCCAAGTTTTATCATTTAAATTTTTGAAATTTCGAATTTCGATTCTTCTCTATTTTTTCTGTCTTTTTTCTTAATTGGAATTAGAAAATTGCAAAAAAAAAAAAAAAAAAAAAACTTTTTTGTATTGGAATCATTTTTTAACTAACAAAGAAAATTGCAAAAAGAAAAATTCAAAAATACTAATTTGAATTTAATCTATTCAATTTCTACCCTTTAGGTATATCACGTTTTGTATATGAGAATGTAGTTTTACTCAATGCACCTATACAGTTGATCGTGTATTTCTTCATTTGAAAAAAAAATAATAATAATAAAGGGTTTAAATGAAAAGATGGTGTAAGCGTGAGTACAAAAGTGTGTAAGGGTTGATGCTCTTTGTATGTGTTTCTGTGCAAGGGTTTTGTTGGTGGTGGTCCGGAATTTAGTGGTACAAATACAAACAACCCCCCATAAAGAAGAAAAGAGTAGAAAATTTGAAAAACAAAAAAAAAGAAAAATGTCAACGGTGATTATCTTAAAATCTTGGGATTAGCATCCTTTTCGTAGAGACTCTTTTCTCAAATTCCGTGCACTTCCCATGTTTAGTTAGCCCCCTCCAAAACACACACACACACACATCTCAAACAATTAATTACATTTCCATGATAATTGTATTAGTTATTTCATCTGTCTCGTATTATTTATCTTTTTAGAGAGTTTTTTTTTTCTAAATTATTTTAGATTTTCAATAAATATTAATTGCATTATTTTCAATTTTATTCTTTATACACTCCTAATTAATTAATTATAAAATAATTAATATCAAAGATATTTTAGTGATTTTCTATATTTTTTTTACTTATAATCTACGCACATTGATTGATTTTCTTAATATGTGTGAAACCAATTCAAAACGTCATTTAAATTGGAACGGAGGGACTATTATTTTTCATGTTTACCCTTGTCACTCATAAGTTATATCAAACATTAATCCTCAAAAGTAAAGGAAAAACTAATAAAAAAAAAAAAAGATAATTACTCATTTTCTTTCAAACTAACTGCGAGGAAAATATCATATTATCTGTCATCTTAGAATTAATATGATGCATTAATTACATTTTGCCATTATCTCTCTTAATTACTTAAGAGATAATTAACGGAAAGGTATTTTAGTCATACTTACCAAAATGCACGTATTTTTATTAATTTTCTTTATATATGCACACTAACTTTAGACCCATTACTATATATGACATTTATTTTGAAACACTAAGTAATTACAAGGTAATTTAGACCCATTACTATAGAACATGAGGTCAAAATTGAGGAAAAAGTAGTAGATGCGTAATTCTACAATAACAGATTGTTGAAACAAAACAAAAATTCTCTAAAGCAACAATTAATTTAAAATGAGGAGAGTAAATATTTTCACTGAAATCTATACATATTTATTAGATTTTTTAATGAGTCGAAACCTTAAACAACAGTTATTTAGAAACATATGCAGTAATGTGTATACAAAGTAATAGTCAACTTCCCTAGCAAAGCATGGTCCAAGCAAAGAATTAAGCAAATGAGCTTTAAAAGGGTATATTCACAAATCACAATCCCATAGTTGAGAGAAAAAAAAAAAAAAAAAAAAAAAAAAGGATGAGAATTAAGTAAAGTTGTTAGCATGAACAAATCCCACTATAGCTTATAGCTTTTAAGAGGTATATTCATCAAGAAAGATGAGAATTAAGCATGCATGCATGGTCCAACACAAGAAAAAGGAAAATTCAAAGGATAAACAATATAATATAATAGGCTGTGTTTTATGGTATATCCCTTTGCTTTTAGAAAGTAGTGTAAGAGTTGAAAGCTGCAGATTAAGGTAGAATATATATAGAATACATACTATTTGCACTGTTGAAAGAGATGTGGCATGGGGTCCTCCACTCCACTGTCTATACTATGCTACATCTGGTGAAATATACTGGACAGATCTTTATCATTCATATACACATATTAGTGTGGGCAGATCAACGATAAAAGTTCACCCAGGCGGAGCCACCCTTTGGCGTATACTATATATTATACTTATATATAACTAATACGCCCAAATAGTTTAATTTAACCCACCCAAGTAATTTAATTTAGCCTATCCACCAAAAACATTATGCTATATTAGTTTTAGTTTATAAATTTGTAGTTATTTTGTACTATTTTATGTGAATGAATCAAAAAAACAAAAAATCGGGAACGTTGTCCCCGAACTCCCGTAAATACTAAGCCCAGCTTGTCTCAAATTCCTGGCTCCGCCACTAAATTTAACCTTCACCGGGATGTAACATAAAAGTAACCCATTCTCCACCAACATGTAACAACTCTCACAACCAGACAAACTAAAAAACATTATATTCCTCTCTCTCTCTCTCTCTCTCTCTCTCTCTCTCTCTCTCTCTCTCTCTAAAGAGATGCATGTGACATATTTCAAGAGGGGAATCTCATCTCAAACAAACAAGAGGCCTACCACATATTCTTTCTTCTTTTCTTCTTTCTTCCAAACCCATTATTACCAAGCTTTCATTCATCCATGTGCTTTTCTCTTTTCCCCCCTCTTGTAATAAAATGCAAATCTCCATGCAAGGAAGGCTCTTTTCCAAAACAAATAACTTTGAGTGTCAACACGGCAACGAATAAAATATCGATCTCGAACGAGTCGTCGGGACCAAATTCACGCGATACTATATGTATATCAACAATTTTGGCACCACAGGCAAAACAAACAAAAGGGACTGCTTGAATATTCGCATAGCTACTTTAGCGACTCGATCTCAGACGTGCCTAACGAATAAAGCAAATTAATATATTGAATTCACAAGCTGAAAATGATATCCATCTAAATTTCTTTTAAAAACGAAACTTATTCAAGTATGAAATCCAAGACGTATCTCAAGTTTGAAAGAGAAATACATACATATATACACGTACACAAGAAATTCACTACGAATTTTTATTTGTATGCAATTAGTACCGTGTAGACATGACGACATCATTAAATCGTGATGAATGGTAATGAATCGTGAACAAATTAAATTCCGTTATAATAATATACAAAATATATGTTTTTATTTTTCTCTACGAAAACAGCGAGTACTGACAGTGGCAGTGAGTATATTATAAAAGATTCTTCAACGTACAATACAACGGTTTTTGCCCAAATCTTGAAATGTTATGCAAACAAATCACCGTGTACTTGATACGAAACGTAAAAAAGATTACGTAAACAAGAGTAGCCCTAGATATATATCACACTCTTCATTGAAAAACAATTACTAGAAAGTAAAATCATTATATATGCAGATTATCGATCTACTGTACTCACTTGATTTAACCGCTACTTACAGGGCGGATCGGAAGTGCATGCAATAATATTAAAATTGCTTCAAATTTCCTCGGAAGTTGAGTTGAAAAAATTTAGAGGTATCAATTGATAAATGGAGAGAGGGGGAGGAAATAAAATGAGGATATAGATAAATTTATAATCATCAATAAATTGATTGAAGCCGTCGTATATCAGTTATATAGGAGAAAATGACAGCCAATTGCGGAATAACGACAACCATCGATCATCTCATATATATATACGGCAAATGAGTTGAACAACCAAACAAAACTGCTATGGGCCAAAAACTTTATCTGTTTCAATATGCCAATAAACTCATATTCTAGATTTTAATATCTCGGTTGTTCGATTATTAACAAGTCGTCCGAATTGCGATGTGTTGGGAGGAAAATGGAAAAGAAAGGAAATTGCATGCAGGACCATATAATTAATAAAAATAAAGTATGCATATAGCCAAGAGATTTTTCCTTGTCCTTTGTTTGATATATCTGCAAAAGAAAATTTGAAAGAACAAAAAAAAAAAAACGTAAGATAATTGTCATGACGAAACAAATATTCTTAATTATTTTCGTGACACCGAAACTGAAACCGAACGTGACATACGAATGATTAAGCTATTGAAATCTAATTAAATATTGTTGACCCAACAAAAACTCCTTTCAGAGTGGAGGAAGATTATCACAGCTTTACAAATTTAAATATCAAATTATTTAGGTTATCTAAAAAATATACTAAAATATAAAATTAAAAAAGTTCCGATGCCGGGAATCGAACCCGGGTCCCCTGGGTGAAAGCCAGATATCCTAACCGCTGGACGACATCGGAATTATGTTAACATTCTTGTTATTTAATAATAAGTATCATTAGTTTCTCTTTAGTTTTTACCTATTTAGTGATTTATGTATTCCCTTCTCCTCCTCCTCCTCTTCCTCCTCTAGCTAGCTTTTCTTTAGAAATAAACAATCGCACGATCATTTTTCTTTTGTTTTAATTTCTTCGTTTGTTTCTGGTAAATAATATTAATCTAATTGTTTTCCTCTTGTAGTAACAACCTTAAAAATTAATTGTAGAGGAAGAGTCATTAATAATATTTCAATTGGTCAGTGATATTTTAATGCAAACTTCGGTTTTGTTTGCATGGTTGAGTCACTTTAGATCTTGTCAACCAAAAATTTTGCTAGCCCATAATATTTGGTCAATTATCCTTAGTAGTAACTAGAAATCCGTTACAACACCCTCATGTGTATACCCCATATAAAATTATGGCTTCGCCACTGTCTCTCAAATTGACTAACGATCAAAACCACTTTTGAGACCGCGTAGTTAGAAATTTCTTAGGAGTTTATCGTGCCCAAAGACTCGAACAATCCACGAAGTGATTGGAGTCGTATTGCAAGTATTGCTAAAAATGCCTAATGCTTACTTCGAATATAGTAGCATGAGAATTTTTCTCAAAATTACTATAATCTATGCTGAGTTGGATGACGGGCAGCGATCTTTGTTTGATTTTTCAACTTGTCTTCTTTGAATGCCTTAATTTCGGCTTGGCATAACGAAGTTAAATTCTTTGATTCAACATATTTTGGTCAATCACTTTGCAAACATCTTGTCGACCAAGGAAAATTTTCATTTGTATGCTTCAACGATCATAGTTCTCTTTTGCAGGCATTTAAAATGGAAAAGTTCCACTTGTGGTCGTGATCGTTATTACTATTAAAATGTGGCTCTAATTCACTTTGTTGGATCGATTTAACAATCTAGAGTAATTAAATTGTAGATGAATAAATCAAAATTGAGAGGAGTGGTGGAGACATTGACGGGTCTACCATATGGATAGGGTACTGTTGACAGTCAAAGCCCCCCTCAATTATAAAAAAAAATCATCATATTATACATATATTTTGATTAAGCCACCAAAAACTTAAATTAATGAAAAAAAATTCTAAAATTTGTATTTTCTTTTTCTTCTTTCTGTTTTCTAATAATGTCATAGTTTATGCAAAAAAAAAAACAAAGAATCTTAAAATAAATTCCAGGGTCGCTTCCTCTGAAAATTTAAGTTCACCCTATAACAAATTTTTGAAATCACCATTGGGTGGAGATAACATCAAAAAACTCAAAATTCAAATCATTCACTTGCTTTAACTACTCATGCTATGGATGTGAGAGCATCAACTCCGTTTTTGTGGGCGTTAGAGAAATGGGATAACTTGTTGGAATTCTGTGAATGAGTCTCGAGAGCCAAGTTGCACGTCAATTTCATACGACAAGATGGAGTGGCACAATATCTGCCTCTTGACTTATGTCGAGATATTGATTACTTCTCACATATTTACCGCGGAAAAAGAGTGACAGAGCCAGGACACAGTTGATTAAGACAGAGGAAAAAAGCTAAGCAAGTTTTCGACCTCTTTCCTTTGAAGGTTGGCTGACACACAAGTATTATAGCAGTTACAATCACCGGTAGATTATGGCAGTTCATATTTTGGAACATTTTTAGGGGGTCAAGTTACATAAACGAGAGAGGGTACCCGGCGATCCAGGATGGAGGTAAAGTGCAAGGGAAGTTCTTCCACTCTCTCCGATTTGATCTTTGTGTCGAGGCAACGGTTTACCAATAATTATAATTATATTCTCACTCAATCAACACAGATATGAAGAGACGTTACTGAAAAGCACTCTTTTTTTCCTCTCTAGATTTCTTCTTTTAGTTTTGACACACTACAAATGAACTCCTACATAGATAGGATTTTCCTTCATGTATCTAGCACAATAAATGAACCATAATCATTGAAAACTAAACCAAGAGACACGTTCATGTATGCTTCCACATTCAATACTTTGAATCCAGCTTATGCATTTCCAACATGAAGCACTATATTAGAGACTTATACCTAATTTTAGTTCCCGGTTCATAATAAAGGAAACACGAGTCAAATTTAGGAAGTCGCACACGTCGTGCCTTCGAATGGTGGTGGCTCTTCCGCGTGACAATATCCAACTTGTTTATGTACACATTTCCCTGCTGCCTCATAAAGCAGTATTAATCTATTAATTAATACCATAATATATTTTATATCTACCAAACAGAACTCAATATTAGAATCGAAAACCTCCTCACTTCTCACCATAAACATCTACATATATATTCATCAATTTTCCTTCCAAGTTTTCACTACTTTAACCACCATCATTTCTGCCGGCCACGTTCACCTTCCACCGCCACACCATAGTAATCGAACAGAAAAGTATACATTCAAAATATATTTATAATGCATGGATGGAGCAACCGTGCACCGTTAGTAGATAAAGCTGCCAGCATGATCTTAACTTCTCTTTCATGCACACAGAAGGGAAGATCAGATCATATGGCAGCTTCACCTATTGATGGTGTCACGACGCGAGATAACTTATCTTTTATGTGTAGGTTCGTTTGGTTTTTATCGAGTTTCCTTTGTGTATCTTAATCGACTATGATATTATATATATTAGCATTGGTTCTTTTTACCATTAATTCTTGATATTAATTTGTGTGTGGATCAAACTACAAATGTTGTAGGTTTCTTGGTATGTCTGTTTAGACCTGTTTGGAGCTTTTGTATATACTTCAAAAGGTTAATCCATGCTGCTCAAACGAATTTATCTTTTTACAATTCTATCGTTTTTCTCTGAATTTTTTGATGTCTAAGGCCTCATTTGGTTGGCAAGATAAGATTACCCAAGAAAAAATTAAATAATTGAATGAAAACCCAATTATTTTATCAGACCCCGGGATGCCCAACAAAAAATTACCATAAAAGGCAAGATAAGCCATAACACCATAATATTTGCAGGTCAGACCCGGCAAGTTATTAGGGAGACAAAATATCAAAATAAAGTCCAATTGTTTAGTTAATAATGGTTAATCTACCCAACCAAACGAGGCCTAGCACAGGAAACACTCCAGTAACAGCTAAAGTTGAGTCGAGAAATTACCGGTCCACATCTAAAATATATACAGCCCCAAATAAGAATCCATATCATGAGTATTAACTCTTAAGAAAAGAAGAATGAGATTAAAATTCACGAACAAATATTATGACAAGCTATAACCAAAAATCGAAGTTCAAACCAAAAAGAACTACTCATAAATTAGATATTATGTCACTTTTTATCCCAATTAGTAATATGTATAAAGAAATCGTTTAAAAGCCGTATCTCTCAATCCCCTTTAACTCGTGATCCAGTGAATCACCAAACCGAGCATTTTTAACAGGAGAAAGACAGCATATTATCTGGAAATTCTGCAACGTAAACACATGAAGAGTCACGCTCCTTACGTTATGAACTTGGCAATATGGATTTTGACTGGAACCTAACACCTTGCTCGCATAATATATTAGAATATTATTTACCTACAAAAAATGGATAATTCATAAGAGAAGAAACTTATTCGTATTTTCAGCAATAAAAAAGGTCATACGACGAAATGTTAAGCATCCAGTCATAGATGTTACATGTCTAGTCTAAAACAAGGCTAGGTAGATAATAATCTCCGTATTTGTAATTGTGATTCACAAGACTAGGCAAACTATAGCTGTATCGTAAACAAAGAGATTCTCATAAGAAATCGGAAACTTGAACTAACTTCAAAATCATGATATCAAACTATTAATACGGTAAAATTAAAATTAAAGGGAAACACAAAAGACTGTAACTTGTCCGATCAACAGTTACATAAAACATGTGGCCCGATTTATCCAGCATGCACCAAATGAGAGACAAAGATGTTGAAAGAGAAGATATTCATTTATTACGACCCTTCCATAAAACCAAATGGGAGGAGAAAAAATCTTTCGGCATGTAGCTAACATGACAAAATTCAAATCCGACAAGATGAGTACCTGAAGATTATGCATTTTGTTGAACTTGTCGGTATAGTTGCGAAATCCAGTCAGCATAACTATATGCACCACTGTTCTTGTCATCCACTAGATTTGTGAGGAGGAAGAAACTTTCTCTTGGTTGTTCACCTTGCCTCACGAGATGACATAATTGAAAATACGATGAATCGCTCTCCCTAAATTTATTAATTATCTTCATTAGCTTTCTTGACATTTCGTTGTCTCGCAGAGAAAGGCTAACCTGGATTCGGCAAAACACAGAGAAACCATTTAGTAACCAATTCATGAATTAAAACCTACCCTAAACACCATATTATTGATGCATAATTAAACTGTTCCATAATTACTGAGTTGTAAGTAAAACAACTATGATACATAATCCCCATGAATCAGCTAAGCAACTGTTTTGCTGCAGTAATCCCATGATAAAAACAGGATCCCAACTTCGAAACCAACTGTTTTGCTGCAGTAAGTACAACCATCTAACCAATTTCCCAAGCATTTAGCCTGTTCAAACAAGCATGCGTGTCTAAGTGCCTACTTGAAACACGTAGGTTTACCTCCATTTGGATGATACAACCGATTTAGAATCAGTAACCAGATATTGGAGCTGCAAACCAAAGTGAAAATTTGATGCAAAAGAAAATATCAAAACGAGAAGTAAAAGAAGCCCACCTTTGAGTAGTCACTAGTAAAGTCTTCACCGAGCAAATTTCTACCAATATCAGGTGAAATAGAGCCACCAAACCACAAAACAAGCCGAAAACCATCATCAAAGATATAAAGACCTCTGGTATCTAAGCTCTCTACAGTAAGTGGGATCCTCTTTTTGTCAGACTCGTCAGTTTGAGGAGATATCTGAGAATTGGAAAGATTTGCTTCAGAACAAAATCACGAGCCATCTGAGAATAATATGGAAATCACGAGATACTTACTTTTACAAGAGACTCGTCCACACGAACCAGGTCCGGATAGAGAAGTTTCAACATTTTTTTCACAGGTAAAGTCATCATGGTACAGCCAGCAGCACAGCGTTCATCAAGCAGCGCATCACCATATCCACCACGGAGAGGCTTTGATTTACAAATTGCTAATCCATACAAGGGCAAGAATTTCAGTGACTCAGGGTAAACCATCCTTCCGGTCAACCGATGCTGAACAGTGTAAAGATTTCTGTATTCTCTGAGGGCTTTGATAATCATAAGTTGAACTGCATTTCGAGCATCTTCCAACTTGTAAGACAATGATCTTTCAATCGCTGCAGATCAGTTTGTGTCAAACACTAGTCTGTTAAAATCAAGTAAAAAGAATAGATTCTTCTATCTTCTCATTTTATTTTTTGCCTTAGTTGAAGAGGGGTGGTTTTTAAGATATAAGAATAGAAAGCGCAACCTAATCTGGAAAGCAGAGAAACAATTGCCCCATTGTCAGCCAGGCGATACATCTCTCCTAGATCTGCAACAACAGGAGCTGCTGCAGTATGTACTCTGATTCGTCTTTCTCCAGAAGATGATGTATATCTTCGCATTCGTTAAGGTATTTTTTATTCTCTATCCTCAATGACATAAAAAGTACATAAAAAGAAAAAGTGGGGGCAGAACCTTAAACAGAGTACAAGAATAAAGAAAACCTTAACAAGATGAAAGTCTGATTAAAAGAGACAAGGATACAACAATGCAACTTGGAAATACACGATCTGTGTGGTTAATAGCGTCTCATCAAGACAAAACTGTGCTCCATATGCTTTATCACAGTCAAGAGCAGGAAGTGCTAGCAAGTCTGTAGATCTTAGCATAAAATTTCCATGATAAGATGTGAAGCGCAGTCCTACAAAAGACCAAAACAAAATGGAAAATACATAAGCTTCTCAGAACTAGACCAAAAATGACGGAAAGATTCAGAATGGATCTTCATACTGTCGCGTCTTTGTCCAGATAGCATAGCATTTTCTGCTTAACTATTGAATTATCATTCTTGCTACCTGCATGAATTTACCTTTTGAACATCTTATTCGCAGTACTGATTCCCATGCAGTCTCTCTAGTAAGATCTCTGGTCAACTCATGTCTCAATTTATCCCCGTGAATGCTTGACTGGAAACTTGGATAATAATACACTTGGCCACCAGTATATTTTGCCAGTGTTCCTATAAAGCAATACAAAAACCATAATTATTAGATAACAATTGATTATCAAGTTCCATTACTGTATAATAGTGTGTTTCGCCAACTTAGAAAAGTGAAGAACCTCAAACAGGAGTCAAGAAATGCATATATTTTAATCACATGGGTAGCAAATCAATGCAACTTTCCTAATTTTTTTAATACAAACTATTAGTCAGATCGTAATTAAACATGTTTTATAGAAATCAGCATAAGCCAAACTTGATGATTTCCAGTGCATCCAAATGTTTTCTAGATTTAAATTTAGAGAAAGCAAAAATGAAGACTTCTCTATGCTTTGGTTCGATCATTATTATCTAAGGCATAGGATAGGGAGTATCAAGTCCCAAGAGAAGAACTACAGTTAGCCTTCCTTTGCAATTCTAGTTTCTTTCTTCCTCTAGCTTCTAATCCCCAGAATCTATATCTCCTTAATGTGTTTATTCACCTACCCATTGAACAGCAAAACTAGAAAGGTACCTTAAAAACTTCTAACTCAATCAGATGTCAACGCATAAATGGGATAGTAACTCAACTGATTTTACGGAATTCGTCACATATATGAAATCCAGAAATTATAGGAACTGATGCATATCAAATAATTTAAATGAGACATCATTGGCACTGTTCATACTTCCCATTCTGATTATTCTAAACACAAAATTGAAGCAAGCAAGAATATACCCAGTGATGCAATATCTGTGTACTTGTCACTGAAAGCATATATATTTACAGCTATCTGATTCTTGGATAAATCAGCAGCCATCTGTTTGTAGAATGGATCTTCAGGTACTCGTAATGTATGTTCTTTATCTGTCCCATAAACTCGAGTGTCATCTCCACGCAGCCTCAATCGGCCAACACCAAATGATGGCAGGGTATTTTGGAAAACTAACAATTTACCGCCAAGTGGACTCTGATAGTAGAAAGAAAGAAAATTAGTGCCAGGCTAAAAGGAAACCAGATTCCCAGTGCAACAACACGAGTCAAGGTACCTAAAATTACAGCCAAATATGACCAAGATGATAAAGGCAGTTACAGTAACACAAATCTAAAGAGAACGGTCAGAGTTAAAAGAAGCATAACAAAAGAATCAAACACACACCATAACAGTAAATGCAGCTTTAAGAGCAGGCCCAAATGCCGATTCCACATTCATGTTGTCCTGGAACATGGAGGGTAAACTATCAAGGAATGCCTCCACCACATTTCTAGATTCCGATAAGTTGACCAGAAGATCATCGGGCAATGGAACAAATACATCATCCAGATCTGACACAACCATCATCTGTGGCTGCATTAAAGATGACTGATGCAAGAAAAAGACACTAGATGTTTAGCAACTCAAATAAAGTAGATTATAAATGCAATTAAAATAAAACTTCCATAGTGCCTCTTGCCTTCATGTTATAGAAATGTATTGTGCTATCATAAGTTATGAAGCCAATCTGTGTTCGAGTAGAACCAGGCAAGCTGTCCAAACAAGACTTGATAGTTTGCGCCATAACCTGCAAAATATCATGTGTTTAAGCATTGATTCAGCAAGTACATAAGATAGAAGCTGACAAATTAACTCGCTATATTTAAAATTTCTTGATTGTTTCAGATAGAGATAGAAATAAACGTCCATCCCAATCAGCTCATAAAGAAAACTCAAGATAATAAGTTTTCTGAACAATTACAAACAGAAAAACAAATTTACTGGCAAAATTTATATAAGAAGTCATCACATATACTATCTGCTTCTAGATATTATGCAATTTAGCTGAAAGCAACAACTACACAGCAGCTATGGCTAAAGGAAAACATTGAAAAAATAGTGGCAAAAAACATAAGAAATTCATGAGAAACTAGCACAAAAAGAGCCCCGAAGCTGGTGCTACGAATTATGGTACTTGCTGTTGATCATATCAGAATAGAAACAAGTATTTTATAACCCATTTACTGTTTGCAGGGAACTGGATCTGGAAATAGTTCTGATTTTTTTCTGATAGTGCCTGGTAGGGTATAAAAAGATGAATAAATAGTTTCAAAGCAGTTATACTGTGCTTTCCCAACAACAAACAAATACCTTCAGAAACAAGCTATTCTGAAAGGATTTCTATGAATTAACAATACCCTGCATTTCAAATCCCATTTTGTTCCAAACATTCGACAATTGTGCATTAAAAACAGCAAGTTTTGAGCAACCAGCATTTTAGTTCATGCATCAGAATAACAAAATGGACAATCACCTTCTAACTACAATATTAATTTTGATAAGATATTTTACCTCAAGCATTCCGCTTTTAACAGCACAAATTGAGACGTCGATGAGAAAAAAATATAGTGGAGGCATTGGAGGGCGGACCATGTATTCAGCTGGAGCAATGAACTCAACATTACCCTTCAAAAGCTCAGGCCGTTGATCCAAATCAACTCTTCTTCCACTAGCATCCACCGGTGCAAAATATTCACCTGAAACTGGATATAAGAAATTTAAGATAAGTCAGTCCAGTCCATGCACCTTTGCAGACTAAAAGTGAATAGCAAATGATGGGTTTAATTTCACCTGAAAATATCAAAATGCATAAATTGACAGCCATGCAAAAAAATATGGGTTTAATGATGCAGATGATATGTACTACGGTTTCTATGTAAATTGTGTCACTTGGCAGTAGACCACCTTATGAGAATGGAGACCCCATTAAAAAAATAATAATAAAAGAAAAAGAAAATTGCAAGTATAATGAGGTCTTATTTGGTAGCTTTCACTTGCAAGAGGCAGTTAGAGATCTGCCCTTTCTCGTTGATGACCCTTAGGCCTTACTGAAAGGAAGACCAGAGAGTTCTTATTACAAGTAGGAACCAATGTGAAAGCCATCGAGACAAGAGAACTCTCTATAACTCCAT
Organism: Erythranthe guttata; assembly: GCF_056151865.1. Lineage (NCBI taxonomy): Eukaryota > Viridiplantae > Streptophyta > Magnoliopsida > Lamiales > Phrymaceae > Erythranthe > Erythranthe guttata. The sequence continues at coordinate 19,751,273 of NC_142546.1, forward strand.
TTACAGAAGAGAAAAAGAAAAACTTAGAAAGCACCAAACCGAGGATTAGAGCCAAAATACTTGATTACCATTTCCTTTCTATATATCCTTTTCTATTTGTAATGAGGATAACACTTAGTCCATGTAATTTGGAAAAAGTAACATCTAACTGTAATGGTATGACCAAAAAGCATAAAAACGAATACGAGACTACCGACAAAGGGCCTATACCATTCAATGCAACAATGTAAAGTCAAAATATTCAAAACAGAGAAATAAATAATTAACATATAATATCAGTTAAAGTTCGAAAATGAATTACCATCATTGAGTAATGAACACATATTGCATCTCCAATTTCTTCCATTATCCGTAAAGGTCACAAACGGATTCACATAAGTGCGACACTTTTTACAGCGAACGATACCTGTGGTAGAAAAATTAACTATTGGTACTTTCTCCTGAAAGAAAATCAAGACACAATTAGGGTCAACAAGAGCGGAAGATCTATATAGCTATATAGCATCTTACGAGCAATGGAGACTAACCTCAGCAGGAGATTCCGCCAGAGGGCAAACAACTGCCCCAAGAGGCAAGTGCCACCTTGATGACAAGGATTGAGAATTTGGGATGCCATTTGTCGTCAGTCGTAAAAATCTTGAACTGCAGTTCATCGTGTACATCTCCGGAGAAGACTTTGGTTCCGCATCACCATCCAACGGCCTTGGTAAACTTGCAGCATCAAGGCCAGCATCAAATGATCCCGGTGCAGATCCAAGAGAGAGTGAACTGAAATCTTCTGCCAAGCCCTGTGAATTTGCAGTAGGAGGTGCAATGCCATGGTGCTGCATTGGGCTCCCTGAATAAAGGCTCGATGGAGTTGTTAGTGGTGGACCGGGAGCATAACCTCGTTGTTGAGCAAGAAAAGGAGTTGGACCATAGCCTCCTTGAGCTACAGAGTTCGATTGTCCATTAGCATACCCTGGAAAAGCTGGCTCAAAGGTACCCCTGGCAGTGGCATAAGATGGCCCCATTTGTGGTGGCGGAGGCTGGAAATTTGGCCTAGTCGGAGGAGGGCCTGCGGGCACCGACCCTACTTGACCTGTTGAAGAAAATGTGGGGTTTTGGAATCCAGCACTTGGTGGGCCATATGGCCTAACCGGTTCATTAGATCCACCTGGCGGGCGAGGTCTGAAGGGAGGTGCCACTGATCCAACTAAAGGTGCGGAGGCAAAGGGAGCTGAAGGAAACTGAGAGGAAGCATAAGGTGCAGGCCTAAAAGGGGATGCTTCCGGTCCAACCACCGGACCAGATGAAAAAAATGGTGGTGCACTTTGTGGAGCATGAAAGGGTGTGACGGCTGGCCTTAACGGAAAAGTTGGAATTTTAGGATTTTCAGTCTCCATGAAGATTTCTAGTCGTGTTAGATCTCTCCTAGCAAAGTCAAAGCTTCTGTAATCCAACAAATATGATGAGTAAAATGGTGGACAGAAAGCAAGACGCAGCAAATCCAGTAATATCTTGCTCAATAATCGAACAAATAACAGTGCGAACAAAATATTTGCACAGCAACACAATTCATTGCAACAAAAACAATAAAGTTATACATTATAATGAACAATTAAACTACGAATGAAAAGCTCGTATGTTCTTATTTCTCTGATCACAAGCGCAACCAAACAAAAGTAACAGCGGAAAAGGAGTTTCAACTATTGGCCTAGGAAGAACTCACAGTAATGGACTACGGTATCCATAGTAGCTCTATATTACAAAGGATAAATTAAAGTGCATTTATCCATACATATATAAATATGTATATATCACAATAAAAATGACAACACATCACATTCAAACGATTATTAGTAATGTATAAACGAATGATGATCAGAAGCTCTAAATTTTTGTCCCTGATCAATTTCCCAAATTGCAACATCTTAAAACCAAATAGGTACACAGACTACAAGAAGGAACTTTTCATAACTGAATAGCACTCAAAGGAAGTTTAGAAGATAGAGAGAGAAACTAACACAATTGCCACAGCTCTTTAATCAATCGAATTGGTAAATATCACAGTGTGTATCTACATAGACCTAATGTAAAAAAACCTAACCAAAAAACCCATACTTCCTCATCAAGAAACCAAAATTCACCAGTCTTATTATTACCGACAGATAATTCAACCACAAATCCAGAATTCAAATTACCTGATCGGAGATCTCGCCGGCGGACAAAGGAGATAGGTGAATCAAATGCCGACGATCGGTGGGAGGGGAAGAACAAACAAAAGTTGAGCTCTCTCTCTCTCTCTCTCTCTCTCTCTCTCTCTCTCTCACGATTCCAAACCTTGTGGTGTCGACTGTGTTCAGAAGTTGGAACAAAAAATTCAATAACTAGGGAATTTTGGTGTAGCATTAAATTGTCATATTTTCTTCAACCCTGTGAAATAATCCGAAATAAAATCAGGCACTTTTTTTTCTTTTTTTTTTTTTTTTTTTTTTTTTTTGAGTAAAATCAGGCACTTAATAAACATTGTTTATTTTTAATTTCACTATTTGTTAGGGAAATTAGCTAATAGTCCCCTTTGTAACATTAAATAGCGATAAAGTCACAAAAATACTTTTCTTTGCTAAAAGTTCCTCGAAAATAATTTCATTTGCTACAAATACTCCGTTGAAGCACATATTTTTTTTTACGGTAAATTTCACTTTCTCCCTTGTACTTTGGCTCGATTTCACTTTACTCATTCTACTCTCAGTTGCATCGATTTGCCCCCATGTGCTTGAAAAATTGACTTGTCCGATTGCAAAGTTGTAAAATATGTAATTGTTTTATTGCCCGATATAAACCCAAAACCCGAAAAATATATATGAGCCGAGTTTGAGCATATAGGCATGAGGCCTGATGGTATTTGAGCTTTTGAGCATATAATAATGAGGCCCGATGGTATATGAGTTTGAGCCGACCCAGACTCCGTTCACACGGCCGATTGCCAACCCTACAAATAACCGTAAGCATCGTAGCGGGGCAATATTGTCTTAAGGAAAGAGTTTTCTCACCCCGGCTAATCTTTTTGTATTTCAACTAATTTATTTAATTATTTTACTAAATCACTGTCCGTTTTATGTACTAGGAACAACACTAACTTTTGTTTTTAAATAATCATTTGCAAACACCACTCATACACATATGTGGACGCGGGTTCCCGTTTCGAAAAATAAAAATGCTCATAACATACATGTCACATTATTATTATTTTTTTCATTGTTTCATTTGTTTTATTTTGTCCCTAAATTATTGAGGATCCGAATTTTCTCTATAAATAATTGTAACAACAAGTTTGTAATTAATAATAATTTAAAAAAAAAATAGAGAGAGAGACATGATTAAAAGTCATCAAGATGAAGCTAACATCAGCATCATCATCCTGACGAATTCGTCGTAGCTGACAAGTCCATCTCCATCTAAATCAGCTTCTCTAATCATTTGTTCAGCTTCTTCGTCACTTAATCTCTCTCCCAAATTCAACATCACATTTCTCAACTGCATATCCACATAACCCGAAACTCATTAATCTTTATCGTTAGCACAAATAATTTCGTGTTAAAAGAAATCTACATCAAATCTCTTTTCTTCATTTTATAGTTCAAGGTTCCTTTCTCGTGTGATTGTTAGTCTTAAAAATCATATTTGACTACTGCAAACTGTAGTACATTGAATTATAAATTTAGGAATACAGTTTCAATTTTCAAAAGTTTTAGTTTTGAAGCAATCTATTTTTTGCCTATCAACGCCCAAAACAGGCGTGAAATAACCTGCACCACGCTAAAAACGAGCGCGGATCCCACGCCCAACATGCGCGTTTGTTAGTATTTTTTTTTGGGGGGTTTAAGTATTTTGTTACTTAGTGAATAATTAATACTCAATAATAACTAGTTAATTATTAATTGGTTAGTAATTACTAAACGTATAATAATTGGATTACCTCAATTGCCGATATAAATCCATCTTGATCCCGATCGAAAACTTTGAAAGCTTCTTTCAGCTCCTCTGTTATATTTTCCTATCAAAATCAACCAACTTAATTAAATGGCATCTCCAAATTCTTTCAATACCATCTCAAATTCAAGACCAATTAATTTAGATAGGATTTTGCTCATATATTTCTTTTTACGGTTATTACATTTGGTACCCTGTGTTTACTTTATTTTAATTACCAAAAGATCCTTATGATTCTATTTAATTAGTAAAACACCCCTAAGAAGTAAAAACTCTCCATTTAAGTTAAGTCTTCTTCAAACCAAAAGCTACCTACATACACCTAAATCCTAATGAATGATGTGCAACCCATCACAATAAAATCAATACAATCATATAAGAATTTCAAGAAAACGTAGAAGTAACATATGATTAAATTAATTATTAATCGATAGAATAAGGCCAACCGGGCCCTCCATTTTTTGTAAATATGGTTTTTTGGTCCCTTAATTTTTTTTTATAATTAATATATATTTTCATATTTATTACTACAATATAAAATACTGTGATTAAATTTATACTATTTTCTATAAAGTGTATAATAGTCACAGGTTGAGAAATTAACTACATTAGATTCATCTACTCGAAATATAGATTGTGAATTTAAATTATATTTCCATTTTCGACCAACGGAACCCACTTAAATATTTTCTTAAACCCAATTTTTCCAACAATTTTTAAGCAATTTGAAATTAAAACTAAAACAAAAAAAATAGAATTCTCTCTGTTTTTATTTTAATATTTTTTTTTTAAATATACCTTCATCTTTCTTGCCATAATGCTCAAAAAGTCTTCGAAATCAACGGTGCCATCTCCGTCAGCATCAAACTCATTCATCATTTCTTGAATTTCTTCCTTCGTTGGATGCCCATTCAGCGATTGAATCACATACGCCAATTCATCCACCGTGATCAACCCTTGAACAAAAAAAATATTTCATCGATAAATATAATATATCAAATTCTCATACACACTAATTATTTACAAAAAACAAACCACATTTTACCAAACACATTTTTCTCTTTAATTTGTACAAAGAAATTACGTAAAGAAACTCACCATCCGAGTCTTTATCGATCAAGCTAAACGCTTCCCGGAACTCAGCAATCTGATCTTCTGTCAATGCATCAGCCATTATTTATTTTATTTGTGAGTATATATTTTTGAAGGGGAGAGAGACTAATGAACTGAAAAGTGAGAAGTGGTGAGAGCAATTTTTATTTTAATTTGTTATTTATTACAACTACTATATAATGTGAAATGGTAGTTAAATGTCAAAGGCATCGATGAAGAAAATTATGGTCAACATTCAAGACTGAAGCTTCTCGCATTGATTTTATCTGGGTCAAAAATCAATGTTTGAATTTATTTTAATGACATTACATAATATGAAGGTCAAATGGGACACATGCTTTCATGGATTTTTGGCCTTTGAGAGTTAGTTGGGAAACACCGCAATTTCTGGATTTGATCAAATATTTAATCGATCTCATTATAAAGTATATCATATTTGGTTTATTTTATAATACACCGGGTGAAATACAACGAGAAAAATTATGTGATGTAAGCTCAATTTGATTTGATTTCTTATCGAATCAAAAGTTCAAACAAAACTTTATAAAACTCAGATATAAATTTGAATAAAACATGCATTTGGTTTGACCCTAATTTTAGACATTGGTCGGTTGCTATTATTAAAATTTAGGAATTATTGGGTTTAGGTATATTCCTTCAGAAATATATAGAACTAACTATCAACCAGATTAATCTCTTGTAACTCTGCTTCTTTGTTTTCAAAATATGAGATTAAATCACGGTTAAACATCTCACTCAATATAACTCAAACTCCTAATATATTCCAGTGTTCTAAATAGCGGTCGTGGCGGTCGATATATCGCCCGCCATATCGGTATCGGTTATAAACCTTTACAATTTTGTTGAGGCGGTTTGGAATATCGGTTTTTTACGGCGAGGCGGTTTGCGGCGGTTTTTTGGCGGGTCAAACCGATATATCGGTCAACAAATCGGTTTTTTTTTTTTTTTTTTTAATTTAAATTAAAATGAAATATGTTTTGATTTTTTATTTTTCTCCAATTCTTTCAACTTCCAAAACCAAACCAAGTACTACCCCGTAATTTATGCTTTGTGCTTTGTTGTGTTTATATTAATTATTGATGCGAAAGACTTGCGTAGTATTTGTATTTCGTAAGAATCTTTTATTATATTATGATCTTACTATTTTTAAATTTTTGTTATTTATTGAGTAATTAGAATTATATAATAACATATGAATGATATGATAGAATTATGTTTACATATTCTTTTATATATATTTTGAGTATTTACAAATAATTTTTTAGAAATATATTACACTAAATTTAAAAACCGATATATTTCCGATTTATCTCCGATAAATCACCGCCGCGCCGATTTATCGTGTGGCGGTCCCAAACCGCCACGTACCCGATAACCGCCTTTTAGAACCTTGATATATTCAAACTTCGTAATCAGGTTTTCATAATCTTATATATAAGAGTAAGAAATGCTAGGGCAACCTAAGAAACCATAATGGTATTTTTTTAATATTAATTATTAATATTTTCTCATTTCCTACTTCCCGGCCGTTTTTTCTTCTCTAATGACTCATAGCAAATTAAATTTGCAAATCCACTAGCAAAATTCTAATCTTTTCGGATAGTATATTTTTATTATTCTTTTCCTCTCTCTTATACACACTCATGTGGATTTATTTAATGCCCACAAAAAAAAATTATGTTCAACTTAATAAAATAGGCTAAATAATTGCTTAAATAGTCATCTAAATATTTTTTGCGATGAGTTATGTTGGAAAAAAATGAAAGCGTTAGTGACTTTAATTTTTTATTTTGGCTGATACATTTCGAAGTACTAAAATTGACATATATTTTCCATAGACTAAAGGTGGGTAAGATTGTAATTGCTCAATAAAACATTACAGACTAATGTCTTTACATTTTTGTAAGTTCGACCAAAATATAGGAAGTTATTTGGTAGTTTCATAATTGAGAGGTGTGTATGTGACACAACTCATAATTCAGGATGCAAGACGAACTTTGCTCTTTTTATAAAGTAATTTTGTAATTATACTTTTTAAATATTAATTTTGACCCCTCAAAGCTTTTGCAAATATGTTTTTCCACTACAATCTTACATAAATTATAAATATAAAATCAAATTTACTATAACAAAATACTTAAAATGGTTAAAACTTTTTCTATTTCAATTAAAATCTATGAATATTTTTTTATCAATACCCCAGAAAAATAATATAGTGCGATGCATCAGATCCCCAAGAAATTTAGTGCAATCATTATTAGAATTATTTGGATTTATTTTTCTTTTTGCAGGCTCGAAATATTATAATTAGATTATAATATATATTATTTTAATTAAAAATTAGCAATATAAATCTATTTTTACAATGTCTTGAGAACCCAAATTGCATTGTTTTGATGTTGTAAAAATATAAACAAACGTTTGATGTATCGTATGATCAAAAATTCTGTTACAATCATTCATTAATAATTCATCAGTGGAACATTACTAAGTATACTACGCAAAAACAAAAAAAAAAAAGTAAACAAAATTTTTTTTACTGTTGTTCCAGACGAATTGAATCAGTTAGTGCTAGTAGATCAAAAAATTGAACCAGGACCAAAATCATCAACTATGTCTTTCATGTTGAGCTTAAAAGTAATTAGATTTAATAACTTAGTTAACGTAATCAAAACTAAACTATCGACAATATACCAACGTAAAAAGGCCATCTATACGTCTTGCATCGGAACTAAGCCCTTCTCCACTCTCGTTTTGGTCCTGTTTTGCCACTGGAATTAACAATTGGAAAATTAAGAAACAAAAATAAATATAAACAAAAAATTAAATATCGCATGCAAACAATAAGTTTTGAAGGCCGACTTCCAATAGCTTGTGGCGGAGGCGCCCATTTTTGCTTAGTTCTCTTAAATCATCCCTTTCAATAACATGTCCAATAATATCTAAAATGAATAATTGTTATACATAAAATTTTAAATCTTTGGTATAAATTAATGAAACACATAATTTAATTAAATGAAACTACTTATAAGCCATGATGAAAAAAAAAGCAAACTAATTACCACACAATCAATAGGATGAAGAAGAAAATAAGACAAAAATTCTAAAGTCTGGGTAGGATGAATAAATAAAATTACTTCACATGGTGCTGGTGTCTCTTGGATGTCTCACCATAGGTAATTAAACTTTTGCTCTGTATATATTTTCTTAAGCTGATGTAGTATGTTTCATGATCTTTCAATGTTCATAAAAATTAAAATTTATATATGAGTGCATTTAGTTCTTACTTGCATGTTGCTTAGTGAAAATCTAGATGTTCTTTTTCTAATATTAATAATTAATAGTATCTATGGCTGCTCCTAGCTAGGTTCTGAGTAACAAAAATTTAGTTTTCTCTACGTTTTGATATTGGTTCCGCCCCTATTTATATATGAGTCGTGTTACCCTACGACGCCTACGTTGTTAAACAAAATAAAAAAAAAAATAGAAAGAACAAAATAAAATTGTAATTGGATTGATATAATTAGATGACAGATATTTCATGCAACGCCAAAATGTTATCAAGTTCATGAAAGCGATGAAGATATACAGAAAAGAAAGTTATTTATTCATCATCAATTCATCACCAACTAAATATTGCTGAAAAAGCAATATCAACTTTATTACAATAATAAACATAATACAAATAATACATTTAATTTATTCTTGATTAAACATCAAATTATTTCTTCCACATTAATTAGCCGGCGCGAGGAGCACGGAGCACCACACCGTTCGCGTCGACCCAAATCCACACGCGGTCGCAACGGAAGTCTCTAGTTGTCGGAGTTGGATTTGTCGAGACAACAGCGTTCACATTAGGGTTCTGCCTCTCTATCACCGCCGCCGCTGCGTAGCCGTTGGCCCCCAACCACTCCGGCCAGAAATTCTTGCCTGGACAATCTGCCATATCTAAGTTTTGAATATTGCTGCTAATAATAGTTGTAAGTGATGATTTTATGACGATTAGACTCTGATAATTTTGCATGCAATATATTGTACATGTATTTATAGTCTAGAGAGAGAGAGAAGATAAGCGGCGTTGGCCGATTTTCTTGAATGATGATACGTATACACACGTGGATTGTATATATCTATATCTAGTTGACTTTTCTATGACATTTTAGTATTGTCCTTCAACATAAGACGGCGAATATATATACACAGAACGACGAATTTGACTGTTCATCGGCCCAACAACTCTCTGCCCATTTTGCCATTTTGGATCTGCATTTGTTTTTTTTTCTTTTCTCTAATTTTCTGAGTTTTAATTTAATATAATGTTTGTTATTAATGAAGCTAGAATTAAGACCCCTTAAGTAGTTGAAGTAGGATGAGGTGAAAGAGCAAAGTGGATCACTGGCTCACGAGCTTGATGACCTTGAGATCAGATAACACGTAAACTAAGTCGGGGTTGATCCGGCGCTCAAGTCAGTCGTCTGTATTGCAAGAGTTGTAGAGAGAACTCAGGGAGTTGTATAGTTCGAATATTGAACCTACCTTAACAAATGAAGTGCCATCTTTATTTATTAGTTATACAGAGTTGGTTGGACTGAAGTTATTTGATTGTAATTGTCGGGCCCAAACCTTATTTTAAGATGATTGGACATCAATTGGAGTGGTCTTCAATATTGGGTTCGTGACACAGTAAATAATAAAATTGTAAGCCCGTTGGGTTGGCTCAATTAGACATATCAGTTATTTTTTCATGTTTTCCTTAAATTTTAATATTAATCTATGTTTGCCCCAATATATTTTTTCTTTTTATTTTTGGAAAGTTGACGTAGAGTAAAACCTCGATAAATTAATACTCAATAAATTAATAATCTCGCTTAAATAATACTTTCTTCTAGCCCCAACTTGATAAAAACGTATTAAATTATTAGATCAATAATTTAATATTTCGCTAAATTAATAAAATTTTATTAATCCGAACTATTAATTTAAAAAGATTTAACTGTACGTGTTTTGAAAGGATAATTTGATAAAGAAACAAAATATTTGTTTGTATTTTGAGAAGAATCAATATAAAATTTACGAGCCAAACTAGATCGTTATATGTTGGAATAAATGTTATTTAATTGCAACAAGAATTTGTAAAATAATTTTTTTTTTTTTATAATGAAAAATACACATCCAATCATTTAGGTGTATGAAATACGTAAATTACACTAGACTAATCATGTGTTACAAACATAACCTAACAATTAGTGGCAAGGTTAACTATTGAGTGTAAAGTGGCAAGGTTGGTTCGATTACTTTTGGATATCAAATCAAAGTTAATTGTTGAGTGTATAAATTACACTTAACCAATTAGTAATTGACACGGAAATATTTGAGTAGAAAACAATTCATCAAAAGAGTAAGATCACAAATTGATATGCAATACAAAATAGTAAAAAAAAAAAAAAAAAAAAAAACAAACGATCCGGTTCAGTGTAAATAATTAATTAAGCCAAAATAGGTGAAAAGGGATAAATATCAAAAAAATGAACTCGTGTACAAAACGCAAGTACATTCTTGGTCTCAGTGTGTACCATATCATAATCCCTTAATTATTCAAATTCTTCATTTAACCCAAATTAATTATTAAAACTATATTTAATAACAACTGCTTTAACTGCATATCGAATACAATAGCTTAAACTAAAACAATTGAACAAAAAAATTGAATAATTGATATGTAATAATATATAATCCAAAAATTTAAAAATAAATACATGGAGTATTTGCTAAATTTTTTTATGATAGGAAGAATCACTACAAAAAAAAAAATCTTTTGAGTGACAACACCTATTTTTCAAATAGTTAGGCAAAAAGTGTTATCACTATGCTTGTCACTAACTGGGTGTCGCTAATGCTCTATAGTGACAATAAATAAGGATTAAGTGACAACAAAAAGAGTTATTAGTGACAATAAAAAAAAATGTTGTCACTTAATGTGTGCATTAAGTGACAACTTTTGCGTTTGTCACAATTAGGGTGTCGCTAATGCAACTTTTTCTTGTAGTGAATAACGCAGTTGCAATTTTCATAGAGATACTAAATATAATTCACTCATATTTCATGAAGCTCCAAAATGCTATCAAGTTTATGAAAGTGATGAAGATATATAGAAAAAAAAGTTATTTATTCATCACCACCATTAAATATTGCTGAAAAAGCAATATCAACTTTATTACAACAATAAACATAATACAAATAATACATTTAACTTATTCTTGATTAAACATCAAATTATTTCTTCCACATTAATTAGCCGGCGCGAGGAGCGCGGAGCACCACACCGTTCGCGTTGACCCAAACCCACACGCGGTCGCACCTGAAGTCTCTAGTTGTCGGAGTTGGATTTGTCGAGACAACAGCGTTCACATTAGGGTTCTGCCTCTCTATCACCGCCGCCGCTGCGTCGCCGTTGGCCCCCAACAACTCCGGCCAGAAATTCTTGCCTGGACAATCCGCCATATCTAAGTTCTGAATATTGCTGCTAATAATATATTGTAAGTGATGATTTTGATAAGATTAGATCACTCTGATAATTTTGCATGCATATGTGCATGTATTTATAGTAGTCTAGACTCTATAGAGAGAGAAGATTATATGCGGCGTTGGCCGATTTTCTTGAATGAGGAGGATACGTACACGTGGATTGTATGTATATGTATATATATATATATATATATATATATATATATAGTTGACTTTTCTATGAAATTTTAACATTGTCTTTCAACAAAAGACGGCGAATACATATATATATATATATATATATATACACAGTGATATGGGCTAGTTTGACAAGTAACAAATAAGCATAAGCCCATTAGGGTAAGCCCAATATGATAGGCCCATAATGAAGAACCCATGATGACTTAGCTCGGTACTATGAGCGAAGTCGTCGTATGGCACGAACCTCGGAACTACGTGGGAGTACCTTAACTCGCCAGCCCAATACCAAAACGGGGTAAGGCGAGCCCAGGACAATACAGGCCCAAGATACATGACTTGGGGGAGAAGAGAAACCCTAAAAAAGGAAAGCCTTGAAGGCCAAGCTTTCCTCATCTATAAATAAGAGAATCAACACACGCACACACACTAGAGAAAAATACACTAATCACTATTACATTACATACACGTCTTTCCCTTTATTCCGATCACTGACTTGATCGTCGGAGCTTTCCCGCCGGGAACCCCTCCCGGCGTTGCAGGTATCCTCACCGGAGTACGGACGGAGCTGGTTTGAGGAAGACGAAGACCTACGGACAAAATCAAGTGGCGCCGTCTGTGGGAAACATCTAAAAAACTTGGGGATAACTTCCGGGAAAATATCAGATCTACCCCCCGGAAGTCCAGATCTGAGCTATCAACGTAGAGAACAATGGAAGAAGGAGATATCACTGCCCGGAATTTGCAGAAGGATTTAGATGCAGTAGCTCGCAGTACACCGGCTGATCCATCGTCCGTTCAGAAAGATAAGTCGGGGTGTAGCTTCCTTACACCTGAAAAGGAGGGTCGGATCCCTTTCACCCCAAGCAGCCCCTCTTTTGGGTTCCCGGATGGCGAAGCTGCTTCAAGAAGGCCAGCCGCAACCCCCGCTCAGGCTCCCAATGAGCGTACATATACCCGGGACGAGGTGGAAACCATGATCACCGCGGCCATCCGAAACTACACCCAAAATTTGCCTCACGATAACCGACTCAGGAGAGATCCCAGACGTTCTCCGAACGAAGGACGAGCTGAGGACGAGGGCGATAGTTATTCGGAGAACCGAGGGGGTAATAGTCATGGCGTTAGAACAGAAGTTGACAGCTTAAGACGCGATATAGATGAGTTGAAGGCCTTACGAAGTGGGCCAGCGCGAGATCTCGTAGGATCTAGCCCTTTCGCTAGTCATCTCGATAGCGACCCTATACCAGCTAACTACCGACCGATCTTATTTGAGTACAACGGCACGTCAGATCCAGCCGAACACTTGAGTCGGTTTAACAACACTGCCTCACTTCACCAGCTTACAGAAGGGGTGAAGTGCCGTGCCTTTGTCACCACTCTAGCAGGCCCGGCCCAAGCATGGTTCGGTCTGTTACCTGCCGGAACCATCCGATCTTTTGAACAACTTGCCAAAGCTTTCATGAACCAGTTCGCTAGCTCGAAGAAGTGTAAGAAGACCTCTCTGTCACTATTCAGCGTTCGTCAGAAGGAGAAAGAAAGTCTCAGAAACTATATCAAACGATTCACTTCGGCTACCTTAGAAGTCCCCACTACCAGCGACGAGGTGCTCATGGCAGCTCTTTCGCAAGGACTGAGAGATGATGAGTTTTTCCGAGCTTTGGCGCTGGAACCTTCGCCCGATTTTGACCATCTCCTAGAGAGGGCGTCTAGGTTCATTAACTTAGAAGAAGCCCGGCAGCAGAAAGTAGAAGAATCTCACCAACCCGCGAACACACGAGCCAACGAAGTAAAAAGAGTCAAAGAACCACTGTTACCTCGAAGGGATGCTAGTACCCCCGGCCGAGGTATCGCCTCAGACGCTAAGGGATCACGATTCCAATCGTATCAGCCCCTTACGGCTCCTCTGTCCCAGGTGTTGTACGCGATCGAGAAGAGAGCTGATCTGCGGTGGCCTAGGACCGCTCGCGGAGCCCCCCGTCGAGATCCGACATTGGGTACTTTTTGCCGTTTTCATAACGAATACGGACATACGACCGACGACTGCGCACATCTGAAAGACGAAGTGGAACGTCTCATCAGAGATAACAAGATCGGGGATTTTGTGAAGATAGATTCACCTCGGGGACAAAAGCGTGAAGCCCAGTTCGGGAACCCGCCACGAGCACCGCCCCCACCGCCAGCGCCGAAAAGAGGGTACATTCAGATGATTTCAGGGGGTCCTACGGGAGGAGATACTCACCGGGCTAGGAGACGTCATCTCGGTAGCCTCAAAAATAATCATGAAGTTTGCCAAATCTCTACACCGAAGTATCGTCAATATCCCACTATCTCGTTCGGTCCTGAAGATGAAGCAGACCTAGATGATTTTCACTGTGACCCTCTCCTCATCACGATTAACGTGGGAGGATACGACGTCGCTCGCGCCTTCGTTGATCCCGGAAGTTCAGTGGACGTCATATCTTACGAGTGCTTCCTACAAATGGAGCTTGACCTCCCGGTTTTCCCCGTCACCACACCAATATTTGGGTTCACAGGAGGATCCCTGACGCCGGTTGGACAAGTTAAAATCCCTGTCACTATAGGAACGCCACCTCGAACACGCACTCAAACTGTCAATTTCGTCCTTGTCGAAGGATCGCCAACCTCGTATAATATCGTGATAGGGCGACCGATGTTACATACCTTTCGGGCGGTCCCTTCGACCATTCATCAAAAGCTTAAGTTTCCAATTGATGGAATGGTGGGAGAGGTCAGAGGCGACCAAGCCCAATCGAGATCGTGTTATGTCGAAATGGTTAAGATAGCAGAGAAAGGCCGACGCGATACCCTCACCAAAGAAGATTTGGGAGACGAGAAGCGCCCCCGAGTTGATCCAGAGGATAAAGTTAATCATGTACAACCCATGGACGAATTGATGACAATCGACCTCGTCCCCGGGATGATGAAACAAACCCGGATAAGTAAGGATTTAGAACTACCTCTTCGGGACGAGTTGATAGCGTTATTGCGGTCTAATGAAGATGTTTTTGCTTGGCAACCAAGTGATTTGACCGGTATATCACCGCGAACTGCTGTACACAGGCTTAATTTACGACCCGAGTGCAGGCCTGTCAAGCAAAAACGGCGACACTTCGGTACCGAAAAAGACGAAATCATACAGAAGGAAGTTCGACGACTTCTGGAAATCGGACACATCCGGGAAATTCAGTTCCCTACATGGCTGTCCAATGCGGTGTTAGTACAGAAAGCCAATGGCCAATGGCGAATGTGTATCGATTTCAGGGACCTAAATAAGGCTTGCCCGAAAGACGATTATCCTTTACCTCGCATAGATCAGCTTGTAGATGCCACTGCTGGATGCGAGCTACTTAGTATGATGGATGCCTCGCAAGGATACCACCAAATTCCGCTAGACGAAAAGGACCAGCCAGCAGTAAGTTTTGTCACCGCCACAGGGACTTACTGTTACGTGGTGATGCCTTTCGGCCTGAAAAATGCAGGAGCCACGTATCAGCGATTGATGGATAGGATGTTTCGGGCCCAACTCGGACGCAACATTGAAGTTTATGTTGATGACATGTTAGTTAAAAGCAAGAGGCGCTCTACGCATCTCGCAGACCTAGCTGAGACCTTTTCAACTCTTCGTTTATATGGAATGAAGTTGAACCCTGCTAAGTGTGCATTCGCAGTACAAGCTGGAAAGTTCCTGGGATACATTGTTAATCGGGAAGGCATCAAGGTAAACCAAGATAAAGTGGAGGCCGTACTTCAGATGACACCTCCTCGTTCCATCAAGGAAGTCCAGTCCTTGGCAGGAAAAGTTGTAGCCATAGCTCGGTTTATATCGCGAATGGCTGATAAGAGCCTGCCTTTCTTCAAAGTACTAAGGAAAACAGCTCAGTTCGAATGGACCACCGAATGCCAGCTCGCATTCGAAGCATTAAAACGATCTCTTACTTGCCTGCCGATTCTTAGCACCCCTGAAAAGGGTGAAACCCTGTTTGTATACTTGTCAGTGGGCGATGAGTCCATCAGTTCGGTTTTGTTTAAGGAAGTTAATAATCAACAAAGACCGATCTACTATACTAGTAAGATCCTCACTACGTCGGAAAGCCGATATTCTGAAGTCGAGAAAATAGCGTACGCGCTGGTCCTCACTACGCGACGACTCCGGCCTTATTTCCTGTCGCATACCATGGTGATTCGCACAAGCTTACCCCTTCGGCAGACCCTAGGTCAACCTACCGCGTCAGGGCGAATTGTTAAATGGGCCATCGAGCTGGGACAGTACGAGATTCAATATCAACCCCGTACCTCGGTCAAAGGACAAGCGCTAGCGGATTTCATCCGAGAAACCACCAGGATACCCATCGAAAAAGAGTGGAAAATTTACGTGGATGGTTCATCTACGACCTCGGGAGCGGGGGCAGGGATAATAGTTATTGATCCCACTGGAACGGAAGTCGAGTTTGCCGTTAGGTTACCTCGGGTCTCCAATAATGAAGCAGAGTATGAAGCCTTTATCCGAGGTATGGAGATCGCTCAAGAGCTCGGAGCGCGAGTGGTGCGAATATACTCCGACTCTCAATTGGTAATACACCAACTCGAAGGGGACTACGAAATAAAAAACGATAGAATGAAGAGTTATGTAAATAAAGCCCGAGCCGTACAAGAAACTTTTGAGGTCTGTACCATGCATCAAATTCCGAGAAACGACAACCAGCGAGCTGACTTCCTCGCTAAAGTCGGGTCGTCAGTCGTCGATTGTATTGAAAGAAAGATCACTATCCTTATTGCCCCTACCCCAACACCGGGCATAATGGTAATAGACGAAGAGCCCGATTGGAGAACGCCTTTGTTCAAATACTTCAGAGGAGAGCGAGCTGGCACCAAGAGAGAGCAGCACCGCTTGGCATATAAGGCAAGGCACTTTTACGTACGGCATGGGACATTATATAAAAGGAACTTCACCACAGTAGATGCAAGGTGTCTGGGAAAGCAGGAGATAAAGCATGTTCTGGATGAAGTACATCGAGGTGGTTGTGGTGAGCATGGAGGAGCTCGGGCCCTCATGCAGAAATTACATCGGGCCGGATATTACTGGCCTGGCATGAAGAAGGACACGCACCGATATGTTCAACACTGCGTACAATGCCAAAAATATGCCTCGCTCATCCACAAGCCGGGGGAGGAAATGACCATCATGAGTGCTCCATGCCCTTTCGCCCAATGGGGAATCGATCTGGTGGGGCCATTCCCTCAAACCACTGGCCGAAAAAAGTTCATCATTGTTGCGGTAGACTACTTTACCAAGTGGGTTGAAGCCGAGGCCTTATCGAAAATCTCAGAAGACGAGGTCATGCACTTCATTTGGAAAAATATCTGCTGTCGGTTTGGCCTACCTCGAAGCCTTGTATCGGACAACGGCACTCAGTTCAACGGCAAGAAAATTCGAGCGTGGTGCGAAGAGATGAAAATTGCACAAAAATTTGTAGCAGTAGCGCACCCCCAGGCCAATGGACAAGTGGAGTCCGTAAACCGGACCATTGTCAATGGATTGAAAAAAAGGTTAGACGAGCTAGGTGGAAGCTGGGTAGACGAGTTGCCCTCCGTCCTCTGGTCTTACCGGACCACAACCAAAGCAGCTACTGGCGAAACACCGTTCCGGCTAACCTATGGAACTGAAGCAGTTATACCGGTCGAAGTGGCAATGGACACGCTCCGCATCGCCGCATTTGACGAAGTAACAAACGATGATGCTTTAAGATCACAGCTGGACGAAGTTTTCGATCTCCGGGAAACGGCGTATTTGCACATGGAAAGAAGTAAAAACTTGATCAAAGCTCGGTATGATCAGGGGGTGCGGTCCCGCTCATTCCAGATCGGAGACCTCGTCTTGCGACGAGCTGACGCGCTAAAACACACGGGAAAGTTGGAGGCTAATTGGGAAGGACCATACACAGTCACCAGGTGTTTGGCCGGCGGAGGGTATGAGTTGGCAGACATCGACGGGAAGCCGTTACCTCGGGCTTGGAACATAGTACATCTGAAACGCTTCTTCGCGTAAAAAAAAAAAAAAAAAAAAAAAAAAGAAGAGAGAAGAAAGAGGCAGGTAGTCAATAAGATTGAGACACACCTTGTACGCACAAAAAACCATTAATAAACATCCATTTTCCGATCTGGGCTAGGCCCCGTGGTTTTTTCTCTCCTTATCTGGAGGGTTTCCACGTTAAAAAAGTACTTGCGTTATTTACTTAAGTTATTATGGTTGCGTTAACTCGCGTGTTTTATTGTGGCGTTAAATCGCGTGTTTTATTGTGGCGTTAAATCGCGTGTTTTATTGTGGCGTTGAATCGCGTGTTTCATTGTGGCGTTAACTCGCGTGTCCCACTGTTGCGTTAACTCGCGGTATCACTGTTGCGTTAAATCGCGTGTTTTATTGTTGCGTTAACTCGCGGTATCATTGTGGCGTTAAATAACGTGTTTCATTGTGGCGTTAACTCGCGTGTCCTACTGTTGCGTTAACTCGCGGTATCACTGTTGCGTTAACTCGCGTGTTTTATTGTGGCGTTAAATCGCGTGTTTTATTGTGGCGTTGAATCGCGTGTGGCGTTAACTCGCGTGTCCCACCGTTGCGTTAACTCGCGGTATCACTGTTGCGTTAAATCGCGTGTTTTATTGTTGCGTTAACTCGCGGTATCATTGTGGCGTTAAATCGCGTGTTTCATTGTGGCGTTAACTCGCGTGTCCTACTGTTGCGTTAACTCGCGGTATCACTGTTGCGTTAACTCGCGTGTTTTATTGTGGCGTTAAATCGCGTGTTTCGCTGTTGCGTTAACTCGCGTGTTTTATTGTGGCGTTAAATCGCGTGTTTTATTGTGGCGTTCAATCGCGTGTTTTATTGTGGCGTTAAATCGCATGTTTCGTTGCGGCGTTAAATCGCGTGTTTCAGCGTGGCGATTAACTCGCGTGTTTTATGGTGGCGTTAACTCGCGCATTCGTAAGCAAGGTATTAAGATTGGGTACTAAGTTAAAATACAAGAGTGGTACAGGATTGAACTGATGGATAAGCTTAAGGAATAATCACTACTGAAGATCATTGAGGATATTGACAGACTACGTCCGAAGTTCGAAACGACACAAATATAAAAGCTCGAAGTAAAAACTTGAAAAACGGAGGAATTGTTAAAGATACATGACAGAAAGAAATAAAGAAGGTAATGTTTAAAAATACATAATCAAAATACAAGCAAGAAAATGGCTAAGTTTTTGGCAGCCTTCACTTCGGGACCGCCGCGTCTGTTTCACTTCGATTCTCAGCATCTGGAGCGGACGGTGAGACAAGTTCCGGCTGCACATCGTTTGGAATGGTCACTGTCCCAAGGGCCCCAATGTCTCCGGCGAAGTCGGTAATGGCCCCTTGACGGGAGAACTCTTCGACGAGGCCTTGATAAACCGGCCTCCACCATTCTAAGTTGGGATCCTCATTAACATCCCCCTCAAAACCCGGAATCACGTCGTCGGGGAGGTCCTCCGCCAGTTCATTTTCCACCAACGGGAACTCGATGCCGGCACCGCCCAACCTCTTCCGAACAGCCGCAACCGCCGACGAAAAGAAGAAACGAGCTAAACCTGAAGCTTCTCGAGTAAAAGTGGTGGAACGCCATAATCGGTGAAAGAAGCGGCGAACAAACTCCTCGATGAAGCGAAGACCCTCAGGCGACCCCGGGAACAACCTTTGCCCATCTTTCACCCCTTCGGTGAAATTAGTGGAAGCCTGTACTCCAGCTGCGAATAGCTCGTTGGAAAGTCCCTTAGCTTTCTCCTCCAAGCTGGCATTGTGGGATACAAGGGAGTCTTTTTCAGCCTCAAGGGTCTTCTCTCTCTCGTTCAGCCTCTTCACTTCGGCAAACAGCCCCTCCTTCGATGACTCCGACATCGCCAGACTCTCCTTCAAGCCCCGGACTTCCTTCCGGAGCTGAATCACCTCTTTCTTCTGATTATCATACGCCTCGCGCGAGACATCATCCCACCCCAGGGGACCCGAAAAGGCGATGGCGAATTGCTGCACTCACAAAGAGGTTAAATAGAGTTAATCTTGAATACAAGATGCAATGGCAAAGACCGATTCACAGGAACAGAGTGAAACAAACCTGTGTAATGTTATGAAGAAGCAACTCAAGTCGGTCGCCCTTACTCATTTGCCCGAAGTGGGCGACATCGCTGGGGAATGCCAAGGACCGGCAAGCAGCAATAGCGTTTTCAGCATTCCGGCAGAGGTGCAGTCCAAAGTCGGCCGGTAAAGATGACCCAGCCGCCCCAAGGGCCAACTCAGACCTCCGTTTCTTCGGAGCAGGTTCTCTCTCTACCACCTCTTCGGTTGAGAAAGGAGGCGGTGACGAGGCGAGAACTATTGCGGAGGATCGTTTAGGAGGTTCAGAATCCTCAGTTCGCGAGGGAGGTCCACCGCGGGCGCGAGGAGGAGCGGCGCTTTTCTTCGACGGCCTGGGCCTTAGAGCCCCTTCTTCCGAAGATCTTTTCTCGGATTCAGCGATTAGAGGGCGCTGAAACTCGGACGCTTCGAACCCAGGTTCTGGCTCGGAGGGACGGGTAGCCGGCTTGTCACCTCGGAACATCCTCTTCATCCTTAGATCTACGCACCGGAACAGACGGGCAAGGGGAGATAAGTGGGTGAGAAACAAGACATACAAGTACATAACTAGCAAAGCAACAAAAAACAAACCGACCGAAGTAAGACAATGAGTCGAAGTAAGAATTAGTGTTATAACCAAACCCACCTAAATCTTCCCGAGTTAGAGAATACGTGCCGTTGTCGTGAAAACGGAAGTGGCGAAGCATCGGCGGAAAGCTGGTGAGGCTATCCGGGACGCCGTGGCTCGGTTGAAAGTGGGATATCATTTTTAACAAACATTCGTCAACCGCCAAAGGTTTCCCCCTTTTCTTTTCAGGCAGGGTGGCGAGCCAAGGACACAAATAGGGCGTGTCAACAGGATTTCTGGCAAAGAAATAGTGACCTTGCCACCCATCGGTTTTATTAGGTGGCATCAGAATCTTAAAACCCGGACGAGCCGAGATAGAGACATGGAAAGGACTCGAATTCTTTAATACCATTACACTCCGGAAGCGAGCTGGTGTGGGAATCACCCCCGACCAGGCGCACAGCATGCGAAATCCGGTCATGATTATTATGGCATGGGGGTGGAATTTGGTTAAGGGATACATTACATAGTTGGGCAATTTCAGAGAACCAAGGCGAGATGGGGAAAGAAAGACCAAAGTATAACTGCTCGGAAAACCAAGTACTAAAGCCTAAAGGAGGGTTTAGAGGGCGATCATCTCGCGAAGGCAGAATTAACTCGACATCGGTAGGGAGGCCTATGTCACGAACTAAGTTAGCTAGATCTACTTCGCTTAAGGTACTAGGTCCCCACTGGTCATCCGGATCCCGTCCTTCAGATAAGGAAGGAGAACCACTCCTCGCAGAAGACGAAATCTCTTTTCTGCCCCTCTTCTTGGGCCGTTCTAAGAGTTTGCCCGAGGGGGAGAAGTAGGGTCCCTCCTCCGACGAGGAAGAAATAGAAAAAGCGGGGTTTTCACCCCCCTCCCCGGAGGGCACTCTTTGGCCGAAAGGATCGGGAGAACGGGCAGACATTATCAATTCGAAGAGTAAAGGCGGGGGTAATAAGAGATGGGGGAAAGAAGTAGTACCTTTGTCGGGGTAGAAAATGGGCACGAAGGATAAGATCTCTGTCTCGGAAAAGCAGGTTCGCCGGAGAAGAAGTAATAAGAAAAGGAGAAAGCACGAGGGTGGAAAAAGGAAAAATCTTAAAAAAATGGCAAGGGCCAGGTATTTATAGAAGAAGGAAAAGGAGAAAGCTCGATCGTGACCGTCTATTCGGATGGACAAGATTCAAAGTAGGTCACCCCGAATCCGATGCAAGAGGCGCCGATTGGAATTCCTCAATAATGACCTAGGGAAAAGGGAAGGTCAATCATAACCGTTTCTTCGGGCGGCCAAGATTCAATGCAGAATGCCTCGAATCCGACGCTGAAAGCACTGATTGAAATTTTTCCATGATGACCTAGGGAACTCGAATCGACCACACGGGATGTCAGAGTAATTAAATGGAGGAAAAGTGGAAAGGTTGCGTGCATCAACCAGACATGAACCAAAGTCCGAGCTCGCACCTCGTACTCCGTACTTATAACACGAGGTAAGAAGGAGCAAACTCGTATTATAAATAAGGAGTAGGGGGGAGTAGTTGATATGGGCTAGTTTGACAAGTAACAAATAAGCATAAGCCCATTAGGGTAAGCCCAATATGATATGCCCATAATGAAGAACCCATGATGACTTAGCTCGGTACTATGAGCGAAGTCGTCGTATGGCACGAACCTCGGAACTACGTGGGAGTACCTTAACTCGCCAGCCCAATACCAAAACGGGGTAAGGCGAGCCCAGGACAATACAGGCCCAAGATACATGACTTGGGGGAGAAGAGAAACCCTAAAAAAGGAAAGCCTTGAAGGCCAAGCTTTCCTCATCTATAAATAAGAGAATCAACACACGCACACACACTAGAGAAAAATACACTAATCACTATTACATTACATACACGTCTTTCCCTTTATTCCGATCACTGACTTGATCGTCGGAGCTTTCCCGCCGGGAACCCCTCACGGCGTTGCAGGTATCCTCACCGGAGTACGGACGGAGCTGGTTTGAGGAAGACGAAGACCTACGGACAAAATCACACAGAACGACGAATTTGACTGTTCATCGGCCCAACAGCTCTATGCCCATTTTGCCATTTCGGATCTCCATTTGTTTTCTTTCTTTTCTTCTAATTTTTCTGAGTTTGATCAATTTAATATTGTGTCATGTTTTCGTTAAATTTTAATATTACTCTATGTTTGTCCCCAATATATTTTTATTTTTATTTATTTTATTTTATTTTATTTTATTTTATTTTTTAGTTTATCAAACATGGTATTCAAATATTTAACTATCATTTATACACTAAAAAATAGAATTTTTTAACCCCAAAGGGTTATCAAATGAGAGTTCTATTTTGATAATTCACCTCTTGGGACGAATGCAAATATACTTGCCGGAAATTGAGTTCTCAAAAATGTAACTGTCTAAACATCCAATCACAAGTTAGAGATGTGACAGTTACAAATAAAATCACCCATGAATTTTTAATTGATAATTAATTTGATAATCATGGTTGGAATAGATAGATTTTAATCAACATTGAATCTCAAATATCAAAGAATATTTGATAATTCAGTTTTGATATTTAAAATTGGAGTTGCTCTTATGCTATTATGCCTTTTACGTTTTATGAAATTTTCATTGGAGAAGCATCTTAATTATTTACCACTTATTGAAATAATGAAGTTTATTTTGAAACTATATATATCTCTTTAAATAATTACACACTTGAAGGCTAAACTCATTTGAAAAATACCAACAAGGCAACAACCAAGGTCAAATCGCCACATCAGATTTGACTAACGAATAGCTAACGGTTGGAAACGGTAGCGATCATTTTGGATTTTTCAACAGTACAAGGGGTAAATATGATAATAGCTATAGTACAGGGGTGCAGATTGTATTTTACTCTAAATCTTACAGCCTTGTGATTCTTGATTGGGTTCTTAGGAAAGGGCTAGGGGACTGGACTATGTTTATGATAGATCGTTGCCCATCGTAAACCAATGTTATATATAACTAAATATACAAAAAAAAAAAAAAAAATTGATATGATGTTTCCTATTAAACTTTCATTTAATGGGTACATTCAGACATGACCACTGGTTCGATTAGAATCGAAATCGGAACTGAACCGGGGTCAACGGTTTTTTAATGAACTGGAACCGGTTTGACTTGGAATCGGAATCGAAAAAATTGGTTTGGTTCCGTTTCCTCATTTTTATAACCGTTAATTGGCGGTTAGAACCTCGGTTAGAACCATTCTAACCGCTTTTTTTAAATAATTAAATATTAATTATAATTACAACTAATTCTTACCTTTTCCTTTTTTTAAGCCCTTTCAATTTATTTTCTTTTTCTTTTTTTAATTTTTAAAACCACAATTAGTTCCTTCAAATTTTTTAAAATTAAAAAATATTTTTTTAAGAAAAAAAAATGTAAGTTTTTTAAGTACGCTTTCCACTGTTTTAATAAAAAAATAACTATTTTGAAGTATTTTTTAAGTTAAATATAATAATAAAATAAAATAAAAAAGTATTAAGAATCGTCTGGTTCTACGGTTAAAATTGGGAACCGAACAAGGAACCGTTTGGAGTCGAACCATAAAGAACCGGAAATATTCAGTTCGGTTCCAGTTCCTCCAAAATCAGAACCGGAACCAAACCGAACCGTGGTAATTTGATTGAAGGGTTTGAAATCGATGGATTCAAATAGGAACAATTTGAAGTGAGTCTAAGTACGAAATAATTTGAAATTCATCGCAATTGCTAAAAGAAAAAAAAAATTAAAGAAAAAGAGGGATACAAATTAAAAATTTATGCTCTAATAACTTAATCCACACAAATTCAATCAATTATTATATTATTATGAATTTAAAATTTGAAATGTCTCCGTCAAATCTTTTCATTTGAATGCACCCTGAATAAAAGAAGGCATTCGTCCAGAGTTTCTACAAGCTAGGATCGTCTAACTAATAATACTAGTAATTCACCCGTGCGATGCACGGGATCAATTATTTTTTAAAAATTATTTTGGATAAAATAAAATGAATGAAAACTTTGAATAGTTGACATACATGTAAATAATACCCAAAAAAAATATTTTATTGAATCAAAATATACATTTGTTTGTGATTTACCTTTATATTCGTTGAAAATCTTTTGTGCACACAACATTGCTCGTAAAGTTAGTTATATCGTCCGATTTTGAGTTGATAAATATCTTTATCTCAAATCTACTTTTAACTCTGGACATTGCGGCGTACAATTGTATATGCCACCCTAATATGACACTAATATTACACTAACAACAACTACTAATACTAATACTAAAACCAACATTGATAATACTAATATCAATACTAATATTAATACTAAAACCAATACTAATATTAATACTAAAATCAACACTAATAATACTAATATTAATACGATGATTAATACCGATAGTCTAATACTAATATGAATATCAACATTACTATTAACCAACCCTCAATAGGAGAGTTGGTACCTAGCATTTACCAATAAGGTAAAGGTCTAGGGTTCGAGTCTCCTCTCCCCTACTTCCCTTGTAATAAACTTGAATTTACTCAAAAAAAAAATCAAAAAAATAAATAAAAAATCAACACTACTATTAATAATCATACGTACTAATACTCATACTAATACTAATACTAATATTAAGACTAATGCTAATGTTAATGCTAATACACTAAGACAAATAGTAATAGTGATGTTCATATTAATACTAATACTGATACTGATACTGATACTAATACTGATAATGATATTGATATTGATACTATTAATGTTACTGATATTTATACCCATACTTATACTTATACTCATACTCATACTCATATTCATACTCATACCCATACTTTTACTCATATTCATACTTATACCCATACTCATACTCATATTCATACTCATACTCATACTCTCATACCCATACTCATACTCATACTACACTCACGCTCACACTCATACTCATACTCATACTCATAGTGATACTGATATTGTTATTAATGCTAATATTAATATTGATATTGATATGGATATTAATACTCATACTAATATTAATACTAATATTAATACTAATACTAATAATAATACTGATACTGATACCGATACTAATATTGATATTGATACTAATAATAATACTCATAAGTAAGTAATGTTGACATAATTATAAATTAAACGTTTAAATTTAGTAATTTTGCCGCATAATGAAATTAGTGATTATTTATTTATTGTTAGTTGAATAAAATTATAATTATTTGAGACAAATTAAAAGAAGATACATAAAACATGTGTCAAATGTAGGTACTACTACTTCTCAAAAATATAGTTTCCATTTACACTTTATATAAAATCATATCAATTAATATCCAAAATTAATTTCTTTTTTTCTCTAATTATTATTCTCAATATATGATAAACAATAAAAATAAGTTTATATATATATATATATATATATATATGTATATATATATATATATATATATATATATATATATATATATACATATATATATATATATGTGTATATATACATATACATATATATATATATATATATATATATATATATATATATATATATATATATATATATATATATATATATATATATATATATATATATATATATATATATATATATATATATATATATATATATATATATATATATATATATATATATATAAATGAGTGTAGAAATGTTAAATATGTAAGAACTTAAATACGTACCAAAATCAAAATGTCAACTAATCAAGTGAGGAATACACTTCATCAATTGAACTTCAACTAAGCAATTTGGAGATATGACAGACATTTGCCACATTTCTTTCATAGATGGCATAGATCCTCTTTTATATTATATATAAATGGAAAATACAGTTTTATTTACAATAATAATAAAAATAAACAAATAAATATGATCCAAATTTATTGAAATAAAATTATAGAAACTAATATGAACGTACAAATTAATAATAATGTATGTACATATGAACAAATAGATAAAAATAAGCATTATTTATGGACACAAAAATTAATATTTTTACAAAAATATATAAACACTAAATAATCTATTACATGCTCAATCAAGTTCATTAATCTCAATCTTATTTGCATCGAAACCAAGCGTACAATCATCTCACGTATAGTCAAAAGATGGAAATGCATAACTATTTTTTTTTCTAAATCTACCCTTAAAATATACACGGCTCATATTTATGCGTGCTATACAACGTCGTAAGGCTTCTCTCTTGCTAATGTCGCCGTGTATAACACAAACGATGATATCCATGGATCTGTAAAAACAAAAAAAATAAAACAAACATAAGTTAGATTGTTATATGTACGCATACATAATAAATGAATAACATCATAAATATTCAACGACAAATAAATGTTTAAAGCGAACACATCGATAAATACTAATTGCATTATGGATTTACAAAACAAAAGGAATAAAAAAAAAAAGAGTTTTAGATGAGGACCTTAGTTTAGCATGATTAACACAAAAAATGTAGATGAAGAGAGATGAATGAGTTGGGGTTGAGATTTGGGGTATTTATACTTAATTTTCACACACTAAATAAGTAAATAAAACGATTTTAAGGAAATCATATATTGTTTATATTAGTTAATATATATATAAATGCATATATACTAACATATGTATATATATATATATATATATATATATATATATATATATATATATATATATATATATATATATATATATATATATATATATATATATACCATAATTGGACATAATTAAAATAAATGTAAATTGATTTCATAAAATAAAAAATAGACATGATTGACAACAAATCCGGTGATTGATTTTATTTGATGCAAATTCAAATAACTTATTAATAATTAATAATTAATAATTGAAAGTCAAACTTTACATAAATTAAAATTAATTAAGGTGATATTATTTCCATAAGTTATCAATATATAATAGATATGATATTGATGATATATATGTATATATAGATATATATATATATATATATATATATATATATATATATATATATATATATATATATATATATATATATATATATATATAATGAAAAAATTATGAAATATATATTAATTTATTAATATATTTATTTTATACCTATATCCCAATTTTTTTTATTGAATGGATATTCGAATATTCCAAAATATTGAAAACTCAAAAAAAAAAAAACAATTGTATTACTTTATTTTAATATTTTAATATTAAAAAAATATTTTTTTCTGAAAATTATTTGAATATTCGTAAAATAATTGAGTATCATGAATTTTTTTAATAAATGTATGTTGAAATTCTTCAAATATAAATAAGATTTTTTTTTTATTTCGAATTTATAAAATATTAACTTTGGAAATAATATATATACATGTGGTAATTGTTTAAATGAGTGTATAAATGTTAAATAGGAAATAACTTAAATACATACCAAAATAAAATTGACAACTCACCAATTGAAGAATCCACCTCATCAATTGAACTCCAACTAAGCAATTTTGATAAATGACATCATCATTTGCCACATGTCAATCATTGAGGGCATCAGGGCCGGCTTGAGGCCATATGGGGCCCTAGGCAAAAAAAAAAATTTGGGGCCCTTTACATTATTTTTTTAATATAAAATTTAATGTTTTGGATATTATTATTTTAATTTAAATATATGTATTAAAATTAGTTATTAGTATATTATATTTATACAAAATTCAGGCCATATGTGTTAATATTTTTTTATTTAAATAAATAAATATAAAATTTATTTTGTATTTCAGGCCCTAATTATAGTAAACATAATTTTTGGGGCCCTAATTATAATACTTATAAATTGAAGGCCCTAGGCAAATGCCTAAGTTGCTTATAGCCTAGGGCCGGGCCTGGAGGGCATAGATCCTCTTTTTATATTATATATAGATTATGCCTGTAAAAATGGGCTAGTTAGTGATAAAGTAAGAAGAGTGCGTTTCGTCAATATATTCTAGGGCTAAATACAGTTTGCACCCTTAAAGTATAGGGGTGGTAACACTTACCCCCTTAAAGTTACAAATGTAACACTTACCCCTCTCATTAATGAATTTAAAGGTAAAACTTTGACTTTGAATGATGTGGCATTTCTGCTTCCCAAATTGTCCTTCTAGCAATTATATAAATAATGAATATGTAATAATAAAAAAATCGGCAACTTTGCAAAAACTTAATTTTATTATTTCAATATTGTAAATTTAGGAATGAAAAAAATGGAATTTTAGTTTCATTTTTGTATTACCTTGTGTTCATTTGTAGCTCATAAAAAATTAACACTTATTTGAATTTTTATTATGATTTTATAGTTTATATAGTTATTTTATGCGTATATGACTCTAATGTAATCATCCCATTTTTTTACTTTGAGAATCACAAAATGTATTCAAAATTTAATAAGAAATTATAATTTAAACGTCTAAATATTTAAATATTTTTTTATTGAAATTTATATTTAAGTAACTGAAATAAATTTCCAAATCAATAATTATTATAAAAAAGTTGGATGTTTAAGTCTTGAAAATATTTTTTTCTTTCAAATGTTTAACGTATTTTATATATTTTTTAAATAATTGAGATTTTTATTTATATTAGGGTCTATAGTAATTAAAATGTGGAGTTAAACATAAATCAAAATATTTTTTTAATAATTATTATATTTTATAAAATTTAGTTTTTGAAATATTATTGAAAATATATTATTATATATGCATTAATATAATAGCTAGAAGGACAATTTGGGAAGAAAAAATGACACATCATTCAAAGTCAAAGTTTTATCATTAAATTCATTAATGAGGGGGTAAGTGTTACATTTGTGACTTTAAGGAGGTAAGTGTTACCAACCCTATACTTTAAGGGTGCAAACTGTATTTAGCCCTATATTCTATATCAAGTTCGTGGCAAATAGCTTTTCTAATTAAGTTTATGCATATAGTGTGATTTGCGTTGCGACTATTGTAAGAGGCCGGGTTCACCGAGTACATTAAAAACATCTCTAGCTATTGAATCTTACTTAATTAAGAAACACTTAAAAAAAATATTCATTTAATTTATTTCATGAGGTTAGCTACAATCTTTAGACCATAAGCAATAGGTATGCATGCATTTCAGCATTTGGAATGTTTTTATTCTCTTTTTAATGTATTTCTTTGCATAGGCAACTATTAATTCATAAAACTCTGCTATATCTGCTTTAGGCTAACTTTTTGCAGATTCCTTTGCGTTTTAGCTATTAGTTAAAGACCCACCGACTACTTTGATTCTTTAAACCTAATTGGCTAATTCTTGAGTCACGTGGTGCATCCGATCTTTGTCTTTACTAATTGTGCAGTTGTGCTCATGAAATCTTTGATGCTCCCAAAAATAATTGAAGGAAAATATATATGTTCTTTTTTCTTTTTTTCTAAATAAATTCTTAAATTTGGCTTTGACTGATTCAAAAAACACGGCTTCCCGCCTAGTTCTTATATCAATTCGCAGGGTGTATTTCACCGGGTGTAGCATCTACAAAATCGTCGGTCAACACGATTTATGAAATGTTATACTTGGTGTAACATATCAAGTGGGTTTGAACCATATATCTATAAAATAATCATTCACTAAACACACGTACATAAATATGTGTGTCTTATTATGTGTAAATTAATAGTTCTAGATTAGGGGTGAAAGTCGGATGGATCGGATCGGAATTAGCCTTTTCGGAAAATTTCCAAAAAATTTCGGAAGTACAAAATCAATTCCAATTCCAATTCCAAAATTTTCGGAATCTAAAAATTCATTCCAATTCCAAAAGCCCCGGAAATTTCGGAATTTCGGAAAAAAATCGGAAATCACATAAGCTTTAAAATTTCAAAATTTAGCCGAAATTTTCTAAAATGTTCATAATTTTTCAAAAATAAGAACATCCATGTCGATAAAAGTAAAACTAATAACTACTAAATTTCAGTTCAAAAAAATTAATATAAATAAACACAACATAATATCCAATAAAACTTCTAACAAAAAATCATTATGTCAAAATCCTAAAACAAACCTTACAGGTGTATTTTTCGGAAAATAAGAATTTTATAAAATATATTATTTTTAGGTGTATTTTTCGGAAAAAAATCGAAATTTTTCGGAATTAATTTCGGAATTAAATCGGATCGGAAATCGGAAATTCCATATTTATTTTATATAATTCCAATTCCAATCCAAAAAATTCGGAAAAATTCGGAAATCGGAATTTCGGAAGTCGGAATGAAAAAAGTTGTTCCAAAATCGGAACTTTTCGGATCGGAACCGGCGGAAATTGGAAATTCCGTTCCAACTTGCACCCCTATTCTAGATCATTCGATGTATTCACGTAGTGTAGCATCTACAACACCATCGACTCATATAGCTCAATCTATACATAATTGGACCGGGATTTAAATGCCGAGTCAATCTCACGATGCTGCAATTCAGACTTCCACTTTGTGATTGCACTATCCTAGTGGGGAAATAGAAAAGGGGAAAACAAATTATTAATTTAAAATATGAAAAATAATTTTATTGGTATAAATATATTAATAAAAACTTGAGTCAAGTTTGATGACCTCAAGTTAGAGAAAAAAGTGACACTTAAAAATGAACTCGAGACCAAGCTTTATGTCGAATCGATTCTAACTCATTTACACAGTTATTCTAGCTTCCTCCTACGGTATTTGATATACATGCAGGGGCGAGCCCACTCAAGGGTTATGCTGAATTCAAGCCCCCCTCGTTTCTAATTTTTTTTCTCCTGGTGTATCTTTTTAGCCCACTCAATTATATCATTGAAGCTCACTTATTCAAAGCCCCATCACCTCTCACTTGTCCTTCATTTTCTGTTTTCCAACTCCGTTCACATTCCATTAAAATAAAAAAAAAATTGTTCTCTGGCATAGTTGGAGGTCTACAACCATTGCTCGTAGGAAATTATCACCCACCGACGATCGATTAAGGTTTAATTTTACGTCTTCTCACTCATCTTAAATTTCAGGCTGAATATCAATTAGAAGTCGATTGTGTAATTTTGATAATCAACTTGATATTCATGTTTCTTGAATTTTCATAGTAATTGAGCTTTTGCGATTGCCTTAGTATATTTTATCTTCTAAAAGTGGAGAAAAATATCTTCTTCTTTTTTTCAGGGAGGCTGCTCCAGAACACCCAACATGCTTAAGCCCACCCTCTCAAAGATTCTGGACTCTGCCAGTGTGTACACGTGATTAATGTTATAATGTTATGGACTCCGCCAAATAATAACTTATTGATGACCAAATAATTATTGGCTGACAGCACAGCTAAAAAGATGATTTAATGTAATTAAGCTCGATTTAAATCTACAATAATACAGAGTGCACTTAAATCTTAATCCTATAATATGATCCAAATTGAAGATCGATATATATAATCAGAGCATGTGGTGGACAGCCTAATTATTCTTGACAAACTGATGATACCACATAATCCCACGTCACGGTAGATTAAAATAAACATATTACTCATGAAATTAATATTCCAAGCTTATCTATCCACTGAACCAAACCCATCAAGTTTCTTTTATTAATTGAGAGAGAGAGAGAGAGAGAGAGAGAGAAGAGAGAGAGATGATTGATTCTGCATTCCCAATCCACCACTTCAACCAATCACCATTTTTTCTGCAATAAAACAGAATAAATAAAAAAATAGTTGCAGAAAGGATTCCCCCTCAGCACGTGGTGCATTGTATGAAGATGAGGGCACATTTTCCCTTTATCCTAACCTCACTAGTACAACACTACTATTTTAATCAACCTGCTTAATTTTACTTATTATACCTCTGACATGCATAAATAATAATCTTTTAATTCATGACATATATTTTATAATTATGATCACACAATATTGAATATTGTCACTTTGAATGTAACTAGTTCATAAAAAACTTCTGTGCCTACTAAATGGTGCGTTGTATTTATGAAGTATCTTTATTCTAACATCATAAAAATGTCAAGTTACGATCTTAACAACTAGCGTTCGTTTTTGTTGAGTTTTTTTACAAATTGTTGTACGTACCCCGTACTGAATGATTTAGTAGGTGGGGTAAGAGAGCGCCACGTCGATTGACTGAATTTGAATAATATTGCAGCGATTTCAATTTTAGGTCGCACTTATCACGTATGTTGCGGGAAGG
The DNA here is from genome assembly GCF_056151865.1 of Erythranthe guttata. NCBI lineage: Eukaryota > Viridiplantae > Streptophyta > Magnoliopsida > Lamiales > Phrymaceae > Erythranthe > Erythranthe guttata. The sequence goes on from NC_142546.1 coordinate 19,784,071, forward strand.
GATAATAATATTATATGAAAGATCTGAGTTATATATTCACCCAATTCTATAGGCTATTGATATGAGAACATTGAATTATGGAATGTGGGACAACATTTTGGAGCATAGTATTAAATTGGTTAAGAGTACAAATTTGCTACATATTCCATTATTGAGACAGCATTTCAAAGGGAGAGAGATGAATGTCAGAGAAATGTGGGTTTTAATTAATAATGAGGAGTGGCATCTATTACTGTTTTCTTTCACGCTTAAACGAAAACTTTTGAATAGTTTTAACGAACGACTATTTTCAGTCAAATCTGCAGCATTTAACATTGTTCAACTCATTTAGTAGGCTCCATTTGTCGGTATTTTCGTACCGCCCGATAGACTAACTAACTTAGGAGGCGTTTGCAAAAGATTATTTAATGGTCCATTTACATGGAGGGATTTGGAGAAGGATTTGATTTGGGGAATGGATTTGAAATTACTCCAATTTTGGAGTCATTTGAAATCCATAATTATTGCTCCAAAATCAACTAAAAAGGAGGGGTGGAGATTTGAAATCCATCTCCAAATCCCTCAATCCAAACAAGTCCGAGGGTTTTGTTATTATGGATTTGAAATCTCTCCCACAAATCCTTCCATCCAAATGCACCCTAAGAGTAGAAGTCAGTAATTGTGAGTTAAATTGAGATTAAATGCTTATTTAATTTCTAGGGTAAATTACAACCACACCCCAGAAGTGTGCTTAAATAACTTTAAGGTCCTTATGGTATCGATAATTACACTCACTCCTCTGTAACGTAGTTAGAAACTCTAATGGGATAATGCATTGGATACATTATTCCGATAAGATTCTAACGGACTAATACTTTTAGCTAGTGGTGGAGACAACATAGAGTTATGGGGTGACATGGCTCCCCTAACATTTCTTAAATCACCCATAGATAGCTCTTTGTTGTCTCAACCACTTCTTGAAACCAATAGTCCGTTAGAAATCTATCGGAATAACGTATCTAATGCATTTTTCCATTAGAGTTTCTAACTATGTTTCAGGGGGTGAGTGTAATTATCGATACCACATGGACCTTAAAGTTATTTAAGCATAATACATGGGTGTGGGTGTAATTTACCCTAATTTCTAAAAGTCAGGGGTGTTTGCATATTAGCTGAAAAAATCAACTAATAAAACAAATGCATGGGTGATTTTAAAATTATAACTTAAAACAACTTATTTTAAAAGAAGCACAAGCAAAAATTTGTTTTGTAAATACCGAAAAACAAATTATGTACAGAAAAAAAAAACTAATAATCTATTTTTAAAAGCTTAGGTAAATACCACCTAATCTAGGACTAAGCCAAACTTCTTTGAAAAGAAGAAAAGTTTTTTTTTTCATAACAATTGAGTACTATTTAGGTGGTTCATTAATCCATAATACTAATTTATTATAATTTATCTCTCGAGCGTTATTAGATCTACCCAAATATAATGACGTGTCAATTAAAGGTCATAAATTCGTCTTGAAAACAATAACCATAAACTTCGTTTTTGAAACTTCTAACAAGGAATCATCTCTCGAATTCATTATAATCTACGAATATATTCAATTGCTTGTCATGCAATAGAAATCAAATAATTAAGCTCTTTCGACTATTTATCCTCAGAGCCATCTCGTTCGATATTTATTTGATATTGTCTTGCATTTCTTGCTAGATCTCCGATATAATCTGATATACCTAAATGGGCCGGCCCAATGGGCCCTCAAATATATCTACTAATTAGGCCCACTACACGAAAGCCCATATACCTTCAAAGTAAGGCTTGAGCCCAACAAAGTAAGCCCAACCCAATCACCGATATATAAATAGGTGTTTTAATCATTTGTAAAGGTACGTTCTAATTATTGGCAATCCATCTCGAGTTTTATTCTCTCTACGACCCGTACATCTGACTTGAGCGCGGAGGGGTTTCCGCCGGATCAACCCCCGGCTTAGTTCACGTGTGCTCTTTTCGCAGGGACCTCAGGATCATCAAGTTGTCGAACTACTGATCCGCTTTGCTCTCCCAGTTCATTTTCTACACCACCCTAGGTGAGCTATATTTTAGCATCATCATAATCCAAGACAACAAACAAAACTATACAGATAAAATAAAATCAAAACAAAGGACAAACACACATATAAGTCGGATAAATAATAGTATGCAATGTTACCACTTACAAGTATTAAGTAATACAGTGAGTAAAATTTAAAGGCAAAAAATTATGTATATTACAAATAGTCCCCATTTGATTTTCTTTCTGTGGATTTTAACCATATGTAAAACCAGCAAAAGAAGAGTATTATTTGATATGTTTTAAGTGAAAATATCGAAATTATCCTTTTTTGCAGAAATACTTTTTTATCTATATATCATTATCAATTCGTTCAATTTTACATTAATCAGACCATCACTATCAACTATATATTTAATGCAGTGTACTATTTTCGAACCATGCACGTCACTGTAATAATGTAATTGAGACAATCACTTACAAAATTATTATATTTAAAGTAAATCCTCCAACTACCTACATTAATCACTTGATCTGTTTCATAATATTTGTTATTTTTAATAAAAAAAATCTTCATGTAATCTGTTACTTTAGATAATTATATAATCAATTTATTCATCCATACCTATATAGCCATCCATATATAGTTTAATCTCCCAATACAAACTATCACGAAAACAAAATTTCTACAGAAATACTAAAAATGAGAAATAGCAATAATAAAACCGCCATATAAGTAGAATAAGAGGAATTAAGAAAAAGTCCCAGCTGAGAAATTGACTTAATTCCACATTGCACCCTTCATTTTATGTTATTAGCATTTGTACGCTAAATATAACAAATCATTCAAAATACATCCCATATTGATTTTTTTAGTTAACGAGGGTAGCATAATCTTTTTAGTGATATTTTTGGAGGTGCAAATATCAAATAAAAAGGGTAAATTACACATACACTTATGAGATATGTTAAAATAACTTTAAGGTCCATGTGGTATTGATAATTACAGTCACACCCCTGAAATAATTATCTGAGTCAAGGTTTTTTTTTCCGCCCGGATCGTTAAATGCTACCATAGACAAAAATTTATAAATATTATATTAAATAATAAGAATTTGAGAAATGTTAGGAGAATCATGTCACATTAGCTCTATGTTGACTCCACCATTGGCTCGAACTAATAGTATGTGTAGCAACAAATTCTTATCTGCGAATTTAACAAACAAGAAAATACTTGCACAAAGATAATTTATTGAATTAAAATAAAATATTGCGGGTTACAAACTCTAATTTAATCCTCTGATTATTCTCTCAAGAAAAATATATGATTGACTTTGAATTTCGGAGACGAGTCGTTGACTTGATCTTCTCCGGATTTGATTTGGATTTGAATAACGTCTTCCGAGGGTCTTGCGACTTGAATCTCGGATCGAACGCTGAACTTTGACGGATTTTGACTTGAAGATCTTGGAGTTCTTGATGGATTTGGCCTTTCAATCTTCCTTCGATCTTGATTTGATGTTAATAACGTTAATTCGAGGGTTTAGCACCGTAATCTCGAATTAAACGCTTTAACGCCTTGATTTGATGAAGAACACCTTCGATTTGATGAACTCCTTCGATTTGATGAAGAACGCCTTGAATTTGATGAAGAACGACTTGAATATTGTAGAGAGAATTTTCTCCTACGGTTTTTATTCTTCTTCAGTTGTGTTTTGAATTGTGTAGAGAGGGTCCCTATTTATAGTGGTAGAATGAGAGTCCTACTTAAAGTCTACTTGATGACGTGGCGCGATTTGATTGGCTCTCTTTAAATTGATATTTATCTCTTATAACTTGGAATAGAAGAAATAATCCTATTGGCCAATAATTAATTGATAATTATCTCCATAACTTATTTTGTAAGATAAATTATAATTTAATTTAGACACAATTTAATTGGCTAATTTAATTAACCAATTAATTAATTTTATGCGTCTACAAATGCCCCCTCGAGACTTGTTCACGGACAATGCATCTTGGAGTGGATGAGTCTCGATAATTGCTCAACTTTGATTGCAGCTTGATCTAGCAAAGAACATATATCTTTTGAAATCATGACTGAACTTAGAGAGATTCTAAGTTGCCTACGTACCCTATAAAGGGATCAAGTCATAACGTAGTTCAAAATATATCCTTTTGAGGGATGTCGTGCACAATTTATACTCATGTGGACAAGGAGAAACATTTGCAGTTTAAGCTCATACTGAAGGAGCATTTGACTTGAATTTGTTGATAGTTTATGCTCGTATCAAGGGGCTTGACTTGATTTGGACATATAGATAGTTTATGCTCGTATCGAGGAGCCTTGACTTGATTTGGATATGTAGATAGTTTATGCTCGTATCAAGGATCCTTGACTTGATTTGGATATGTAGATAGTTTATGCTCGTATCAAGGAGCCTTGATTTGACTTGGAGATGTAAATAGTTTATGCTCGTATCAAGGAGCTTTGACTTGACTTGGATATGTAGATAGTTTATGCTCGTATCAAGGAGCTTTGATTTGATTTGGATATGTAGATAGTTTATGCTCGTATCAAGGAGCTTTGACTTGACTTGGATATGTAGATAGTTTATGCTCGTATCAAGGAGCTTTGATTTGATTTGAACTTGTAGACCTTTTAAACTCGTGTCGATGAGTGCTTCATTTGATTTGACTTGTCATATTGCATAGGGTGTTGCTTCTTCAAAAGACTTGCCCCCATCCTCATGATTTTCTTGTTCTTCTTCAAGATGCACTTCTTTGAGCCGGTACGGCTTTTGGAATGGTGATTCTTCAATTTGATTTGCAAGTATGCTCAACTCCATATCATGTGCTCGAGTGGCCAACTCTTCAAAACTTTTAGGTTGAATTACTTGAAGGATATATCGGAGTCCCCATTGCATTCCTTGGATGCACAGTTCAATAGCTGATGTCTCAGACAGTCGATCCTTGCAATTGAGACTCAAATTTCTCCAACGTTTGATGTAGTCGATGACAGGTTCATTCTTCCATTGGCGGGAATTGGTGAGCTCAATCATGCTGACTGTTCTTCGAGTGCTGTAAAAGCGGTTGAGAAATTCTTCCTCTAAGTGCTTCCAACTATCGATGGAGTTTGCCCCCAAATCAATGTACCAATCAAACGCGTTGTCTTTGAGCGATCGGACGAATTGCTTGACGAGGTGATCTCCGTACGTCCCGGCATCATTGCAAGTCTCGACGAAGTGTGCCACATGTTGCTTGGGGTTGCCTTTGCCGTCAAATTGTTGAAACTTTGGAGGTATATAGCCCATTGGCATCCTTAGATCATCAATCCTTTGCGTGTATGGCTTGACATAGGTTGATGGAGACTTCGAGCTTCCTTCCAACTTGTCTTTGATGGTTCCACTGATCAGCGTCATCACTTGATCTACATGAATCATCCCTTGTGGAGAAACTTGAAGTTCTTGAGCTGGAGCCTTCTCGTTTTCAACTGGTTGTTGCTTTGTGGATGTCTCGACTTCGTCTTGAACCTCTATCTGATTCTCCACAGCTTGAATAGCTTCGGCTTTGTCCATCTTGCTGATCAACTCGGCAATTTGAGAATCTCGTTGTTGAACATGCTTTGCGAGTCCCTCAATGGCCTTTGTTAAACTTGCAATTTGCTCTTCCATGGTTGTAGCGTTTGTTGTCATGACGGATGCCACCTCTGAGTAGATTGATGTTGAACGAGGCGTGGGCTGTGAAATCTCTCGTTTTGAACCTTCCATGTCTGCGCTTGTATTGACAAGAGGTGGTAAGCCTTTCTGAATGGTTTGGGGCGTCGAGCTAGTCTCTGAGGATGCTTGCAGCTTCTTAGCCATACTCCTTGTAACTAAGCCCACACTTGATGAATCTAAAGTAGCACTCTTCATTGCGAACGTAGAGCAGTCACTGCAACACTTCGAGGATCTTCGAGAGAGAGAAGAGATGAGAGGTAGAGATGTCCCCACCGGGTGTGCCAAAATTTGTAGCAACAAATTCTTATCTGCGATTTAGACAAACAAGAAAAACTTGCACAAAAATAATTTATTGAATTAAAATAAATATAGCGGGTTACAAACTCTAATTTAATCCTCTGATTCTTCTCTCAAGAACAATATGCGTTTGACTTTGAATTTCGGAGTCGGGTCGTTGACTTGATCTTCTCCGGATTTGATTTGGGGTCGTTGACTTGATCTTCTCCGGATTTGATTTGGATTTGAATAACGTCTTCCAAGGGTCTTGCGACTTGAATCTCGGATCGAACGCTGAACTTTAACGAGTTTTAACTTGAAGATCTTGGAGTTCTTGATGGATTTGGCCCTTCAATCTTCCTTCGATCTTGATTTGTTGAAGAACGCCCTCGATTTGATGAAGAACGCCTTGAATTTGTTGAAGAACGACTTGAATATTGTAGAGAGAATTTTCTCCTACGGTTTTTATTCTTCTTCAGTTGTGTTTTGAATTGTGTAGAGAGGGTCCCTATTTATAGTGGTAGAATGAGAGTCCTACTTAAAGTCTACTTGATGACGTGGCGCGATTTGATTGGCTCTCTTTAAATTGATATTTATCTCTTATAACTTGGAATAGAAGAAATAATCCTATTGGCCAATAATTAATTGATAATTATCTCCATAACTTATTTTGTAAGATAAATTATAATTTAATTTAGACACAATTTAATTGGCTAATTTAATTAACCAATTAATTAATTTTATGCGTCTACAGTATGTTAGAATAATAATGGAATAAAATATCCAATGAATTATTCCACTAGGATTTCTAACAATATTTCAGGGGTGATTGTAATTATCGATACTATAGGGACCTTAAAGTTATTTTAGCATAACTTAGGGGTGTATGTGTAATTAACCCAATAGAAAAAAGAAAAAAAACTCGGTGTATATTGTATAAGTTGTACCGAGAGTGAGTGCAGCCAAGTCGGCAAGAAGTAAAAGTAACTGGTGCGTGAGTTTAGCAAAACCCTAGTCCCACTTTTCACATCCTTTAAAACAGAGAAAGCGGGAGTTATTAGCAGTAAAAGCAAAAGTTTAGAAATAGAGAGAGAGAGAGGAGAGAGAGAGCTGAACCGAAATGTGACGTTAACTTCAGTGAACAGTGCGCGCGTGTGTTTATGTGTGTGTTGGGGAGAGTGAAAGAGCTACCGGAAAGTGACGCAAGCAACCGGAAATGACAACAGGTTTCGTCAAAGAGCAGAATCTGGAGATCCAGATTCAAAGACAAATGGGCTGTATGGCTGGTTTTCTTCAAATCTTCGATCGCCATCACATTTTGACCGGAAAACGCTTCTATTCCACCAAGCGCCTCCCTCCACCACCAGTACGATTCCGTCGTCGCTATTTACATTTGCTATTCTCTCATATTTCTAATTAAATTGTTTTCATTGTTAATTCATACCTAACATTTTACTATTATTGCAGCTGGTTGATACAACAACTTCGGAATCGGAGAAATCAGCTCCACAATCGCCGCCGAATCCGACTGATTCTCTTAAGCCATTACAAAAGTCAAAGCAGACTCCGGCGGCGGCGGCTGAGTTGCCGCCGCCTAAACCACCTCTTCCTCTGCCGATATTCGAATTGAAATCAGGCACTAAGTCGTCGTCGTCCTGGAAGTTCAGCAAGGAAGCCCCAAGGCTGTCGCTCGACAGCAGGGCTACAACCGACGCAAAAGGAGGCCTCCACCCCAAACAGATCCGAACTACCACCTCCGCCGCCGCCGTGGCGTCAAACGGAGGGAACAGTATTGCAAGTGGCGCCGCCGATGTTGATCAACAACAACACCGATCTACAAGTGTTATCGCCAGGCTCATGGGCCTCGACCCGTACCCAAATTCATCCGATTCCGAACCGGAAAAGAAGCCCGAGCTCCGGCGATCCGCATCGGAATCGAGAGTCTCGAAGGATCTGTTCCAATCTCGATTCATCACCGACGGCGGCAACTTTTATTCCAAGCAGCAAACTCAATCGCATTCCTCACATACTCCGCCAACAGACGCACATTTTGCAGATCCGAAAAACAAGTCGATAAAAAAAGCGCCGGAAGGATTGAACAGAGGCCGCCTTAATTCTACACCACCACCGTGGAAAGCTCCGCCGCAGCAGAGGAAAAACTTCTTCGATTCCGGCGACGTGTTCCCGGAGCCGAAGCAGACCGTATCAACAATATCAATCTACGGTGAGATTGAGAAGAGAATCAAGGTGAGGGGAATCGACGAAACGTCAAAGGATTTAGAGACGTTGAAACAAATCCTTGAAGCTCTGCAACTCAAAGGACTACTGCATCCCAAACAACCGCCGCCACAGCAAAACGAAGTCGTCCGCCGCCACCGGAACTTTGTGTACGACGAGTCGCCCATCGTCCTAATGAAACCTATCAGATCGTCGGATCCGAACGGTAGAAATCAAGTTCGCCGGAATTACAGCCTCGCCGGAGAAACCTCGCCGTCGGTGAGTCCCATGCGAGAACGAAAAGTGCAGAGCCCGACACGTGGCGGCGGTCGAGGCCCAAGCACAGGTCCAGGCCCGAGCCCGATAACACGGTCAAACTCGCCGGTCAAACCTAGGCAATTGGGCGTCGAAACTCAGAGAAAAGCCTCACCTGTTCACTCACCGAAGAGAAGAGCCGGACCGGATCCGACGGCCACAAATCAATCGCAGAGGAGGAAGAAACCGACGTCCCAGATTCGCCACAAAGATGATGAATCTTCATCCATTTCTGGAAGCAGCATCACTACGGTGTTTACCGATACGGAGGTACGTACATTACATACGACGCCGTTTAGGGTTTTTAATTAAACTCCCATTTAATTTCTAATTAAACCGTTTTAATTAATTAATTAATTAATATAAAAAAATTGGGGAAATAAAATACAGAGGTCGAAAGGGGACGAACACAAAGAAGGGAGGAATATACTGGAGAGGTGCGATAAGCTGCTACGCAGCATAGCAGAGATGTCTGCAGCCGCCGATATGCAGCCGAGCCCCGTGTCAGTTCTTGATTCGTCCTTCTACAAGGACGACTCCTTAACCCCTTCCCCAGTTACAACCAAACGTAATCTCGATTTCAATTTCAAAGGTACACAATTTTTTTATTTTATTTTTTAATTTATTGAATAAATTAGTTATTAATATGTCACATCACCAGTCGGTTGGGTGTTTAAATGAATCAGTTGAGAAGGAAAAAATTAGGTCCGAGGATCAAAGTTTGACTTGGGGCTAAAAATAAGCTAGAGATTTTTCCGTAGTAGTAGTAATTGTTGTGCTATAAATATAATTAAATGTGGGGATTGGATTAAATAATTAGATTGATTTGATTGGAGGAGAAGTGGTGGGAATGGATGTTGTTGGGAAATGTGTCATGTGAGAAAAAAAAGTCACGTGGGAGGTGGGGCCCACTCCCCTAGAGAATGGGGAATTGTACTTGCCGTCGGCATCATGACGATTACGTTGTATCGAAAGGTCAATGTTCCTCGGTGTAGCTGCTGATGCTATAATTGTGACTGGTTTCACAGTATTGATGGGTGGGGTTCTTGAAATTGTTCATTTATTATTTTATTTTAAAGTATTAAATACACTACATTTGTTATGAATGGAGTGAAATAGACATCACCATGGTTTCCGGATTGCATTGTGAATTATTTATTTCAAAAATCGTAATATATTGATAGTAACCGGTTCGAGAACTTGGCGGTTGCCAAGATAAGGTAGCTTGTTGGTAAACTGTGCACCATGCACCTAAGATCATCTAGTGTTCGAGACATCAGGATGAGAATTGGGGAACCAATAATTATCCTCCTTCAGAAAAGAAAAAAAAACTTGGCGGTACAAAAACAATTCATGAACCCGACGGTTCCGATATGACCTCATTCATAGAGCTAACATCATATAACCCGGTCGAGACACAATCAAATAGGCTAAACCCTCTTAACGTATTTTTGAGAAACCACGAGAATAATTGAATGTTTGAACTGCCGGTTCATGGGTCGAAGTGGCCTGTAATTGTCTGAGTACAACTGTTTATTGACTTCCAACAGTTTAGTTAGTTAGCGTTGGAAGAATTCTAAATGAATCGCGATGCATCGAATAATTTACATTATTTTGTTATGCATCACATTTCGTTATTTTTGCGAATAAAATTAGTGCAACATTCATTTGATTTTACATCTGACAACAACAGATCAGCCCGGTGAATTGGAAGAAGATACATGGAGCCCCGTCGTTTCGCCCATTCGCACAAAATGGGTAGAAACATCAGATGACCGCGAATTCGCGTACATTTCAGACATCCTGAGAGCATCTTCTCATCATCATCATCATCATCATCTCCAAGATGAGTCCGACGTTTTCCTATTACTCGAGAAGCAACAGTTTCTCAAGGGAAACCACGACACTTGCAAAGCTTCCACGCTCCAGAGGAAGCTGATTTTCGACGCGATCAGTGAAATTACGGATAGGGACAAGCAATTGCCACCTTGGAACAAGTGTGCGACAGTGCCATCACTCGACAAAGTATGGTCCGAATTTCAAACAATTAGAGAACGACCCGAAAATACCGGTGAAGATTTGTTTGAGACCGTTTGTGGTGTGCTTAAAAGAGACCTGGCCATCACTGCATGGGAAGATTTCCCCATCGAGATGTCGGAGGGCGTTTTGGACATTGAAAGGCTTATATTCAAGGATTTAATAGGCGAGATCATTGGGGATTTGGCAGTGTTGGCGGCAGCTAGCGGCATGCTATCCTCGGCGATGCCTATGAGGAGGAAGTTGGTTTTCTGAAATACGAATTAATCTTGTGTTTAAGATGACCTTGTGCTTGGTTCATGTGAGAAAATAAGAAGTGTTAACTTTATTGTTTGATATTTTCAGTTTTTAATTAAAGTCGGTTGTTGTAGAATATATGCAGATAAACCTCTCTGAATTAATATAGTTGGAACTAACAAAAAATAATTAATTTAGTAGAATATTAAATTATTGAATTAATTATTAATTTAAGCGATGTTATTAATTTATCGAAATTCTATATATTTGAGATCTCTAATGGTTAGGGGTGAAAATCTAAATGAAAATTTTGAATTCCGTCCATTCCGATCCGAAAATATTCGAATTTGGAATCGTATTTTTCATTCGGATTTCTGAAGTTCCCGATTTTGCGAATTTATTTGGAACGGAATTGGAATGATACATAAAATTACCTAAAATTTCGATTTCCGATCTAATTTTAATTCCGAATATTTCTATGATTTTTTCGAAATATGTAATATGATTTTATGATATATTTTGTAATTACATAATATAACTTATGTATTTATATGAAAAGTATATACCGAATGATTAAGTTAATTAAAACCTTAAAAAAATTAATTGGAATCAGAAACTTTATGTTGCATTTTTTCTTACAAGAAAATCTATATTTCAATTTGTTGTTCCTACATGTGTTTTTATCTGTTGCGTACTGTCGTCGAACTCTTCTTTTGGTTTTCTTGCACTTTCTTGCAAAAAAAAAAAAAAAAAAAAAGAAAAATATTGTGAAAATATCCACTATATCCGAATTTAGAACAAGAAATTTTAAACTAATGTAATTTTCAAAATTACACCGATTCCGATGCATTCCAAAATTGAAATCTATTTTAGCATCCCAATTTTCTTGGAACGGAAATTAGAACATATTTTTTACTTCCGTAAAAAATCTGAAATCTTGCGAAAAAACCATTTTCGATCCATTTCGTCTGATTCTCACCCCTACTAATGGTCCTTTTTTTTTTTTTTACTTTTGAGAAGCTGTTAAAAAAGGGAGGGAAATAACAAAAAAGAAAATCAAGATCCAAGTAACTCCTCTTTTTGTTTTCTAAGGGCTGCGTGTGTGGTATATGTAATTTCTTGTTTGCCATGTGATTTAATTGGGATTTGAGGGAACACGAGAGAACAAGGAATAAAGGGAAAAGGCCAAAGCTTCAAGCAATAATCATCATGTGCATATTGTAGGATTGAGCCACCGGGTGGTCAAAATGCAGTACAATAATGACCATGTATGCTACTTTAATTTACTATCCGGACTCAAAAGTCTAGATTTTGATACGGTTTAAACATAGATTGTGCGATAAGAGTCGCTACCACGTGTCTGAGGTAGTCGAGTGGGTAAAAATTGTTCGTTAACCTATAAAACAGTTTTCTCCTCAAATGCTCAAGTCAAAAAATATTGTTTAGTATTAGCAAATTTTTTTTTTTGAACTTACTAAATACAGCATGTTGTTTTGCATCATAAATCTACATAAATAATCAGTACAAATACATGTGGCTATGGGGGTGCTTATATGCAGATTAATGGTACAAAATTACCCATTACATTTTATCAGGTATAAAATCTACAAGACCAGTGAAATAAAAGGTAGAATTATTGTGAGAATTCATCGTGGGACAAAGAGATTTCATGTTTTACATGTAGGAAGTTCTTTTTATTAAAGTCCAGCTAGACACATTATTAAATACTCACTCTCAAATAAAGTTACACGCATGTGGCTCCACGACTCCACCCTGAGGTTAGGTCTAATTGTATACAGACCTTTCGTATTTTTGAAATATTATCATTACCTACCTTAATGTTTAATTTTAGGGAAAATTTGACAAAAGTCCCCCATTATACAAGTATCATTATAATGAGCCCAATTTTATTTTACATTTTTAAGATAAATCTAAAACAACTTTTATTAATTAAAACACTTAATGATCACACTCTATCTCTTAATATATGTCCCCTCCCCCCCCCCCCCCCCGCGTTTTTTCTCTCTCTCAATATGTGTTTCTCTATTCTAGCTACGCTTGGCACAACAAAGATCTCTGGAGACGCTAGCGATTAATGTTTGTTCGATTCACTTTGTAGAGTTATCGACCCAAAAAAATATCAGTCTTCAATAGTTTATCGAAGCCCAACCTCTCAATCAGGAGTTATCTCGAGAGAATCATAGATGTCTGAACATGGACATAGTGATTTCATTTATTATAGAGTGGTTTTTATTAATTACAGAGTGAATTTTCGTAATGGAATTCGTTAATTATACAACGGTTTTCGTTAATTACAAAGTGATTTTTATTAATTACAGAGTGGTTTTTGTTAATCGATAAGTTTTTAGTGAATTTTTGTTAGGGCTGGGACTAAGCTGGTTTTTATCCACCAACCGATCCATTACCGACCATATTTTTAGGCGGATAATTAATTTTTAACCGATCCATTGGATCGGGTCGAAAATTTCAACCAACCCATCTATAATGGGTCGGTTGGTGGTTTCTAATATTATCAAAAGTTTGGTTGACCGATAATTATCGGTCATCCAACTATATTATTAAAATGTTATTAAAAATATAAAATAAAGTACGTGTTTACTTAAGTGGTTATTGGAATTATTAAAATAATTAATATTTTAAATTTTAAAAATAATCAACAAAGGAAAAAAAAGTGACATAAATCTTCCACCAATTTCTTTATGCCCAAACTTAAACAAAAAACTCACAAAACTCCACTAAATCTCTTGTGCATGGTTGAAATTACTTTGAATTTTCTATATATATTTTTTTCGTTAAATTGTTATTAATTATTTTAAACTGATAAATGATGATCGCATCGTGGCATCACACAGAATGTGGATATTTTTACTCCAAAGTTAAATATTCTTTTTAAGTGAACTAGATTGCGGGTATAAACCATCAACCGACCCATTCCGGAACCAAATATTCGGTTGCCAACCATCAACCGACCCACAAAAGTTGGGTCGGCAACGGTTTTCAAATTTGAGCAAAAATGGTTTGACGGATGGGTCGGTTTTCAGGCTGGTAATCGACCGACCCAACCCAGTCTCAGCCCTATTTTTTGTAATGGAATTTGTTAATACATAGTGATTTTCATTTATTACAGAGTGATTTTCATTAATTACAGAGTGGATTATGTTAATATTTATGGATTATGCTTATTTTATAGTAATTTTTACTTTAATTGCATAGTGGTTTTCGATAAATTTAGTGGTTTTCGATGAGTATGTAGTGGATTTTTTTTTTTTTTAATATGAACCAGTTAAAAAAGTGAAATAAAAAAAATCAATTTTTGTTCTAAATTGATATAAAAAAACCATTTAAAAAAATGATAAAACTTAAATTGAAATGGCTGTAGGAGAGATTTGGGGATGGTGTGGGGGAGAAAATAGGGGTATTCGTATATGTACCAAAAAAATAATGAATTTTTCAAAATAATATAATATAGTAATTTTCAGTAATATTAAATCGGGGCATTTTGGATAATTCCGATCAATTGAGTTTATAACAAATGTCAATTAAAAAAAATGGATTTATCAATAAGGGGTATTTGTCATATAGCCCCTTAATTTTAATTAAAGTTGAATATTAAACACATTAAATTTAGTAAAATTATACATTATGTTTAAATTCATTTTTTAGTTCAAATTAAACTCTAAGGTAGATCTTTCTAGTGTGATAAAATATGTGCATATTTTTTTAAAAATAAGTATTTTTTATTATTGTTCATGCATAATAATTATGTTATAAAATAAAAGGTTATATTTGTAAATATTATTAAAGTTGATGCCATAGAGCCATACTGTAGATCTACACATAATTACACACATCCATATGCATGTGTCATAGTAGCCGTAGTTATTTAATCAAATTTACAGTTCAAATCCACTCGGTATAAATAACATGACGTAGCATATAAAACTCTCCATTTATAAGTAACCGCGAGGTAAAACCATGTTTGAGCCTTGATTGATGATATGAAAAGAAAAAAAAAAAAAAAAAAAAGATTAGTCAATCATTTTTACTTAGTGCTAGTTATATATTTTTTTTAAGTATAATCAAATTAAAAAACGCTCGAGTGAATTCCTCGATTTGCGACTGCACGACGAAGCATGCTCAAAGATAGAAATGGACCTACATTACCAGCAATTATCAGGGTTGATAAATGGGGCTACCATGTGAAGAACAGAAATGTGTCGCACTCCAAAACCGAAACCCTCCACCCCTACCCCACCTCGATCGCTAAATGGCAAAAACAAAAATAAAATCCATGCATGGGAGTTTCTTTTACAAGACCAGGCATGGGATTCATGTCATCAGCAGAGGACACAAGCTTATCTGTGTTTTAAGCCATTATAAGATTTCCGGCAATGCCACATGCCCAGCCTTTACCCTATTTTAATTCCTAGTTTCATTTACAGTGAAACCTCTATAAATTAATACAATCGGGACTCGCAAGATTCAATTAATTTAGCAACATATTGAATTATCGATATAATAATTTAGTATTTTTTTACCTGAGTCAGGACTATAAGAAATTATTATTTAAATGAGGTTATTAATTTATCGAGGTTCTATTGTATTTTAGATGATTTTTTTTTATTTCACATCAACACATAGCCATCCATATATGCCATCTGAGAACTCCAAAAGAAAAACTATCAGCAGTGCTTTTTTCTATTATTGTTTTTTGGTAAATGTTGTGTATTGGCCCCTCCTGCAACATAACTTTTTTTATTATTTAATTTATTTTTTATATTAAAATTAATTTAATAAAATCGTTCTTTTTAAATTAAATATCTAATGTTTACTAAAGCCAACGATTAAAAAAAAACTATAAAAATATTCTTTACTTTAATTAGAATTTTTATTTTATTATATTATATTCAATTCTTTTAATTATTTTACGTTCTCATGCTACCAGCCAATTTTTTTTACCTAATTCAATTAACATGTTTTTTTAGCAATCTTATGTGTTCACCGAATCTACTTAGATTTTCTAGTCTTTAATTTCATATTTTTGCACATAAAAATTATCATATATTTTGCACATAATAAATTTTGATTTTTTTTAATAAAAAAAAAATATATAAAAAATATATACTTATTTTTATGAATTTCAATAAATATTCTTAATTTATTTTGGGACGCTGCTCCCGAACCCCAAAAATAACATTATCGCCCCAGGCCTAGTAATGACCACCGGTTCGGTTAGAACCGGAAACAAGCCGGGGTTAACGGTTTATTAACCGAATCGGAACTGGTTTGACCAGAATCGGAACCGAATAAATCGGTTCGGTTCCGATTCCCCACTTTTGTAACAGTTAACCGCCCCTTAGGACCGGTCTAACATGTTTTTTCTTAAATAAAAATTAAATATTAATTATAACTACAACTAATTCTTTCCTTTTCATTTTTTAAGCCCTTTCAATTTCGTTCCTTTTCCTTTTTCTAAGTCCTATCAGTTTCTTTCCTTTTCCTTTTTTATTTTTTAAAAGTACAACTAATTCGTTCAATTTTTTTAAAAGTACAAAAATATTTTTTTAAGTATTTTTAAAAAACTTTCAGTATTTTCAAAAAAAAAAAAAGTTTTTTAAGTATTCTTTCCAATGTTTAAAAAAAAATTAACTATATTTTAAAGTATTTTTTAAGTTAAATATAATAATAACTGGCCGATTCTACTGTTAGAACCGGGAACCGTTTGGAACCGAATCATAAAGAACCGGAAATATTCGGTTCGGTTCTGGTTCCTCCAAAATCCGAACCGGAACCGCCGGTTTAGAACCGAAACCGAAACCGAACTGAACCGTGGTCATGTCTACCCACGCTCCCAACCAGAAATTCTGGTTCCGCCCCTGGTCCATGTCTTTTCAAATCTCCCCGTGCAAATATTTTCCTCCTTGTGGTTTTTAAGGTATTTTTTTCGGGAAGAATTACATTTTTCGTTCCTCATGTTAGGTTCGATTGCACTTTTGGTCCCCGTTTGTTCCAAAGTGAACAATTTCACCTTCAAGGTCGAATTTTAAATACATTTGGTCTACTCTATCACATGTCCGTTCACATCTAACAAAAAACATTATTTCGTGCCCAAAATTAAAATTTAAAATTGTTTTAAGCCTGAAAAATAATTAAAAGTTTAATATACTATTTATAATCAATCTATTAATAATATAAAGTATAAATAAATAAAGAGATTTAATAATATTTAATTGTCAAAATGAATATGATGACTGGACAATTTTTTTTCTTTTTTGATTTATTTTATATACATATATATGATTTTGTTTGTTAAAATTAAAATATTATTCAAAAAAATATTCTATATTCAATTTCTATTACAGCTACTCAAGGAATAAATGTGTATTTATATCCTAACTTCATTCCAAGAATATCAATTAGATGAAATTAACACGATGATTTTCGCTTTTTGGTACAAGCAATTCGTCAATCACATTAATAAAATAAATCATAAATTGCACAAATTAATGAATAAATTAAGCCAAAGGTGAAGAAATAAATACTTTGTAAAACTTGCATAGTGTTATAACAACGAAATGTTAGACTACGAGTTTAACTATTCATGTTGTTCAAAGAAAAATAATAAAACAGTTAACATGCATCATGAGTTGAGAAAAACAG
This sequence comes from Erythranthe guttata, assembly GCF_056151865.1. Classification (NCBI taxonomy): domain Eukaryota; kingdom Viridiplantae; phylum Streptophyta; class Magnoliopsida; order Lamiales; family Phrymaceae; genus Erythranthe; species Erythranthe guttata. Next base: position 19,801,589 of record NC_142546.1, read on the forward strand.
AACAAAAGAGGAATTATGATGAAAACTCGTCAAATCTTCATCATCGTTTTATCCGTCTTCTCGCTCTTCTTGCTCCAAGATTTATCTAATTTTCGTGCAACTAGTCCTCTGGAACTTGCCTTAGAGACCCTTCTTTTATACTTAAACTTATTGGCCAAGTTTTCAGCAAATTTCCGCAGAAAATACTTCTCGAACCGTGGTTTCATAAATTGCACTGAAAAGTGAGACAGTGGTCTCGTAAGGCTGATTGTTAGCTTTCTTTTCTTCTCATCTCATACTGGGTACGAGATTCCTCCATAATTATGGGACTAAGATTTCATAAGGCATCATGGATTTTTGTCCAATTTTCTCAGATTTTTGCGTCATTTTCGTCTCCTTGCTTTCTACAAGCCTCTGAGCCTCTACTCCAAGGCTTTAATACACTGTGCATGTTTAGTAGACCTGGAGTTGGAGGCTAGTTGATTCGTGTTAAGAAAGTCCAATCCACACAAGCCTAATAAAACAAATAGGCCCATGCTCATAAGCCCTACTGGAAGGCCCGTCTTCGTAAACCGCGTAAATAAGGATGACCTCCCAAGCTAATACTGAGCTCAGACCATGACGAGAGGACAATTGCATTTATTATTCTGACAAGCTTATTTAATGCTCAGGCAAACGCATTAAATGCTTGGCATGCATTTAATGCAGGGCCGGCCCTGAGCCTATGTTGCACAAGCAATGACTTTGGGCCCCCACTTTCTAAGGGGGCCCCCAAATAAAAATAAAAGTAAATATACATATATAAATAATCTTGTGTTTCAGTAATTTAAAATGGGCTTTTTATAAATTACAATATTTAATTGGGTTTTAGAGGCTATTTCAATCAAGGCTCAAATTAATAGTACAATTTTCTATCAAGCATTGAGATGAAAAAAAAAATTCCTACTTCATCAAATTTAATATTTTACCATCCATCATTAGCGAAAAAAAGAGAGATAATTCGTCTTTCTTTTCATAACTTATGGTGCAACTAAAACAAAATTATAAAAGATAATAATAAAAATAAATATAAAAATTTCAATGATATCTAGTGCAGGTTTATGCATTTTAATCCTCATTAACTAATGTCATAATATATTATTTTTGTTTGTTTTATCAAGTTAAATAAGCATTAATCATAAAATAGTTATTTTTTGAAAAATTCGCTTAGGGCCCCAAAAATGTCAGGACCAACCCTGATTTAATACGTGAGTATCCGACGACCGTTGAAAAACTGGAGAAGCTCATGATTTCGTACCCCTAGGACATGCATAGGGGCAAGGCTAGAGCGACGATTCGGTGAAAATAATGGTCTGGATTATCATGAGACGTGCGGAAAGTAGGCAGAAATTGCAATTTGAGTGGTGATTGGGATGACCAATCCGATTTTTCGAGCCCTTTGAAATCCGATGAAGGTATATAAATAAGGATCCATCTGATACGCGTAAAACCTACGTATGAATAACCGCAAGTGTATAGTATCGCGTTTTGTAGAATAGTGAATTCCAGATATCGATCCACAGGGAATTAAGTTCCTAAATCTACCAAGTACCGTAATTATACTATCCTAAACTTTATCTAGACGAACGAAAGAATGGGGAGAAATGAAACTAAAATGAAACAAAAATAAAAACAACGGTTCGCCAGTACAAGCGAGGAATTCCGACATGTAATGGCTTCTAGGGTAAAATCCACCAGTGTTCTATCGATAAAGATCTACAGATCCGAATCTAATGTCAATTCTATATTCGCTAACCCAGACACCAAAATACCCGAACCCCCGTCTCCAGTGTAGTTAGAGTCTACCCACAGGTCCGACGTCTCCGTTCAGAACCTGATATTAAGAGAGCATTTAGGTCAAGTCCTTAAGGGCTACCCGAGGTGCATCACGTCTCCATTTCCACAACCGGAGCTATGTTTTCCTAAAATCAAACGAGAAATCCTCTCTCAAGTTCATTCCCATTTACAATCAATTCAACTGTTGGCCTAACAATCGAAAGCATTTAATACATGAAAACACAAACATAATCAAAGAACGACAAATAGATCACAGATCTGGAAATCAAAATCAATATATACAAGGTTTCATTTTCCTAAAAGAAAATGCTCAGTTAATTACAAACATAACATTCAAATGAAGAACACGAGAAATCATAAACTAAACGTAAAGAAAAAGCTTATGAAAAACCCGAGTCGAAACCCTCGTCGAAGCTTCCTGCGAAGAACTGGCGAAAACCGAAGAAAAACCGAAGAAGAGGTCGAGAGAGAGTCGAGAGGTTGAAAAATGAAAAAGAGACCTTCTATTTATAGTGAGAAATCAAAGAAAAATATCTAGTCTCGATTTTTGTGCCCAGATCGCGATCTGGGCTTCTTGGATCGCGATCTGGCAACCTCGAAAACTGCGCACCGCCTTCCGAGATCGCGATCCAGGAAGTGCGGATCGCGATCTGCCCCAACTTTTTGCTACTACTAGAATTTGCCACCAGATCGCAATCCGGTGATTCTGGATCGCGGTCTGGCCTCTGCATCAACTTCAAACACTTTTTTCACCCTTTGTCAGCCCGAATTCGACAATTGTGCATTTCACAAAAGTTGTAGCCCTTGAAGTTATCTTTCTAAATACACTTGAATCAGCCCAATCGGAGGTCGTATGCAAAAGTTATGCTTGAAATACCAAACACTGCCACAATCCGCGATAATGCACTTTTGCACGTGTTTGGTTTGATTCTCGGCTTCGCTTCCAAAATCGTCTCGAATCGGCAAAAATAGCTTATCTTTACCTAAAATATAAATAAAACAAAAACAACATAATATATCTTATATATAAAAGAAAGAAACGCTGGGTAACCCTAAAAAACCCTAATGATATTTGTGTAATTATTTATTTTTAATATTTTTTTTCTACTAATTTTTAACTATAATTTTAAACAATTATCTAAATTAAAACTAAACCGTGAAGAATCCTACCTTATTGCTACTTATGTAATTATTTATTTTTAATATTTATTTCTCTACTATTTTTTTTAACTATAATTTCCAACAATTATCAATCTCCTATTTTTCATCAATATATCTCAAACTTTAAGATATAAAGCTAGAAATTCGATTTGTTAAATCTCAATCTATTTATTTGGATTATAAATCTTAATATGTAAGGTTTAAAAAATCTAATGTTATATAAAATATGAATAATACTACGTTATTAAATTTTACTATATTAGTGTACTATATTTTCTTATTATGTATTAAATTGTTAGTTTTTTGCACTATTTAAATAATATCCCGTGCATCGCACGGGGGAAAAATGCTAGTACAAATAAAGCCGAAAACTCGGACAAACGAAGACCAAAACTCGAAGAAGTGATAAGTGAAAATCATGCAAAATGAACACTCATCACCATCCCACTCACAAAAGGGAGACTCATGTACGCTACTTGACCATCGGAATAATAACTTCAGCGTCAGTTCAGTAATAAGTCCGGCGTCAGTTCAATTTTCTCTTTCTGTACAAAATTGTTGCATGATATCTCAACCAAAAGACCATTGGAATAATAACTCCGACGTCAGTTTAATTTTCTCTTTTTGTACAGAATTGTTGAATGACAATCTCAACCAAAAGTTTAAGTCGAATTACATTTGAAGCCTTGCACTTGAAATATTTGAAATGGGTGGCGGTGGGATTCGAACTCAGGAATGACCATCTCAACCAAATACTTAAACTGTTAGTAAAGTGTATCATTTAATATTAATATTTCCAATAAGAACGACTTCTGTTCTCCAAGGCATTCTGTAACCGGTCAAACTTCTTAAAAGGACCACACAAGTGATCCGTTTTTGGAGATAACATATCCCTTTTTAAGACGGATTAAATTGTTAAAACTTAAAAGTATGTTTTAAAATAAAATAATATTCCTTTCTATATTATAGGTATAAATGACCGATCCGCCTGAAAGATGTGTTGCCACCTCGAGTGAATATGCTGCAAAAGAGAAGAACGGGACTGACCCCGGAGTTATCACTTCGACGGTCAAGTCAGTGGTAGACAAAGAGCAACTTAAGGTAGACCTAAATATTTTATGGTGAAAGAAATAGATAAACCTATTTTTAGTGTGTGTCCCCCTTATTTATAATATCTTGGTCCCTATCTTATGCCAATCCCGGGCGAGCAGGTACTTTCCGCCGCTCACGTCGTCCTTTCTCAACCTTTTTCCTGATACCCCGAGCCATCATCACGCTCAAAACGACTATGACCACTCTTTCTTGATTATGTGGAGTAGTCTTTTCCACACGTTATTCCTCCATTTTCGACGGTGTTCAGTCATTCGGGCATTAAATGCTGGTGTCAGAGCATTCAATGCACCATAAATCCGCCCATGAGAGCACAAGGAATGTCTATGAGTGTCAATTAATGCGCCCCTCCATACCCGCCATAGCCAATAATGCCTAGAATAGGGCCCTTCGCACCCATTTTCGCGAGCGCTCCGCGGGCACTCGAGCTCGCCGAGCATCGACCCATCTACTAGCCCGAGCTGCCAAAATAGGGACTCTCGTCGTAGGTAAACCTTTAGGGGCGCCTACCGTAATGGGCCTACATGGGTTGAGGTCATAGGCCTTCTCCCAGATGGGCTCAACAAAGTTTATCCTTTGGGCTGTGTACTTCAGTCAGGATCAATGACTATTTCTAAACTATGGTGTAAAAGAGTTTGTGTAGTTTATAATAAAATGGAAAATGCTAATTCATATGTAGAGTATTAATTGAGTACCCAGGACCAAGGCGGCAACGGTTGATTGTTAACAAATTTCAGTTAAAGGAAAACAGAAAAAATTAGAAAGAAAAAGAAATTTTATTATATAATAAAAAAGAAAATGAGGAAAAAAGAAGCTAATTAACTGATTCCTACATTTCAATTGCAAAATTCATCTTTTCAATTTCCCCCCTCTCTTCTGTGAAAACCCTAAATTGCAGTTCACTCACCGTAAACCCTATCAATGGACGGGCATTCGTCGCATTTAACTGCGCCGGTCCGGTCACGGAGCTCCCAATCGCCGTCGCCGTCCCACTCGGCTTCCGCCTCCGCGACGTCGTCAATCCACAAGCGCAAACTCCAGCCCGACGACCACGCGCCGCCGTTCCCCCCTTCTTTCTCCGACACGCGCGACGGCGCGCTCACTTCCAACGATGACCTGGAGAGCATCAGCGTCCGCGGCGCCGACTCCGACTCCGACGACGAGTCCGAGGAAGTGGTGGACGATGAGGAGGAGGAGTACGATAACTCCATGCGCAATTTCACCTCTTCTCGGCTGGAGAACACCAATGCTGGTGGGCCCCCCACCGCAAGGAACACCAAGATCAAAGCTGAGAATTCGGTGAAGGTTGAACCTGCTGACGTGTCGAAAGATGGTAATACTAATACCAATAATTCAGGCGCTCCCGTGGCGACGGGTGGCAACGGTTCGATTCCGGGCATTGTGGTGAAGGAGGATACAGTGAAGAGTATTTTTACCGATAATATACAAACTAGCGGGGCTTACAGTGCCAGAGAGGAGAGCTTGAAGAGAGAAGTAAGCTTAGTGTATTACTTTTATTTTTTTTAATTTTTTTTTATATTTCATAGCTTAGTGTATTACTTTATTTTCATATCTTTGATTTATACACATTCACTCAGAAAATGCTGTAGATTGGTACATACATGCATGTTTCAGCTTAATAAATATCTTTAAATATACATGTTTGATGTATTATCTTTCGTTTGAAAAATGCTGCAGATAATTGTAGCAAAAGTATATGGATACATTATTAACCATCATTTGAACTAATGTCAGATTTGTTGTAACCGTGGATAAGTTTGAGTAGAAAAGTTAGGGATGGGATTGATTATATTTTTGCTGTTGTTGGTTTACCAGAAAAAAAAACACTTGGTGACTCAAGAAATCATTCTTTCAGATTATAGTCGCCGTCTCTTAATCGTATTTTAGATTATGCTTGAACATATGCATTTCCACCAGTATGTGTTCAAGCCTAAATCTTAATTGGAGTTACATACAAGTTAGTTGTAATTACCTAACCTATTCAGTTAAAAAAGAAAAAGTGACTGCCGGTGTTTGATAAGTAACACATAAAGCATTATCACATCGATAATAATTGAGCTGATACTTACATTCAATCTTAGTTTGCATGAATATGCTGGGGTTACTGGTAATTTGCTTAATAAATTGGATCCTGATGCCTATTTTTAATTCCTGTGCTGCTCAAATGGCAGCATCAATTTTATTCATTACTTCATCTTTAATTTCTTTTTCCACCCATGACTATTTATAAGCAGTTATATTGATCAAATTTTATCAATCATCGCAGGAAGAAGCAGGAAGACTGAGATTTGTATGTGCTTCAAATGATGGTATTGATGAACACATGGTCTGGTAATATTTCTGCTTTTTCTTCGAACTGTGTCTTAAATCTACATTTGCCAGAGTTATATATCATTCAAATGATGGTATTGATGAAAACATTGTTTCTGCCTTTTCTTTTAACTCTGTATTAAATCTAAATGTCATGCAATAAGTTTTCTTTATTTATCTTCTTTTGGCTCTCAATATGTGCTTAATTTGTTGCACAAAAAACTTAAAAATCGATTTTCAGGTTGATAGGATTGAAGAACATCTTTGCCAGACAACTTCCTAATATGCCAAGAGAATACATTGTTCGTCTTGTCATGGACAGGTTTGCCTCTGAGTTCTGTACCTTTTCTGCGATGTTTTTATGGAAGTATTAGCTTTATTTTTCATAGATTTAAAAGGGGCAGCTTGTTTCAAGCTATTGATCATTATATCCTGTGGTGTTTTAGTGGTGCAATATTACATAATATTGACTATTTTCCTTATAATCATATATTAGCAAGTGAAAGAATCCCATAAGAGCATTCTAGAATCCAGATTCTCCTTAGTTAAATATTTACCATAATGCTCGTTGAAAATCAGTTCTGGAACAAACTTCCAAAGTTTATTAGGTTTCCTTTATCTGATTCTGATGAAGTAAGTCATTTTGCTGGTTATAGTTAAATACCAACCTCCAATCTATCCTTTTCTCAGGTTTAATTGTTTTGCGAAGGAAATTAATTCTTTTAATAGAACATGTAAATCAGATCCCTAATATGTTTTTGTGTAGATACATGAATTCTCTGGTCAATGCTTATTATAATCATACTTGAAATTTTGGTATCTGTGAGTTATTACAAAGTTAAAGTAATATGGCTGGTGTGTTCAGGATCTTCACTATAAGTTAGTTTCATTGTGCCGTCTATTATATAATTGCTATGTAGTTTGCATAGTAGCTTTCCTGTTATTAAAGGAATTATCTCATTTTCTCTTATGGTCTTATATTGCAGAAACCACAAGTCTGTAATGGTTGTCAGACGGAATCTGGTTGTTGGTGGTATTACGTATCGCCCCTACCTTAGGTACCATTTGACATCTTGTCTTTTGCTTATCTTATCTGAAGACCATCCCGTACCGTTCTGTTGTGTTTACTCTCTATGAAATGTCAGCGTTATATGAAATTGGATTTCCATATTCCCTTGTATATTTGTTCAGTGAGATTATTGTTATACTTACTCTATTCTCAAAATTGTACATGTTGATAATGTCACCTTTGTATCATGTACCTTATGGTGTAGGAATTAGGGATGGGCATTCGGGTTTTTGGGTATTGACCCGAACCTTATCGGATTGGTCGGGTAATTTTGATATCAATCTGAATGAAAAGAAATAGAAGATGATTTTGATACGTACCTGGAGATATTTGTATTGATTATTTAATTTGAAGTAAGTGTATGTCTATGTGCACTGCTTTGTTTGTAATACTGAAGTTTACATGTAGCCAAAAATTTGGGGAGATAGCTTTTTGTGCAATCACAGCAGATGAGCAAGTTAAAGGCTATGGCACCCGACTTATGAATCATTTAAAGCAACATGCACGTGATGTTGACGGCCTAACACATTTCCTCACATACGCTGATAATAATGCTGTGGGTTACTTTGTCAAGCAGGTGAGGTTACAGCTGCATACTTAAGCTTCATCATCAATAATCGATTTAAAAAATCAGTGTATCATCTTTCCTACGTTGATATATTTGTGCTCATGTGTAGTGTAACTGAAGCATGGTATATTTGAGTGTTATCCTTTATATGGAGCCCGCACCTGTCACACTCTTATCGATATTTGCTCTAATATTGTTAGCAGAACTATAGAGCTAAGAAACCGAAAGGTATTACTGTCTAGGTGAATCAGAATGAATTTTCTTTTAGTCTGTGACACTCGATAAAAGGGCTTGAAAGATAAACTTCCAAAGCTATCCAGGCCTATGCACCATATGCAACGCTGTGATAAGAATAACCCAAAACCTTAATTGAGTTCAGCTCGTTAACCTGTATCCTTTGCATTATGTGCTGGTAGAATGTGTTTTGTTATTTTTGTAGTATGGTCTTGAACATGAAACTAAGTGATTTGTATGCTGAGACCTCTTTTTTGGTTGTTATGCGTCAACTGGATGACTTTCTATTGAGTTCACTGTAGGGAAAAAAAATAGGTCCCAGGGGTTTCTCTTATGTAGGTTAGTCGAAAGTACGATATAGTGAAGCGGTGGAGATGGGAAGGACAAGCCTATTATGTCCAGGAAAATTCGGAACTTTTGGGGGGAGGGGTGTCCTAGATGGGCATGTTCCAAACCATAATTGACAACATTTTGACAGTTGTATCACTTGTGGATTGGTATTTGTTCAAAAGATCTTAAGAGAGTAAATCTCTGCTATTTGTGTTTTAAGATACTAAAATTTGACTCCTGATGGCTTTTGTTAATATATAATTCAGTTCCATCTATGAGATGCCTCTAACTTGTCTATTATTTTTTAGGGTTTCACTAAAGAAATTTATTTGGAGAGAGACCGATGGCATGGGTATGTTCAGTTTTTATAAATTCGGTTTTTTTACCTCTTTATAAACTATAGCCCTGGAACTGATGTTGCTTTGTCTTGCATAACTCAACATACCATAAATTGAGGGATGAATTAGATAGTTCCATGTGCTTCTATGTATATATATTGGTCGTTGTGTGCGACAGCAAATATCTTTTGTACCAAAATGTTGAAGCTCAAATTTCTAACTTTACTATGCCTACTTGTTAATTTTTTACTCTTTTTGCAGATATATTAAAGATTACGATGGAGGTATCCTTATGGAGTGCAGAATTGACCCAAAGCTTCCGTTTACGGATATATCAACTATGATACGCCGTCAAAGACAGGTAAGACAATCTGGTTTTCCATCCTTTTATGATCTCTTTGTAGACTGTGGGGTTAGGCTGATTGGTGGTGGAGTATGTAAAGCTCTTTCCCAAGCCAATAATATGGCTGAACAGTTACAAGTTTCTCATTCATTCTTAATTGATGCATGCTATTTCATGTAAATAACATGCTAAAATAACTGCAATTGACTCTTATCGTGTTTCAATTGCTAGGCAATCGATGAAAAGATTAGAGAGCTCTCAAATTGTCACATTGTTTACCCTGGAATTGATTTTCAGAAGGTATATTCATGATGCATCCATCACCTGACTTATTGTCTCTTTGATTTTATAGCATCTACACAATTATTTTAGACAAGGTTGGTTATATCTTTGAATGTATCCAAGCTCTCGACCAGATTATCCGTTAGTGCGTATGGATTTTATTCTTCAACCATAATGGGATCTTTCATCTGTTCCAAACAAATGTTTGTTCTGATTAAGTATCATTTTGTTCGTCAAGCCATGTAGTTTGTTCTGATTAAGTATCATAAATTTTACCATTCTTGGAGATGTGCTATCTCTAGTCTCGACACTTGACTCCTGTTTTTGCTTTGAAGTAGGAGTATTTGATCATGTTCTCATACTGTAATACTGGTGTACTGTTCTAAGTATTATTCTGGTGTTAACTGTTCTCTTCAGAAGGAAGCTGGCATTCCCAAAAAAACCATCAAGGTGGAGGATATACCTGGCTTGAGTGAGTCCTTCGTTCACATTCACATTAATTGGTTTTATATGTCTATCTTAATTGACATGGATATACCTGGCTTGAGTGGGTCCTTCGTTTACCTTCACATGTGTTGTTTTGTCATGCCTTAGCTTAATTTATATGTTTGTTATGATCTTTGATTCTGCAGGCCTTGCTGTAGTACTACATTTTCTATTTTTGTTGTCTTATTATAAAAGGAAAATCCGTACCTTTACAGATGCAAAGAGAAACTAGAAATCCTTCTTAGTGAAACAACTGAATCTCCTGACGTGATTGGTAATGTTTTAGCATTTAAAGGCTGACTGACTCTAGTATTAGAATATCTTTCTATTACAGGTTATTTTGAAGATAAACATCTGACGTAATTAATGATTTCCCCTTGTGATTTCATCTGGTTGCTTGTTCGTTTGCTTTGTCCTCGTGTCCTTTATTTCATTTTGACTCTTTGCTTCCTTTTTCATTTTACTATTTAGAATCCCAATTTGAATTTGCCTCTGACCTAACATTAATAGGAGAGGCTGGCTGGACGACTGAACAGTATGGTCATTCTCGATTTAAAACAGTAACCTTGTCAACAGATGCTACCTCGCATCAGAAATCATTGACTGCGTTCATGCGCTCACTTATAAAGGTAAGTCGCCTTGTTCTTGTTTAATTAGCTGTTTTTCCATACTAGGTCCTAGTTGGATTTTAGTATCTTCATGTCAAAAGATGTTTCGAATCCTAAATTTGGATTCAACAGCTTTTCTATAATTATCCGTGTTTGTAAAAGAGTTGCTATCTCGCTTTTCAGTTGAGTACTTCAACTAACTAGATTAAGCCTCTGTCTGACTTATGAATTTGTGGTCATTGTTATATTACAAAGTGGTGTAATGCTTCCTATTGGATTTCTCCTTGTTGCTGCCGTTTCTGTTTTTCTTGTGTGACATGCTGAATCTGATGTGATATATTATTATTTTAAACTGGATCACCTCAAAGCTTGAGTTTTTAGTAAATTTAAACAGATTTAATAGGAATTTCGGTATGTAGAATCTTTGTATGTTGTCTTGTTTTTAGTGCCACAATTGATAGTCATCCAATTTGAGCAGGCAATGCATGATCATCCCGATGCTTGGCCATTCAAGGAACCTGTTGATGCACGGGATGTCCCTGATTACTATGAAATCATTAAAGATCCAATGGGTAATTATTTCATTTATATTATATTTAGCAATGTACATTCTTCCTTTTTTTGGGAGTTACTTATCTTGTCAAAGTCCTACTTTTCGGCTAGTTTAGGTTGCAGCTCTATGCTCGTAGTCCTCTATTTATAACTCCCTGCCCAGCATTTGCGTTGTTCAATTTTTTTAGATTTTCCTCACATTTCATTAAAATAAAACATGGGAAATGTGGATAATTTGTTCTCTCACCTAAAAAGTCGATTCAGGAGTCTGTTTGGATTAGAATACACTATCTTTTATGAAGAGCGGAAAATAGCCAAGACCTGCAGATTTTCCGGAGCCTGTATCTTGCCATTTCTTTTGGTTCTTTTGCTTGCTGAGTCTTTATATTAGGTTCAGTAATATGTTTTTTTATGTAGAAATATAGAAAGTACAGTGCTATCTATGTAATCTGCGTTGTTCTAGCTCTTTAAGATGCATTGACAGAAGTATTTCATGTATTCGATTCTAGTATCTATCGTTATCCCACAGTGATAAGTTAGTTCATTGCTTCTTTGTTTTAATCTTTGGACCGTAGGTTTATACAATTTATTTTCATATTATTTTTTGTTTCATATCCTTGTACATCATGTGTTTCTGTGACGTTGTGAAGCTGAAGATTGCATTTGTCTGACCTGCAGATTTGAAAACAATGTCAAAGCGCGTAGAGTCGGAGCAGTACTATGTGACATTTGAGATGTTTGTGGCTGATGTTCGGAGAATGTTTTCCAATGCTCGAACCTACAACTCTCCAGACACCATTTATTACAAATGTTCAACCAGGCACGAGTCTACTTTTATTTCTTTGTTTTATAATATCTGTAATAAATATTTATATGATATTTATTGGGTTTTCGTATGTCGTTTATGGACAGGTTGGAAGGACATTTCTCAAACAAAGTTCAAGCTGGTCTTCAATCTGGTATCAAGATTCAGCCATAATCGGATCTCGTTTCGCTTCCTTGGGTTTAGATTTGACGATCTCTTTGGGTGGGATAGATAAAAGTGTAAATTGTATGGTAAAAATTGAGTAGATAGATATATGTTACAGGTTAGTTTTGTTCACTAGTAATCCATTTTAGTTTTAGAGGAGCATAGTTTTATAGAGCAATGATGCAATACTCCAGGTGTTCGAATTGGCGGCTTAGACAACATATCAAAATGCATGTATTGCAAAAGGGCTGTTATTTGCCGGACCTAAAATGCTCTTCACAATGCCAAACTATTAGTTTCAACAATACCTACAAGACTATAATTACTTTCAACAAATTAAAATCATAAAATTATTCCAAAAAAAAAAGAAAAAGAAATTTGGTTAAAATTCAAGCACCACAATCAATTATGAATTAACTATCTTTTTCTTTCAAACATTATGAGTTTATCTTCTCTTTATTCTTGACTATGGAGACGCGGTATTATGCACAGTAACTCTGGTAAATTCGGTGTCCTCAAATTAGTATGATCTTGAAAAAAGATATTTGTGTGCCTGCAAATAGCAATTCCGTCGTTTAACTTTTTAGCGACCAAATCATTAAAATTTAGGTTGAATTACACTTAAGGTTATATTTATATCTCCCAGAAAAAAAAAACATAAATTAGCATTATTGGTTAAAAAATCATGGGAAAAACCTCCATTGCATTTGGTTTTGACTTTGTAAAATCGTCCACTAGTTTGACTCTTTGCAAGTCTTTTCAAACATCCATATATCTCCACGCACTATATATATATATATATATCGTCAAAACAAGAACACTTTAACAATATGAGAGACCAAGTCCCACAATTCATTCCTCGTAGTAAATGGTTCATCTAGTTGGACAACACTCACCAAACAAACATTGAACTTCTCTTTTTATTTTTCATTTTTGAGAAAAAACATCGAACTTCTTCTCTTGCAAAAGAAAAACCCGTTTCGTGCTCTCTGCACTCCATGTTTCATTGTCCCGAACGAACTTCGGGCAATGGAGAACAATATATGCTTCGGGCAGGGAAGTCCGTTGGTTCGTGAATTTTAATAAAGTAATAAAATGATACTACGGAGCATGGGTCTGGTGCATCGCACAGTGAAGCTTGCAATACATGCCTTATTCCCTGCTACGTAGCACGGAGCTCTAAAAACGACATATTTCACTTTCTTTATAAATTTTTTTAGGTTGATTGGTTCAATGAAAATGATGAGTAAAAAGGTGAAATTATTAGGTAAGCTGATTTTTATGTTTGGTTGTAAGGTAAAGTGTCAGGTAATGTAATTAAGAGGAAAAAGTGAAAAAAAAAATTACACTAAAACTAGGAAAATGCATTTTCCTCAAAAAAAAGTGAGGAAAAGGTGAAAAAAAAAATTACACTAAAACTAGGAAAATGCATTTTCTTCAAAAAAAAGTGAGGAAAATGTCATGTAATTCTCAGTTTCTCTTTCTCTCTCCCTTTTTTCTTCTTTTTTCTGTCCTCCTCTCTCTCTCTCTGGCTTCTCTCTCTCATCTCTTTATCTTCTCTCTCGTCTCTCTCCCTCTTTTCCTTTCCTCTCTCCTCTTCCTCTTCCCTCTCACACACATCATTACAATAAATTATTAAATTAGATTCATATTCACCGTTTTCTTTTTTTAACATAACAATTTTTCTTTTTTTTTTTACATCTTTGATAGAAAGTAAAATTACTCCATTTAATAATTCATTGTTATTTTCACCTTTTTTTTCCTAAAAACCAAACAAAAGTAAGTAAAATAATTTTCCACAAAGCCATTTTCATCACCATTTTACTTAGGCTCTGATTGGTTCATGGATTTTGAATTGTGGAAAATGAAAACGCAAAGAAAAAGGAAATCAAGTAATTTTGAAATCCTATTTATGTTTGGTTACAAGGAAAAAAGATGAAAATCATTTTGTTGTTGAAAATCACTTTCTTTAGTTTTGTTTGGCAATTTCAAGAAAACTGTGAAAAATATAATGTATTCTTAGATTTTTTTTTTATGAAATAGTAAAAATTAAAATTAAACCAATACAAATATTTGTTAATATCATGAAAAAGTACAAAAACAATTTCTCCAAAAAAAGAGAGAAATAAAAATTAAATAAATCCACTTAAAAGGAATAATAAAATATTAAAAAAAAAAAAGAATAATAAAATAAATCTGCCACCAAGGCACCCCCGTAAACCACCACCACCACCACCACTGACGCCCCCAACTCTCACCACCACCAGCACCACTCACGCCCCCACCTCCACCACCCTAGCCTAGTAACTCAAATAAAGAAAAGAAAATTTGACACAGAAAAAGGAAAGAATTAGGTGTACGGCGTTATCATCCAATAACCCGCCGGCGGTTCCCATGAAGGCCGGAAAATTCCTGAATCAGATGGAAGATTGAGAGGTACAGCGGCGGAGCAAAGGTTTCCGGTGGCGGCGAAGAGGTTGCTGGTGGCCGTGGTCCAATTGAGAGTGAATACAGAGAGAAGATGTTGGTTGTGGCGGTTGACGGCGTTGAGGGTCCGGTGGTGGTGGAGGTGGAGCCGACGGCGGAGGCAGGTGCGGTCGACGGCGATCGGTGGGAATGACGGTGACGAATTGAAGAAATTGTGTGGATGTGGAGAACACCCGATCTCTTTTCCTAGTTTTCCTCATTATTTTGGGGGAAAATGCATTTTCTCTATTTTAGGTTAAAAAAGTTTTCCCCTTTTTCTACAAATTACTTTACCCAATATTTTACATATTAACCAAACAAGGAAAGTAGATTACTTTGACTTTTCACAATTTTACCCATCATTTTCTACAAACCAATCAGAGCCTTAAGAACCAAACACAACTGGGATTTCAAAAGTCCTTAATTTCCTTTTCCTTCACATTTTCATTTTACTTATTTTGAAATTCATAAACCAATCAGAGTCTTAAAGTGTAGGGTATTGTAATTAACAATTTGGTATAAATCTTATCTAACGTTTGTTGATGGGTAAACCTAAAAAAATGAGAAACTTTGCTAGTTGCTTTGGAATTTTTTAAGGGCCCATTTGATGGAAGGGTTTGATTTGAGAAAGGGATATGGTGGAATGATTTGAAACTACTTTAATTTGGAATCAAAATCTACATTAATCGCTCCATTTATAACTATAAAGGAGGGGTGGAGATTTGAAATCCATCCACAAATCCCTTAAACCAAGCAATACGAGAAATTTGTTATTATGAATTCGAAAACTGAGATGATACCATTCATTATATTATTGACTTTCTTTCTCTAAAACTACCAAAATCCCCCAAAACTCACAAAAACCCTCAACAATTCTCATAAATCCTCCCAAATTCGAAAATCTCTCTAAATTAAAGATAAATTCTCATCTAAATTAGTTATATGTGTTTAATTTGGTGTTAATCGTGTGAAAACACCAAGAAATCGCATTTTTTGGGGTTTATTTTGCTGATTCTGTGCGATTATCCACGCCTGTCTAGGGTGTGGAAATGGAGGAAGGACGCCTGAATTAGGCGTGGACCAAAGGTTTTGGCGCCCGGTCTAGGCCGGATTACTACGTTTTTTTTTTTTTTTTTTACAAAAACATCAAATAAATATATTACATAAACAATAAAAAAAAAAAAAAAAAAAAAAAAAAGAGAACTACGTAAAAACAAAATACATCAACTACTGTTTAGAATGTGAATAAACATCAAACAACACAAGAACTACATACAAAGAAATACATCAACTACTGTTTAAAATACCCCACGCTCGACGTCTACCTACCAATGCATCGTTCAAACCTATCAACTCATCCCTCGAGTTAAATAGTTCCGTTACTACAAAATACTCATGATGATCAACTTCAAACGTAGAAGAATTTTGTTGCTATTCCTGAATTAATTACAAAACAAAATAAAGTTAAAGAATAATAAAAATAATAAAAAAAAATGCATATAGTGGTTGGCGCCCAAACCGAGCGTGGAAAACAGCGTTGGGCGCCCAAACCGGGCGCGGAAAGGCCGACGGAGCGCCCACTTTGTGCGAGATGATTTTTTTTTTCTAAAAAGAGAAAGAAATACGGGTTTACAATAATTCACTATCTACATTTCTTTCTCTTTTCTAAAAAAAATCATCTCAAGCTTTTATATCATTGAATATTCACGTTTTTCTAATTTATAGAACAAAAACGAACAAATTTTACATCATTGGATTGTGTATCTTGATCCTCATTCGATGCAATTATTTTCATTTGTAAATCGCTACAATGAGATGTGAATTCTAATATAAAAGCTTGAGACGATTTGTTTTTTCTAAAAAGAGAAAGAAATGTAGATAGTGAATTATTATAAACCCGTATTTGTAAAAATACTACTGCGAATATCAAAATTCATTTAAAATCCGTCCTTCAAATCCTTCCATTCAAATGGACCCTAAAAAGTTATGAAACTCCTATCTTTTTTCACATATGTCTGAAAACATAATGCAATAAACAATTTGCTATACTAACCTACCAAGCCCACCCCAAAGTTCATAATCGTGTGGAAGGGTATATAAGTAAAATCAACGAATGACGACAAAAGCAGAATTATTTTCAAAATTCGGGCCCCTTTTTAAGGCGAGAAAAAGCGAACCCGCATTTTATTTAATTTCTTCTCTCTTTCCTTTTCTCACTATAAAAGTAGTTCAAAGAAACAACACTGCCACTCGCCTATCAATTTTCCCTCTCTAAAACTCTGTATTTACAAATTGTGGCAGTTACTGCAATTTTTCCATTTCTCTTGTTCAAAATCAATCAAGCTTCATACATACATACATCCATGGCGAACAATCCAGGTGAAACCCCCTCCGACGATTTCCTCGACCAAATTTTAGCTTTTCCGAACTACGCCTCCGGAGTGGAGTCTAATTTTGTCGGAAACGAAGCCCCGACGGCGTCGATGCTGCTTCAGCTCGGCTCCGGCGGCGGCTCGGCTCAATTCGGCGGGCTCGGCATCGGCGGCGGCTACGGGGTTGGAAGTGGTGGAGGAGGCGGCGGCGGTGGGTTCCCGTTGGGTCTGAGCTTAGAGCAAGGGAAGGGAGGGTTTAACGACGCCTCGGGGAGTGGGAAGAGGTTCTACCGTGATGACGCCGTTGATTCCCGCGCTTCTTCTATGAAACCGGTAATTTTAAACTTTTGGCCGTATTACAGTTACGGCGGCGTTAATTGAGCTGTGGTGATTATCGCCGGAAAATGCATCAGTTCAATAATTGACTGCTGAAGCTAAATTATCATCCTGCTTGATTGATGATGCAATTGGTTTTTAAGCGCACATTAAAATTCCTAATTTTTTTAATTTAATCACCTAATAGTAGAATTCCTCTTTTTTTTTTTTTTTTTTTTTGTTATAGGGTTTTCATGGACAACCAATGGCAAATACAGTTCAAACAATGGCTCATCCACCCGCAAATCGACCGAGGGTACGGGCTCGACGAGGCCAAGCAACAGATCCACACAGCATAGCTGAGAGGGTATGTATGCATAATAGTTTCCTAGAACATGGCTTTTGGAATCTTAACTTTCTTTTTGTCCGGTCATTTAATCGGTCTTGTTTTGGATGATTCCTTCGTAATTCGAGAGCCTGTGATTAGACATTTTGTTCTTTCTTTACAGTTGCGCCGAGAGAAGATAGCTGAAAGAATACGAGCTTTGCAAGAATTAGTTCCCAATGTCAATAAGGTCCGTTTTACTAATACAGAATCTCGGTACTTCAAACTTGTGCTTTTTGTTGACAGTAAAATAAGTTGGAATTCCTTATTATAATTATAAATAATGTATATTTACCACCTTTTATTTAAAATGATTGTGGTGGTATATGCTTTTGTCCAACGGCATCTGTGGGGGTGTGTTCGTCTGTGGTTGTTCCCGGATATGAATTTCTGTTGCCCTTTACATACAAAGAAATTAAATTACGTCATTTTTTTTTTTTGCATAAAGTGAAGATTGTTGCTTGTCTTCTAATTCAATTATTCTCTATGCAGACAGATAGAGCAGCTATGCTTGATGAAATTGTCGATTATGTGAAGTTCTTGAAACTCCAATTGAAGGTAGGCCAATTGAAATCACTTCCAGTATTATTCAGTCAAGAACTACATATGCCGTACGTTCAAGATTTTAGAACTTGATGATGCAAAAAAATGCTGTAGAATTTTCGCAAATAATATATATAATATGCTTCCTTAAAAATAAATAATTGGTATTTTACTTGGATTGCATTACTTAAGTAATAAATTTTGAAATTATTATCGTAATATGTGTTATTTTATTATAAAATGCCGATTCCAGGTATTGAGCATGAGTAGATTGGGAGGAGCTGGTGCAGTGGCACCGCTTGTGACGGACATCTCGACATTGTCAATGGAGGTAACAAAGCAATCGATACATGACTTTGCTTTTTATATATTGTATCTCGTGTGTGTATGTGTATATATATATATATATATATATATATATATATATATATATATATATATATATATATATATATATATATATATATATATATATATATATATATATATATTATATGTATATGTATGTCTTTGCTTGTGAAGGAAGAAGGCGGCAATGGCGGAGGAAGAGCTCAGCCAGCGTGGGAGAAGTGGTCGAGCGACGGCACAGAGCGACAGGTGGCTAAGCTTATGGAAGAAAATGTTGGGGCCGCAATGCAGTTTCTTCAATCCAAGGCACTCTGCATGATGCCCATATCTCTCGCCTCGGCTATTTACCACACACAACCTATTACAGACGCTACCTCACACGTGAAACCCGAATCCGACCCCCTATCATAAATTTCTCCGACAAGTAAGCAACAACTCGAGATTAGTGTTTTTATTTTTGTATTATATATGTTACTATGTGTATATTGATTACGTCATGATGTGTATTGATGAATAAATTATTATTATGTGAAATATAATACCGCAATGATTCCGCCCGAGCCCTTCCAAACTTTATTATTATGTTTAATTGCGACGCGTTGCGTGTGCGCTGACGACACCGTGATGTGTATTGGATTGGATGAATAAAATAATCCAAAATTTTGTAAATTTTTCTCCCACTCCCAATTAGTTGAAATCTTAGTCGGATGCCATGGTTTCGCCTTTTAGTTTACCTTTATAGACCTTGATCGAAAGGGGTTTTGTACTATACGATCAAGAAAATAATATAAAACGCAGTACACCTCATGTTTCTTTGCAAAGATTCAGGTGCAAGAAAGGGAAGTCAAAACTCTCTTTGATATGCTGTGCTTTTTTTTCTTTCTTTCCATGGTGGGACATATATATATATATATATATATATATATATATATATATATATATACACACACACACACACATATATATATATACATATAGACTAGTGGTGAGTGATAAAAGCACTTTTGCTTAGTGGGGATAGTGCAAGTTGAAATTTGATAGTAAAGAGTAGATAATGTTTACTTTTGTCCCTAAAAGTAGGATTTACTTTACTGGTTTTGCAATAATGAATAATAACTATTATTGTTGTTGAGGTTGAATTGTATAAGACGATAGCGATGGTTCAGGCGGATCCCATGATAAAAGGGTCTTGCCCGAATTCGAACCTAAGTACTGTGATTCTGGTACGGTTTTCAGGATTCTTGATCAACTAATTACAAGATGAAATTAATTCTTGTTTCACAATACAGGCTTCAAAATTTCTAGAATAATGACGTTGTGATAAAATAATGATAATAATTTACAAAAGTAGATATAATTTTATAATAAAGAATCTGAATTGCGATAGATGTTTATGTATACATATAACCCATGTTCTATGGAGAAGAAATTTGTCCCAAGTATATAACAGAACATCTGTTGTGTATGGTAGTGTTAAATGGTGGTGATGATGATGATATCTTCAAATTTTAACATTTCATTGCTTATATTTGATCATTTGTATTGTTATTCGGGTGTGTATTTCGAAATAGGATACGAATAAAATTTGGGTAGAAGTTTGACATGAAAAAAGTAGTTGAGGCTAGAACTTGGTTTTTTCATTTAAGATAAATCTGTCCCGTGCAGTGCTTCTTGATTTACGGCAATTGTCTCCACAACATAACGACTATTTCAATTCCAACAAATTAGTACAACAATTCTTGGAATACGGTGAATAAAAAGACGTTTAGGACTTTTATAAGACATGAAGAAATGAGACTTGATAATTGCGACAATATGCAATGAGATGCTTGGATGATAAATGAATTCAGTTGTGAATTGAATTCCATGTAAATGAATGAATGATTCAAATGGTATATTTTTGAAATCTATTTATAGATCATCAAAGGTTATGATTAAAAGTCACACCACAAATGAAAATAATTTTACGAACAATTATTACACATTTTCTTATTAACTAAACACATATTCTATTTAATAAATGCTTAAACACCTCAATCATTTCTCAAGTCTGGCGTTTCTAAATGGATTCATTAATTTCTTATTCATCAAAAATTAATTTTGAGAATCTAAATTAAATCATTTAAATATATAAAAAAAAAAGAAAAAAAAAGTGTAATACTGAAAATTTCCAACATATCTTTAATACCAAATCGACCTAGATCCCATCTACTATGTCTATGGTTGGATCTCATGGTTCTTTTTCATCCCATAGTTGTCCCGCGCCGGTTCTGACTATAGGCCAAGAGAGGCAGTTTGCCCCGATTTTTAGAAAAAAATAGGGGCTCCAAATAGTGTTTTCTACTATTTAATCTATATATATATATGGGTAAATTACAATTACCTTCTGAGGTATGGTTAAATTACGAAAACCCCCCTCCTCTTTGGGTAATTACAACCATTGTCCTCAACTATAAATCTTCTTACACGTCCACCCTTGCTGTTTCAAAATTTAGTGCAATCTTCGAGATTATATGAGATATTATCAATTGTGTACCTATTTTATCCCATTCGAACTCCACATTTTGAAGCAAGATGATCATAATATGTGTGTTTTGGCCTGTATATATCAGATTGTGGTGCATCAGAAACTGCATTTATACACAAGACGAGTACAAACTAGAGCACATTCCACAAAATCTAGATGATTATGTTGAATTTGACACCATAAGGATGGAGGTGTAAGAAAAATAATAGTTGAGGGGTAGATGTAATTATGCAAACAAGAGGGGTTTTTTTTCATAAATTGACCATACCTCAGGATTGGTTGTAATTTACCCTATATATACTAGTCATAATATTAAATGATATTTAAAATTTATAAATAGTTAAACAATTCTAATAACCATAACTATATTATTTTACATAGTTTAAGTATTTGTTGGAAAATTTTACACTTACTCTAGCATTTAATGTAAAATGTCTTAGATCAATTCCGGTTAGTTAGATATTGAGTTTTTCTATCAAACTTTTATAACTTTTTTTCCGGCAATCTTTGCATTATTCAATAACTCCAAAGAGTTTTGGTAAAGTTAAAATATACTATATTTTATTTTATTATATTTAAACAAATGTTACATATATTTACTTGTTCAATAATATTTTTGTACTATTTTCAAAAAAACTTCGAGACTCTACTCCGAATCTCATAAATTTTTCATTTATCTTAACTTTGTCAATATTTTAGTCATATTTTTCCTAAAATTCTTATATGCTAATCAAAAAAATTTGTCCAGTCATGCTCGTTTGAATGAATTAATATGTATAATGCACAATACAAATAGGGGCCCATTTTTTACAAATTCTTCAAAGTCGCCTAGGGCCCCCAATTTCTCAAAAAACGACCCTTATTGTCCCTATATGTGAGTTGATGAGTTAAATCAGTAAAAATAATAATCTTATTGATTATTAATTAATCCTTAATTTTTTATGAGATCGCTACTTTGTATCAGTCTCAATAATTATAATCTCTAAGACGTTCGAGTTTGTATTATTTCTACTCTCGGTATGCCCCGTATTCATTATTGTCTTTCTACGTCCAAGTGAAATACAGTTTTCCACTCGACTATATATGTTCATTCATCGTTTATTATCTTACATGTTTTTTTACTTTTAAAATAATTTTATTAAGTGTATAAAACAAATTGTAATGGATTTGAACAAAATTAATCAAATATAAAGCTATGTACAAAATATTTTATCTACATATAAGTTATAAGCAAAAATCGAATAATAGATGATGCCGTAGGATTACTTGATCCAATCGAGAGATCACCAAGAAAAAATAAATTAACCGAATGTTCGTAATCTATTTTTTCATTTATTTCTTGGCAATTTATTCGATTTATGATAATATGTTTTAATTTGTTTGTTAGCTTAGTATAGTATTGAAATGATAAAAGTATGCTATATTTGATTTTTTATTGATTCGGATTGATTTAGCATCGAGTGTGGAGGTATAGTAGAACCTCGATAAACTGATACTAGATAAATTAATAACATCGATTACATATTAGTTTCTCTCGGCCCTGACTGGTGAAAACGTGTTAAATTATTAACTCGATAATTTAATAATTCGCTAAATTAATATAATTTCCCTAGTCCCAACTGTATTAATTTATAGAGGTTTAATTGTATATGAAATTATGTATACCTCTCATTATTAAGCAATACACAAATAAGAGTTCCGCAAGAGATGACCTAGCAGTTGGAGCAAGTAAGCTTGTGCAATTGACCCAAGTTCAATTTTTTTTTACCAACAGTCGTTAGGTACTTTTATACGAGAGTGAATGTATATACAGTGCACCTATATAGTTGACTGCAGATTCCTCCACAGACGAATATGAAAAAAAAAAATGCATCAATTTAAATTCAAAACTAATGATTGTAAACAGTTCACCTATATAGTTGAGTGCATATATTTTTTTTTAAAAATAAAATCAAACAAACTTTTATCACTAAATTATTCGATTGATAGATCTTTTATTGTAATTAGTGGAAATATTAAATAGAAGCATTTGGAAGAAAATGTGATTTTCAGATAACTTGATAACAAAATAGCTGAAAGTTTTTTTTTTTGTAAAATATTTTTTTGTGATAAAAAATATAATTTTTAAATATCATTAACAATATTAAAATAGCTTTATTAGCTTTAAAAACTCACGTGGGTTGCATTATATCCTGTGTTTCGATAGTGCAAAGTGCTATTAATTTGTTTTCAGGGTGCAAAATGCTAAAATGGTATATTTAAAGTGTGCAAAGTGGAATTAAGCCAAAATGAATTAATTCAAATCATTGGGAGCTAAACCAAAGGTTATCTATCTAATGTAAACAATCTTCTATCCAACACTTTCTCTTCCACTTCAGTCACCGGCGTAGCCTATAGCGCAGAGACCAAACCCCATATCTCCAGCTGCTACGGCGATGGCGATGGCGATGGCGGCGTTAGACCAAACTCTAGCACTAAAGAACACAGTTCTCATCTACCAAAACCCTAGCCCTATTTCCTGTTTCCCCTTTCTTTCCCTCAACTCTAAATCCCTAACAACTTTAGCTTCAACCGCCCGCGTAAAATGCTCCTTCGGTTACAATTCCGGCGGAACTGCTACCAATACCAGCAACAACGGGCCGTACGAGTACGAACGGTACGCTTCTTCGGGCCCGCCGCAGTTTCCGAGGCCGGCGGAGATTCAGTGGAAGAAGGAGCTGTGCAATACGATTCAGCTCATCGGCGTTGTCGGTGCTCCCGTTCAAATCAAACACCTTCCTTCCGGCAAGGTTCTCGCTTGGTCCCGCCTCGCCGTTAAGAAATCCCAAACCGACACCCTCTGGTATTTTTTAATTTTTTTTTTTTTATTTGTTTCCCTTATTTGAAGTTTCCTTTTCAGCAGTAACAATTCATTTGGATTGAATTAAATTTGAGAATGTTAAAGAATTTCGGTTTGAACACAAATTGAGATTAATAGCATTCTGCAATTTCGAAGTTTCGCCTTTGGTTATGATTGCGGATAATTGACTCATTAACCGCGTGTTCGAATTTAGAAATTTCGCCATTTTTTGCTACTTACGTTCATATATCTATCGCGCAACCGAAATCGCCAATGGTGGACGATTCTGTTTTCTGTTATTTATTTAGTTAGTTATACTGTGAGATATTTAGTCCAAACACTTGTATTTAATTAGTTTTCTACTACCACGAGATTCTAATAGTATACACGAGCTCCGATGAGAGGTCCTTTCTCTGCAAAGGGAAGGAACCTTTTGTTATTTTAAGCCGGATATATAGTCACAATAACTACAAATTGCGTTTTCAACTCCAGTTTTAAGACTTTTATAAACTTTAAATTCTGAAAAACGAAATTGAAAAGCTTAAGAAACGCACGATTTGAAAAGCTTAACAAACGAATACTGAGGCATTTCGATATCCCAGTATGATAATAGGAGGACTTCTTGTGTGACGTCTTCTTGATCTCCCCAGGTGTGCTGACGTGGCTACACATTTTATTATGGTTTAATTGAAGTTTGAAAAATAATTTTATGCTCATCTGCAAGCGATAGATTTGTATCTAATTTGATATTATATTTTACATTGCTTGGATATTTTTAGCATTATTTGAGCTAATGGTTTAATTTGTGAGACATATTGAATAAAACACGCTCCCCGATTGATATTTTTTAGGATTAATTTGACTTTCTGGGATGAATTGGCTCAAGTTGCTTTTCAGCATGTAGAGAAAGGTCAACAAGTATACGTCTCTGGTCGTCTAGTCTCCGATACAGTCGAAAGTGATGAGGGGAAGCAGCAAACCTATTACAAGGTTTTTGTCCTGAATTCTAATATATTTGTTTTGCTAGGTTTAATTGTTAGTTCATATTTAGATCCTTATAATTTTTTTCTTCACAGGTAACCGTTCAGCAACTGAATTTCATAGAAAGGGGCCTATCATCTGTTCCGTTATACAACGGGGACTCTAATTCCGTCACACCAAGTAACTATTTCCTTCCTTTCTCCTCCTATACGATTTTTCTTGTTCGTTTCGAAGTTGATTTTCATTTGATTGTTATATAGGCAAAAAGCAAAATAATTATAGCACCGCAAATTCCACTGGTACCGTAGAAGAATTGTGGCAAGCCTTCTTTGCTAATCCAACGGAGTGGTGGGACAATAGGAAGAACAAGGTACACTCTCTAAAAAAATAAAAAATAAATAAATAAGTAACATCTAGAATCAAATTATCCGTTTTTGATTTTCGAGTCTGTTTTATTGAATATATTATGATGTGCAGAGGAGCCCGAATTATCCAGATTTCAAGCACAAAGATACAGGGGAAGCATTGTGGGTTGAAGGCAGGAATAATCCATCATGGGTGAAATCTCAACTCGGTGTACTCGACTCGAAGATGGAATCATATAATGAACAAAATTCTATTATGCATGCCAATTTTATGTCCAGTACTGACAGTCTCGGATCATTCTAGTTGCTCACCGTTCTGAATTAGACATTTAGTTGTTACAAATCGAATGTATTGTATATGTTTGATTGTTCCGATCCCCACACCTTTGAACTAATGTAGTAATTTTTACAATCACGAGAAAGTATTATTGTTCAATCATGTTCTGAATTGCTGTTAATTTATTAACTCTCCATCTGTCTTCAATTACTTCCGATCGAGCTGTTCAATAAATGTGGAAAAAAAAAGGAAAATCTACGGAAAATCTAATGTACTTCAATCAAGAAATCGCATTGAACGAACTTTGGTTAACTTGTGTATTGTATCATATTCAAACTATGTACTTATTTTACTCACTGTAAATACAAAAAAAGAAAAAGAAAAAAGAAACCAATCGAGAACGAAAAGATCGAGTCTTGATCAATTTGTACAAAAACATATGCAAGAGCGCAGATCTTTGTTTTGGTTTCGCCTACAAAGGGGAGACCAAGCCTTTAGCTTCGGAGGCTTTCATGATCCTGAGCCTCTTGCAAGAAGTGACGAACATATCCCACGGTACGTCTCCCACAAGCATCCAATCTCCGTCTTTGTCTTCGTACGTCGGTACATGCTCCGATCCATTGTACCCTTCTCTCTCCGAGTAGACACCGATTGTGCACTTGAACATGTTCTCCAATCCCTTGAGAAGATCGAAGTAGTTGTTGTAGAACTTGAGATCTATCTTCCTCAGATACGGAGCTCCGTCCATGCTCACTTTCAAAAACATACTGGACTCAGGGTTTTTCTTCTCCAACACGTTTTTCCTGTAAGATCTCACCGGAGGCCACCCGACCACTTGTGCCTTGGCAAGTGGGGCGCCGTCATCGTGGTGTTGTTGTTCATCATCGCATGAACTAGCTATCTCCGATGAAGATCTCTTGTTGTTGTTGTTGTTGTTGTTGTTGTTCACATTCTGTTGATGAGACGACGACGACGAAGAGTACTGGTCTTGTTGTTGTTGTTCGTTGTCTGTTCCGGGCAAACCTAATCTGAGCTCGGTTGCCTTGAGATTCAGACCGTTAGCCTCGTAGTTTTCCATTTTGTTTTTCAAATGATTCACTTTTGCTTGTTCTTCTTGTTCTTCTTCTTGTTTCTCTTTTGGAATCTTGAAATTATGTTTTGTAATGATGAATGGAAGTTGTGGAGAAATGGGCAAAGTTTTATAGCAAGGCCGAGAAAACAGTGTTTGGGTCTTAATCTTTCCGTGTGCATGCATTTCACAGACAGCCGAATCCCTCTGGTCCCCACGCGTGCTTTGGACGTACGCGCTGGCGGGAGGGGCCTGTTTACATGTGCGCGTGGATGGCACGCATTTATGAGTGCGTGTGTAACTGTGGTTTGCTATGTGAGGAGATAGGGATGTCGGGGAAAGAGGGGGCAGACTTGAAGTGTAATTCAATGGGAATAGGGAACAGAGGAGGGACATCGTCAACTGCCCCGGTCATCAAGGCATCTCGAGATCCACGGCTGAGATGTGTTTCCGCCGCTGGTTGAATCACGTCCGTTGGATCTTATATGCTGTCTTTCTCTGTTAATTAATATCAATATCCTGTTTTACCCAATTTTTAAGATATTATTTTACCGAATTTTTAAGATATGTTTTGGCTCTTAGTTGGCGCTTATAACTAAGATACTGTTTAGGCTTTTAAGCAGATAAAAAGAGCGTATAAGCTCTTGTGGATTGTTTGGTACAAAAATTAATAAAGATTTTAAAATTTAAAAAAATAAGTTGTTGAATAACATTTAAGATTTTTTTCTAAGAAATACACATACCATTGTTTTTATTGAAGATTTTATAAGGACTAAAAATAGTGTATATGCTCATTGTGCAACCGCTTTAAAATTTTATTCTAAAATTAAGCCGTAGCGGCTTATCAACTTTTAAAATAGCTTATCAGACGTAAAAGTTTATCAAATATTTAAAATAAAGCTTAGGCGAACGGGCCCTAATCACTAGTAGAAAGTTGACATTTTACTACGACCGTTAACCGTAGTAAAAGATACAAATTAAAATTCGTAGTAAAAAGGCTAGCTTTTGCTATACGAATTTGCCCCATATCTTATACATGCGTGACAAAAACTTTACTACAGTAAATGACTGTAGCAAATACTTTTTTGCTACGATAAATCCTAATATTCACTACGACTCCAAGATTGTCCTGTAGTAAAGGATACGTTTTGTTACAGTTTTTTACCGTAACAAAAACAATAATAGTGCCAAAAAAACCATTTTTCTACTAGTGAATTCTCAATGGTTTATTGGTTATAGAATTAATAGGTTTTAAAATAAGCTTAGTCCAAATCGATCTTAATACGCAAAGTCATCAATATAGTCAGTGGAACCAAATAGCGCCGTACTATTTGTCTCGAGTTTGAATCTTCTGACCGACACTATTCACTTTTCATATCGATTTCATCACATATGATTAACCTAGTGCGATTTCAATTTCTTACGTCACATATGAGCTATTTCCGAATTGTTATGGATTCCCATAGAACTTGTTTTCTTTAATATTATTAGGATTCCCATTGCCATTATTAATGAAAACATTGTAATAAAAAAAATTTGATTTTTGTTGGTGGGTAAAAAAATAGAATTGAGGAAAACTAAATAAAGAAATAAAGACAGAGCAAAACCCCATCTCAGGTGGGTCCGAAGCTTGTCGGTTGATGAGTGGAGGGAGGCCATGTGGGTATTGATTAGTGGGCCCCATCTCGAATTAGGGTTTTAGTTTGGCAAGTGAATGGGGTGCATCAACATGTGGGATGGCATGTGCATGTAGACATGACCAACTCCTATATTCATATATACTTCATTTCACTTATACTAAATTGGTTAAATTACAACCACCTGAGATATGGTTGATTTACGAAAAATTCCCTCTTGTTTGGATAATTACATTTACCCCATTCAACTATGTTTTTTTCTTGCATCTCCACCCTTATGGTGTCAAATTCAACATAATTATCTAGATTTCGTGGAATGTGCTCTAGTTTGTACTCGTTTTGTGTAAAAATACAGTTTCTGATGTACCACAATCTGATATATACAAGCCAAAAAACATATATTACGATCATCTTGCTTCAAAATGTGGAGTTCGAATGGGATAAAATGGGTACAAAAGTGATAATATTCCAAATAATTTCGAAGATTCCACTAAATTTGAAACTAATAATGGACGTGTAAGAAGATTTATAGTTGAGGGTGGTTGTAATTACCTAAACAGAGGTTGTAATTTAACCATACCTAGAGGTGGTTGTAATTTACCCTACTAAATTATATATGTGTCTATATAATTTAATATTTAAGCTAACCCCTTATTTTTTAAAATGAAAGGCAATGTTTTGAGATTCGTTTTGGAATTATTTTCATTTTGTTTTGAGGAAATATGTTTTGATATAATAATTTGAGAATGAAATTAATATTTATTTATACTTTTAGATTACACAAATTACATTGTATAGCAGTCAAATTATATTTAAAGGTGTTGAAAAAGTGTAATTTAGAAAAGGAATTTGATAAAATGAAATTATTAGTTTGTTTTTTAGTGAAGACATTTTTTACTGTAACAATCAAACTATGTCTGATTGATAGAGAAATTTTTGAAATTGTTTTGGGATTTTTTTTCTTAAAACTTAACAAACATGAATTTGTTTTCGAAAAACATGAATTTATATGAAACCAAACATTGCCAAAATGTTTGAAATTTAAAAATAAAATTCAGGTGAAATCAAACATTAGTAACTCACAAGATAAAAGAATAGTATTTTTAATTTGTTTGTATAGGTGACAAGAAGAAAACTATATTTGTATGGGTATGGCCATCTAATGTTATAATAATGAATTAAACAAATAAAAAGAGAATCTTAATAATTAAGCGTACTTTAGAATAAAAGTTGTAATTTTACAAATAAAACTGGATTTTTTTTTTCTTTTGTAAGTTAGACATACTTTAGAAGGTTATTTATAATTATTTTCCTTTTTTTCTTAAGGTAATTAAGACATTTCATGTTTTTTTGTGTACAGCTAGCTAGTTTGAAGAGGGTAATTTTAATTATCTTAAATCTTAATACAAGGAACTTTTTTCAATTACATGAAACCTCATGGACGGTTATCGTAATTTACCATATAGTTAATATAGAAAATTATAATTTTGTCATTAGAGCAACTCCAACAATTATAGTAAAACAACCAAAGCATCAAAGCAATGACGAACCCGAATTCAAAATAAGGGTGGGCGGGCTAAAAGATAACAGGAGTTCGGAGGCAACCGAGTCTTTTTAGGGGTACTAATAGAAAATAACACAAACTAAATCAATATTTTCTTTTGATTAATTACAAGAATTATCATATTTAAATGGGCATTCGAATAAAATTTCATATGTAAAAAGAATAAATAACTCTGATTTTAAATTTTGTTTGAAACTCCCTCCATAGAGAAACTACTTGCTGACTACTTCGACCCTACAATAGGTGATAAACACCGGCTGAGTGTTCTGCTGCCACGTGTAATTTTTTGTATTTTATAATATATTTCCTCGCTTGGGTTTACTTTTAGGAATTTTAGTAAAAAAAAAAAAAAAAAGGACACGTGCCAGCAGAAGATTCATCCGGTGTTTATCACCGGGTGTAGGATCGAAGGAGCTCTATTTGCTAGGGTTAATCTTGTATTAAATAACATTTTCTAATTCAAACTGCAAAACCATTTAAAAGCAAAATACCTAAATTAGTTTACATGATTAATCTGAATCTAGTTTGATTAAGTCATAAAACAGTGGGCTGTATAGTTAATTACACCAAATAATTAGTTATGCTAATCTAGACAACAATTATTAAACATTTTCTATTACACTAATCAATATTCAACTAGTTCGTTGCATCTGAACTTATTATGAGCGTGTGTTTTAATAGGATCACATTTATTGTAGGAAGACCAATTGCATGATGGCATCCGTTCGGATTTTACTATTAAATTAAATATTATATTGAGCTCGTATAAATATTCGTATTTTAATTAGGGATGGCAGCGGAGAGGGTACCCTCGAAAAAATGTAATACCAGAACCATTATCATTTAATTTAGCTCAAACCAGAATCATACCAAACTCATTTAAAAACTTTATCGGAATACCATAACCATTACCACCAATATCCAGATATATACGGGTAACCATTAGCCATTTAAATTATGGTGATATGAAATAATTTGGGACCAAAATTTTTTTAGTACCTCTCAGAAAAAAAACGCAAAACTTTTAAGTAAATTATATAAAATGAAATAAGACACTTCACAAAAAAAAAAATGATTTTCCAAGGCAACAAAATGATGATTAAAAAGCAATATCCAATAAAATATATAAAAAATATATTTTTAAATATGAAATTTAGGATACACAATTGACTGGGATAATACGAAACTTATTTTGTATTTGCGTAATTCATGAAGTAGTAAAGTTATATTTTCACTAGGTTATTTAATACTTTATTTAACCTTTTTGTAAAATTATTTATATTATGTTGAATTAAAACTAGGGTAAATTCGCTAGACACCCCTTATTCTGAACTTATATAGATGGAGATCCTAGTTGCTAGATGAATATAGGCATAGATCATTTGACCCAAAAAATAATAAAATTAAAGTAAAACAATTAGTATATGGACATAAATACCCTCAATTAATAAGAAAACAAATCTTATATATTGCACACTCTCTCTCTCTCTCCAATCTTACGTTTCTTTTTTCCTATCTATCGTCTTTCTCTCCCTTTTCATCTCGCGTTTCTCTCTTTTTTTTTTCTGATTTTTTTTTTCTCATCAACATATTTTCAGTTTCTTTTCCGATCAACTTCTTTCTTTCTATATACCATTTCTCAATCACATCAGTTCAATTTTTTTTCTCTTTGGAATTCTATTTTTTTTGGGATTATGTTGTAGAGAAGGAGGAAAAAAAAATGGGAGCTTTATATTATTAGATAATTTTTGGGTGAAATAATTAAAAGCGGACAACAAACATGAATCGCTTCTTACTTGAAAAAAATGAGTTTTTTTGCTTTTCTCATTTTGTATTTATCTGTAGTGAGTTTATAATATGTGTTTGTATTTTCTAATTGATTTTGGTTTAATAGATAGCAAAAGAAATATATATATATATATGAAACGGCAAAATCAAAGTAACGCAAAACATAAACTGCAAATAGCAACCTATAACATTATTTTTTTTGCAAACTGCAAACTGCAGCTTTTGCATTGACAAAGTATTTTAACAATTTTATTGTTGTTTTTTGCATTTTACTTTCTGATATGTATGATTTTTTTGTTTTGTATTTTATTGTTATTATTTGCATTTAGATATTGCATATCATATTTTCATTTTGATGTTCGTAATTAGATGATGCTGATTTTTTTTTCTTTTTCAGTTTGTTGTTTGCATTTGCGAATTCATAGGTAGATTGTTGTTTGAAATTCAATAATGCAAATTTTAATTATTAGTTTGCTATTTGCATTTCACAGAGTCATAAGCGCGGCTACGGGAGTGGCGCGACGGTTGCAGCGGTGGTGATTTTTTTACAACCTGAGTTTGTACAATACCACTACTAGAAATCTGCCTTTTAGCTACGGACGAATCTGTCGCTAAACAACGTAAATCCGTCGCTACCACATGGTTAGCCACGAATATCGTGCCTTGCCAAATCCGTAGCTAAAAGCCGCGTCGCTAATATTTAGCTACGACAAAGTATATTCCGTCGCTATATGTAGCGACAAAATAATCTGTTGCTAATGACGGACAACGACGTTACTAAATTCAATCAACGGTGACAAGATATACCGTCACAACACCCATTACATTCATCACTAAATCCGTCGCTATTTGAAACAAGCATTCTAGTTAGAGAGGCGTACATCCTTGCTAAATCCGTTGTAAAAACAATAGTAAATTTAATAAAAAAAATTCAAAAATTACAAAATTAAAAAATTCAAAAATTAAAAAAATTAAAAAAATTAAAAAAATAAAATAAATAAACAGCTTTTCTATTTTTCTTGCTAATACATCACTGCCTGTTTTTTTATATTTATTTAATACCTTCAATCCTCATTAGAAATAACTGTATAGTGTTCAAAACCGTTTAGCATAAACCAATATCATAAATTTCAATTCTATTCTATAAGAACTACAAAGACCTATATCCATTACCATCTGCATCTTTCTCTTCATCTCGATCTTCTATTCGTTCATCTCCATTTCCTTCTCCATCAACTTTTGTCTCAGACCACTGTCGGATACAATAAAAGTTGAAGTAATAAATACAGATTCACACAAAATCCATATCTTATCAAATGAATAACTTCGCAAAGATGAATATTATTTCTAAATGCTAAAAAAAATATCATTTGTGCTCCCAAACTTATGTAAATAAATCAGTTTTACTAGACAGAAAAGAGAATATATAAGAACAAAAATGCATTCACTTCGGGTGTACATTAAATTAATGCATAAACCAACTAAAAGGATGAAAGTGAAAAAAATATTACCAGAATGGGAGAATGGGAGTTGCGATCAGTTGATCCATCAAAACATAATAATGCAACCATTTCATCAGCCACATCATAAGAATGGACAATATCTAAAAAACAAGCATCCAAGTCCTATACACAATACATAGAATGTTAAGAAAAATTACATTAACAATCAACAATAGCATTTGTCTAGGCAATTTGTCTCAAAACTTGTGAGAAACAAATATAGACATCGTCAATGAAAAAATAACCAACTATTAATTAATCACATGCTAATAGCCTAAAATTAAGACCTCAACATACTTAACAAAAATCCAAATAATAAAGCTAAGAATGACAAAGAACAGTATTTATAATTCTCATATCACATTTTAAGAAAAACAAGACCTCGGTTAAGTATGAGGAAAATAACATAAATTTGACAAAGAATCAAATAAATATCAACAAAAACCTATGTGCTTCTACAACTAAAATAATTATTATTATAACGCACCTCTTTCCATTTCTCATACTATTGTGCTCATCAAGTGAGAACAAATGCGAATATGCTCAAATCTCTATATCGGCCCTTCAGCTTCTTCAAAACAGTTTTAATTTTGCAGACATCGTTGGAAAAAATGGATTAGTGATAACGAATTTCTATGTACCAATAAAATGATATGCTACATATAAAAATTATAGCCAAATCCAATACAATTTTATCCCTTTTTATTTGAGATTGATATCTAATTGTAATATTATAACTAGATAGGCTAACAATAATTTACAACAA
The DNA here is from genome assembly GCF_056151865.1 of Erythranthe guttata. Classification (NCBI taxonomy): domain Eukaryota; kingdom Viridiplantae; phylum Streptophyta; class Magnoliopsida; order Lamiales; family Phrymaceae; genus Erythranthe; species Erythranthe guttata. The sequence continues at coordinate 19,835,530 of NC_142546.1, forward strand.
GTTTGACTTCAACTCCAAATACTTGCATCTTCTAAAGTGTCCCTTATATTTGGCATATGGAAGTCAAGTTAGATTTTAAATCTTAAAAATCAGTAATTCATTCAAATAATGAAAAAATAATATGTGCGACGAACTAACAAATTTTCTGCTACTGTAGAAAGAAAAATGATAAAATGATGTAGTAGAGTGAAATAAAAATATAAGTCTAGGTGAAATAATAATATGCAACAAGTTTTATGTCACAAAATTTTCCAGCCCAATTACAACACAAGAATGAGCAAATTAACAAGCACGTAGTTCTTACATTGAATCTTGATGTTCCCAGCAAATACAATTACATTAAACATTGAAACCTGCTGATAAGCAACCAAAATGTATCATAAAATTTACTCAACACAAAAGTAATAATTAAAATAGTAAAAATATTTTAAAATTAGATATTGAAACCGTTCACCATTACCTGTACATATGAATATAGAATTCTTCGATAAAGAAATCACCGAAAAATTATGTCAATAAGTTCGTATCGTTTTGTTCCTTCTTCACATATCCGTCCTGCTTCTTCCCTTTCCTCATTCTCTACCTTATTCGATAACGCCTCATTCTGTTTCACCTGCCCCCTTATCGAATTGGAATTTTTTTCAATTTTTATGCGATTCAAATTCTCGAGAGAAAAACTTTATTTGATTGTAGAGGAATCGTTAACAATCGGCGATGGTGGAGTCGAAAATTCAAAGTTTGTGCTGGTGGTGGGTTTAGGCGAGAGAAACATTGAATTGAGAAGGCTAGGGTTAATTGAGGTCTTCATATGTAAGAAGATGGAAAGGTAAAATAGAAAAAGGGGAAAGAAACGGGGAAAGGGGAAATACAAAAGTCAGTAATGTTTTTAAGTTTATTTTACTTTAGAAACAGATTACTCTATCTAGCTAAGTTTCCTTGCAAATTATTTATTTTAGCCACGAATTTTTTATCCGTCGCTATCTTCTGTTGCTATAATTAGAAGTTTATGAATACAGGGACGTAATTGTCTTCTATCGCTAATTTCGTCACTAAACATTCATTTTAGCCACGGATTAGTTGTCCGTCTCTAATGTCCGTTGCAAAATCTCCATTTTCTAGTAGTGTACATACTATATTTTTTTTATGAGTTAATTTTGTTTGAGTTTAAGTTTGGAAGAGAGAAGTTTGTGGAAAATTATTTGGTAGAGAGATTTTTGAGGGATTTAATTTGATTTGATTAAGGGTATTTCTGCCATAATAAATATAATTAATTTATTAAAATATTGAGACTTTGACTTGGATCTATGCACATAAATTATAATATAGAGGGACCTATCATTTCTTTTACCAAAACTATTACCAAACCTTAACGGTTTCGGTAACGAGTTTAAAACGGAGCGGATACCCATGAGTAGTTAGCGGATCGGGTTTTTTTGCATCCCTAATTTCAATGGTTGGCCGTGATCCGGTTTTATTATACTTGATGGACTCAAATTAAAGGAATGGTGTAGTTTTGACTTGGATCGAACTCTCAGTTCGGCTCATCAGCTCTCTCCGACACCCGACGGGTTATCCGATAAATTATAGAAAGACGAATACACTTAGGAGAAGAATCCTAAATGAAATTTCCGAATTCTGCCAATTTCGATCCGAAAATATCGGAATTTGGAACTTGATATTTCATTTCGATTTTCGAAGTTCCGGTTTTCCATTCTTCTGAATTTATTTGGAGTGGAATTGGAATGGTTTATAAAATTACTGGAAAATCCGATTTTAGATTCGATTTTAGTTCCGAATATTTCTATTGTTTTTGAAAATATATAATATAATTTTTCGATATATTTTCTAATTCCATAATATAACATATTAAATACCGATCGAAAAACACGTGCTTCGAAATTATGAACCGCTCACAATCACGAAATTACAAATATTGCTACATTTAAAAACTAATTTATGAACCGATTACAAATTATAAACCAATCACACAATTTTTATTTTAATGAATTCATACTCGTTTCGCAAATAATAAACTTAGAATTGGAAATTTGTATCATCCCTTTTGTTTCTCCATGTACATATATTGTTCCAAAAAGACCGCACCAGCTCGTAAGTTCGATGAGTCGACTCGACAAAAACTCGAGCTCAAACTCGAATGTTTTAAGCTCGAGCACATCCTTAGTTTTTTATAAGCTCACGAAAAATGATTAATTATGTATGTGTACCAAAATACATTTACAGAAAGAAAAAGGAAAGAACAAGCTCATGATGCTGGAGTGTACAACCTGTTGAGCAATTATAGACAGTGTAAAATGTGTGTCCCTGTCTGGTTAGGTACTCTTTCTTAGAAACAAGGTATACTAAACCCAACTCATTTACTATGCATACTTTTCCGGGATTATAGACAAAATAGGGTCCACTTCTTAAATCAATTATAAAAAATTAAAATTAAAAAAAAAAAATCAGTGAAATTGAGAGTATGGGCTGGATAAATGAGTCCTCTGTTGACCTGGAAAACGTTGATTTGGAGGATAAATTATATTTTGCACTTTGAATCATGACGTCAGATGGGCTGGGACTTGGTTGGTTTTTACCTAACAACCGATTTATTATCGATCATATTTTCAGACGCATAATGAAATTTTAACCAATTTATTGTATGGGGTTGAAATTCTGACCAACCGGTATATAATTGGTTAGTTGATGGTTTCTAATATGATCAAAACAATGGTTTCAATATTATTGATTGACCGATAATTGACATAATCAGTATTAAATGGAAGATAATTGTACGAGTAATTCTACTATTGTTAGTGCTAGATAGGTGGAAAAAATAGAATTTGCGAGCATTTAAATGGTTTTTGTGGATGAGAAGGTGATGTTTGTTTTTTTTTGGGATTCTTTTCCTCTTATTTTTTTTTTAATTATATTTCCAAAATTTAGGAGTTAACTATTTTATTCGATTTTGTAATAGGGTTTGCGTATCTATGCTACCATATAAAAAGCCTAATTGTGAAATTTAAAGAATTGGTGAAAGAAGGTGGAAGTTATATTTTTCAAACTCTCTTGGTGGGTGATTCAAAATTACAATTTATAGCATCTACACATAGATTTAAGCTCAACTTTGTCGGAATAACTGTATTCCGTTGTCCGGTCCAGACGCGGGTCAGAGGTTTGTACGTCCGTTCCAGACGTGCAAACCCCTGGCCGGCTGTTGGACCGGTCGTCCGGTTCAGTATCTTTTTTTTTTTTTAATTTATTTAGTTAATTTCAATTTTTTATTTTATTTAATTCATTAGTTAATTAATTCGTATTATCTGCAAATTATTACATATTTTTAGGGTTTTTTTAAATTATCGGCAGTATACTATTCATTCTTATATGTTTTTTTTTTATTATGGCCGGATTACTACTTATTTTTTACTTTTTTTTATTTTATATAAACATCAAACAAATATATCAAACAAATATATTACATAAACATCAAACAAAACAAAACTACATAAAAAGAAAATACACAAACTACTGCTTAGAATGAGAATAAACATCAAACAACATAAGAACTACATACAAAGAAAATACATCAACTACTGTTTAGAATGTCTCAAGCTCGACGTTTACCTACCAATGCATTGTCCAAATCTATCAACTCATCCCTCGAGTTAAATAGTTCCGTTACTGCAAAATGCTCACTATGGTGAACTTCAAACGTAGAAGAATTTTGTTGCTCTTCCTGAAATAATTATGAAACAAAATAAAGTTAAAGAGTAATAACAATAGTAATAAAATAACATATATATATATATATATATATATATATATATATATATATATATATATATATATATATATGGAGAAGTGGTCGGCGCCTAAACCGGCCGCAGAAAGGCCGACCGGGCGCCCACTTTGTGCGTGAAAATTATTTTTCGGCATCCATTTTGATCTTGAGTCACGTTTTTCTGATTTATAGATAAAAAAAACGAACAAATTTTACCTCATTGGATTGTGTATCTCGATCCTCATCTGATGCACTCATTTTCTTTTGTAAATTGTTACAATAAGATCAGTTTCGGGACGATTTCTTTATAAAAGCTTGAGAAAAAAAAAATCTGAAGAAAAAAATGAGAGGTAGAGAGTGAATTAATGTAAACCCGTATTCGTAAAAATACTACTGCGAATATCAAATCCCGAAAAATAATTGCATGTAGAGGATGGTATTTGGAGTAGTAGAAGAACGAGTAAACTGCAAAAACTACCCCTGTGTAATCTCGAAATAACAAAAACCCCCCTGTGATAAATAAACTAGCAAAAACCTCCCCTGTGAAATTATTTAAATAGCAAAAACCCCCCCATTGAACTATTTGAGGGTTGACTTGATATAAAAAGACACAAATACCCCTGGAGTCTTGCAATTAATAAATTCTTATATTTTATAAATATTTTAATTATTTTATTTAAAAAATAATCAATTTAGTTGTTTACTATTCTCTGAGTAAACTGCAAAAACTACCCCTGTGTAATCTTGAAATAGCAAAAACCCCCCTGTGATAAATAAACTAGCAAAAACCTCCCCTGTGAAATTATTTAAATAGCAAAAACCCCCCTATGGAACTATTTGAGGGTTGACTTGATATAAAAAGACACAAATACCCCTGGAGTCTTGCAATTAATAAATTCTTATATTTTATAAATATTTTAATTATTTTATTTAAAAAATAATCAATTTAGTTGTTTACTATTTTTTTTAATTTCTAAACAAACAAATTAAAAAGAATAAATATACATATAATATGTATATATATAAAAACATTTTGAGGGACAATTTTGTCATTTCAAGTCTAGAAAATCAGCTAGGGGAGATTCTGCCTTTGACTAAATTTCACAGGGGGGTTTTTGCTAGTTTATTTATCACAGAGGGGGTTTTCGCTATTTCGAGATAACACATGGGTAGTATTTGCAGTTTACTCAGTAGAAGAACAGTAAAAGGTTGGCGAGTGCATTTAAATTGGAGATAGAGTACACACACGTGTAAGGTATTAAATTTCTGATAGTAAAGGTGGGCCTCCTACACACGTGGATTTAGGCATGAATTTGGACATTGGAGTTCATATATAAATGGTGCGTTGATGACTAATGAGGCAGAAGAGGCCCTACTTGCTCTCTTCCTACCTATGATTTCCCTATCTTACCTATAATTCTGTTGGATCATATGTCCAGGTAGACGTGGCCTATTATCGTGCCACGATTTTTCTCATGTAATAATCTATTTATTGTTTTTAAATCGAAAATCGATTTTTAGAATATATTTGTAAAAGATGCAGGGTATACTTGTTAAGCAAAAATATTTTAAGGCCAGTATCTTGTCTTATGTTGTGAAAAAAACTGAATTTGATGAACTTGCTTATTCTTTGATTATCTTGAATTTATCTGATTTTGTGATTACAAAGTTAAGTAAGTAGGCTTCCGCTAAAGCTTTAACGGATAAGTTCAAAGAACTGTATACTGAAACCTTTCTGCCTTCTAGAATATTCTTACTTGAAAGATTTTTCAGATTCAAATTATACTTGTTTATATGTAGCCCACTTAACACATTTCTATCTAATGCGGCCCAACAACTTTAGCCCACTTGTTTCCGTCAAACCTTAGAAGTCTTTAGAGTCTTGTCCTGATCATTGACTTACACCGAGTGATTCGAGCCATTCACTTCGAGATATACACCTTTGTCTCTCTCAAAACCCTAATTTTCGATATTTGTTCTCTCTCTCATATCTTCGTACCACTACGGTGAATGCCTCTTTGCATTTTCTGGCAACACAGCCGCTTGACCATGACGATGGCCGCTTCTTTTATGCTTTCTATTTTAGAGACAACATACCTTTTCCATCTATATATAAAACGCCATGTGAGAGATGGAGAGAAAAACAACCCTGACAATTTGAATCTCCGCTTGATTTTTGAGATCCACGTTCTTCAGTGATCGGGTGAGATCTACTACTGAGTGAGGGAAATGCGAGAGAGTTTAAATCTATGTGGGGTGGTGTTTGGGTAAGAGACTTGGCCAGAAATTTGAGTGATTCCGGCAAGATATATCAAAGGTTTTGGTGACAGCGCGTAATGTTGAGCTGTTGGTGCCACCGTCGGCCGGTTCTGGACGAGAAAAATGACAAGAAAACTGAGCTGTAACATAAAGTTGTTCACAACTTTTCTGTTTGGTTTTCAACTCCTAGAAGTGTTACTATATTTCTTGTTAGTTAAAATCTGAAACCCTCTATTCTCTTTTTTTATTGTAGATAGATTAATCTTGTTATTATGTTCAGTTTTGAAATGGAGTTCAAAAATTTGTACCCCAACAAACACAATGTGCAGCGCTACTGAAATATTTTTTTGACAGCTTACCATGCTGTTTTTTTAAATTACTAAACTCACCCATTCAGTCCATAATTAAATCCAAATCCCAAAACATTTCAATAATAGAAGCTTTAGATATTTTTAGCAATGTTGTGGTTAATGTATATTTCTTTTAGCAATTTTGTGGTGAATAATTAATTTTAAGAAAACCAGGAACGTTGCCGCTTACCGATTCAGTTGAAAATAGTCGGAGTACTTATTCGTTCAATCAATCTCTAAATGGATTTTAGACAAATTTCTCCTTTCAAAATTTCAAATTAGGCGACAACCTCTCTTTCTTCTTCGTTGAAATCCAAGTAAAAGTTTAATTTTTTAACCAACACAATCGGAACAACAATGAAGCTTATGCAATTGCAATTAAAAATGAATAAAGTAAAACCTTTGTTTAAATAATGGACATTTGGTTTCTAGAGCAGCGTCGAATCAGATTCGGGATCTCGTTGAATATGGAGAATCGGGAAGTCCGATAGATTGATACTTCGTGTTGACATGATTTCTTTTTATCCAAATTCTTGTGTTGGAAGTATATTATGGTGTAAGTGATCGCCTCTTGTTTCAATAAACCGGGTCGACAAAGTTTGTGATTATATTATTAAATTTATTTAAAAAAAATATTTGAGCTTATGTTTTATTACTCTATTTCTTTTTTGGTATGTATTTTTAATTAAAAAATTACTATTTTGTGCAAAATAATAATAATTTATCTTGTGAATATTGGAGGGTTTTGTTAAATGAGCCGAGCCGCCTCGTGACGTTATTATTGTATTTATTTATAGTGTTGTTTAATTATTTAAACTTTTTAATACTTTAGTTATTCATATCAAAACAAATTAAACAAAAAAAATTGCAATAAAAAGCTTTCAAATTAATTAAACCTTTTAGTATTTTTATATTAAAAACAAATTAAATACAAAAATTAATATTGTAAATACAGCGACATTATAATATCCATAAAAATAAAGAAAACAATTAATAAAATTTTCAGTTTAATTAATTAAATTTCTATTATTTTAAGATGTATAATTAAAAAAAAAGCTGAAAACATGTTGGACACGTGGCAACATCTTAAGAAGCGTCACTTCAACTGACGTGTTTTTAAGAACTGTAGATCTATCGGACACGTGTCGTCTTCTTAAAACGCGCAATTTATACTGACGCGTTATTCTATTTCTAAAATACCCCAAAAAATGTCATATTTATGAAAATGTTCGACCAACATGGTCTAGAAGAAAAAAATTGCTCCGGAAAATGCAAGAATCAACAACAGTGTAAATTGTGCTTATGTCGGTAACTACTATTATGTGTTATTGACTAGAGATGACAATTTAACCCGATCCACCGGGTACCCGTCCCTCCCGCCCCGCCCAAATTTATTGGATAATCCCCGCCCCGTTATTTAATGGAGTGGTACGGTTTTAAAAATTTCACCCATATCCGTCCTGTATCTAACCCGTTTACATATTTCTATTAATTTTATATATTTTTTGAACTATAAAATACTATTTTTTAGAGATATTCTAATTAAATAAATTATTAATATAAAAAAATGTGGATCCAGGTGGTGGCATGTTTAATAAAATCAAACCCGAAATGGATACGAAACAAGTAAGGGTGGAAAATTTTGCTAGAGCGGTGGGTACAGGTGGGTAAGAGTTTAATAAAACCAAACCCGAAATAGGTACATAAGGGGTATGGGTGAAACTATTTGCTAGTGGGGGCGGGTGTGGGTGCAAAACTGCAAATTTTCCAAAAACCTGCCCCATACGCGTCCATCGCCATCCCTATTATTGACTATACGAGAGGGGTTAATATAAATGTTTGGTTGAGAAAAAATGTACTTACCGAAACACATTACCGAAACCAGAACCTACAATTAAATACTAATATTTCATTAAATCAGAAGCATCTCTATCTCTGTGATTAATTTTGTGAGGGATAACTTATTACTATTTAATTTTGTTAAATGAAAGTCTTTTAAACAATATATAATAAGAAAATGGAGTAATATGTTTGACATCCCTCAAATCAAATCTAATTAGATATGGTTGACAACCTTAAATAGAATATTTTAACTAAATCCTTAGTTCTAAATAAAATTTGAACCACATCCTTTGATTTCTATTTAACCCGAAAATATCCTTTATATAACTAATAAAAAATCACATTTATTTCTCATTTCTCTCTTTATCCTCACCCTTTTTTTTCCCGCCCCACCCCATCCCTTTTCTCTGTTTCTCCATTTTTTTTTTCCGGCAAATCTGAGTGTTAGGTGGCGCGCGGCGAAGTGTATGGTGGGAGGTTTATGAAGGTGGGTATGTTAGCAACGGCGGGTATGGCTGGGCTAGTTGAGGCAAATCTCTGGTTGTGGGGCTAGGTTATGAAAACGGCTATGATGGGTAGTTACGGATGGATGATGGTTAGGGTTCAAAGGCAAAGTTAGAGTTTTTAAATTGTGAGTACGACTATGGGCGACTACGATTACTATCGGTTTCTATGGATTACTACGATTACTACGAGTTCCTATGGGTGTCTGTAGGTGACTATGGCAGAAACAAAATCATAATTTTCAATATTATATATAAAAAAAAGGAAAAATAGATTTTTATAATACTGAAAATATACTAAAATGAAGAAAAAAAACCGTGTATTGCGTAAAAAAGAAATAATACCAAAATTATTAGACGCAAAATTAAAATGTATAATGCATATTTGTTTTTGATAAATTTTGTTTAAATATTACTTAGTGTAGATTTTATTTTTTTGTGTAGAAGCCATTTTGGAATGAATTTCATAAATAATATAAAACAAACGTTTAATTAAGCGCTTGTCATTTAGTTTTAATGAATTTTGTCACTATGAACCTATATCTTAAGACCCTTAAAAAATATTTTATTTTTGAAGATGTAATACGAGATCTAATCAAATGAAACAAATATTTTACTTACTAAATAATTAATTATCAGTAAAAAATTAATCCAATATATGTAGTCCTAAATTCTAATATAAAAATGATGAAAAAAAAAATGAACAATTGGAAATTAAGTGGGGCCGACGGAGTACGACCCATCTTGTTTTGAGGGCGGGTCGGATTCATTGGAAATGCCATTTAATATAAACCCGGCCCATTTAACATGTTATACCTCAGCATCAAAAATACAATTCCCTTAAACCCTAATTTCATCTTCCTCCGCCCATTCTCCTCCGTCCCCCGCCCGCTAACTTCTCCGCGCGAGGAAAATAAATTGAAAAATCTACAGTCACCGTCGTAGTAAGTTTTTCTCCATTCTATTGATTAAAGTTTGTTTTTTTTTCTTTTCTGCATTTTGGTAGTTTATTTAGCTTCTTGCTGCTAATTGTATCGTTTGTTTAAGTTTGGCACGCTTGCAAAATATTAATTTTCTATTTTAAACCCAGTCCACCGCCGCTTAACGGCGGAGGTGCGCGATCGTAAAATTTATTTCCTGACATCTGGTTTAGATTTTCGTTAATTGATTAGTTATCATCTTTATTTGGTTAGAGCATTTGGCGGAACAGCAAATATGAGCTTGATTTCTCAAAATGCCGTACCTAAGGAGCTCAAAAAGAAGAAGAGGGATTCGAAGAAAGACGAAATTGCCCCTGTTGGAGAAGGGCAGGAAGAGGCTGAAGATGGTGGCGCGGTTGTTGATTTGGAAGATGTAAAGAATCAGAAGAGAAAGAGAGTGCGGAAGGAGAAAGACGAGCAAATGGAAATCGAACGGGAGAAGGAAATGAAGAGGCTGGAGAATTCCTTATTCGGCTCCTTGTACGCACCACTCGAGTTCGGCAAGGTCGACGAAGAGGAATCTAGGGATGAGGTGGACAACACCGCTGCACTGTTCTTCACCGACAGGTCAGCAAATAGCGCGGTCTCCGTGTATGAAGAGGATGTGGATATGGGAGGTGAAAGTGACGAACTTGAGGCGGACAATCAGAGGAAGCCCGTGTGGGTTGACGAAGAAGAGGAGAAAGCTACCATAAACATAGCTAAAGTCAATAGATTGCGGAAGCTGAGGAAGGAGGAGGACGAAAGCGTAATTTCCGGCTCTGCGTACGTTTCAAGATTAAGAGCTCAGCATATCAAGATGAATCCAGGCACCGACTGGGCCCGCCCCGATGCCCATTCGAGAGATTATAACAGCTCTGATGAAGATTCAGACAAAGAAAGTGAAGTGGTTGTAGCCACTGGCTTTCAAGATGCTGAAGACATCCTCAGAACGAACGAAGACCTTGTCTTGAAAAGGAGTGCGAAATTATTACCGGGGCATCTTGAGTTTTCGAGGCTCGGTGATGCTAATTTGAAGGACCCTAGCAATGCTCCGGTTAACTCTGTCCAGTTCCATAAGAACGCGCAGTTGCTGCTCGTCGGTGGGTTGGATAGAACTTTGAGATTCTTTCAAGTTGACGGCAAAAAGAACGAAAAGATTCAGAGCATATTCCTCGAGGACTGCCCGATTCGAAAGGCTGCTTTTTTACCCGATGGTTCGCAGGCTATCGTAACAGGAAGGAGGAAGTTCGCTTACAGCTTTGACTTGGTCAAAGCACAGGTGGATAGAATAGGGCCACTTGCTGGGAGGGATGAGAAGAGCTTGGAATCTTTTGAAGTTAGTCCCGATTCTAAAACTATTGCGTTTCTTGGCAACGAAGGGCATATTTTATTGGTTTCGACAAAGACAAAGGAATTGATCGGAACGCTTAAAATGAATGGAAGTGTTAGATCGGTAGCGTTTACGAACGACGGGCAGCAATTGTTGAGCTCTGGTGGAGATGGGAAGATTTACCATTGGGATTTAAGGACAAGGTCTTGCTTCCACATAGGCACCGATGAAGGTTGTCTGAACGGTACGGCTCTTTGCACTTCCCCTGTCGGGAATTTATTTGCTGCTGGTTCGGACAGTGGGATCGTGAACATTTACAACAGGGACGAATTCTTGGGTGGGAAGAAGAAGCCGATCAAGGCGGTTGAGAACTTGACTACGAAAGTGGATTTTGTGAAATTTAACCACGATGCGCAGATTTTGGCCGTGAGTTCTCGCATGAAAAAGAATAGCTTGAAGCTGATTCATGTTCCGTCTTTCACCGTTTTCTCGAACTGGCCGCCGTCTAATCAGGCGTTGCATTATCCGAGCTGTATGGATTTCAGCCCTAACGGAGGTTTTATGGCGATGGGGAATGCTGCCGGGAAAGTGTTGTTGTACAAACTGCATCACTACCATCATGCCTAGTAAGTGTCTTGAGCCATTACCCGTGTGTTATCTCTTACGTTGGGCGGCAAATTTTGGTGACGGAATAATCATAGTTGTTGTTTACAATTGGTTTTTTTGGTCTATGAGGATTAAGGTTTATTTATTATATATGTATTGTTGATGTTGATTCTATTCACATGAATTTGGTTTGCGGAGAAATGGTTTTCGGTTTTGTTGATTTATAATGTTCGAGTGAAGAAACAAAGAAACATTAGTTATTTTATACCAAGTGTTGTTTCCGTCCATCTTCATCTTATGTTGTATCTTGCATCTGCAATTTAAAACAAGGGCAAATTATGGCCACCCATGAGTTCAAATTACGAAAACCCCCTTCATGTTTGGATAATTACAGCTGCCCCCCTCAACTATATTATCTTGCGAAAATACTCATGCAGAGGTAAATTTAGGGATGTTAAATCGGTAAAACCGAACTGAATATACGATTTGGTTCGGTAAATAACCAAATTACATAAATTTTATGTAAAAATATTTAAAAGAAGGGGGTGGTTGTAATTACCCAAACAAGAGCGATTTTTTCGTAATTTGGCCATACCTTAGGGGTGGCCGTAATTTGACCTTTAAAACAATACATGTATTGTTAATGTTGTTTCCGTGTGGCCTCAAATAATACAATGCCTGGTTATGTAAAAGGATATTGGATGTAAGAATTTCGATACTAGTAATTGGATTCGAACCTTCAAGAGACGACTACAGAATTGATTGTAGTTTGCTTTCGTTACCTTCTCCCTTCTTCTATGCTTGGTTAATGAAATTAAATAACGTAAAAATAATAGCAGCCAATCTGAAGAAGATGGAAATGATCTCATTTGCATAAGCAAAACTTGCATATAGATTCACTGAGGGGAAAAAAATTGGCAGCCGAAAAGTATCCATCCCGAAAGATTGTTGCTCTCGGCCCAAATGGCAGCCATGTTCCTTCTCTCGTCCACCAAAGCCATGGTGGCAGGGCTTGATAAATTGATAACCTTGCTTAGATAATAAATTTTTTCGGTCCCGACTCATGGACAACGTGCTAAATTAACAATTCTCTAAATTTACAAGATAATACATTCAAAATTTTTAAAAAGCCCCATATAATATATAAATTAATAATGCATAATAATAATTCTTAAATTAATAAACAATAATTTAACTATCACTTGTTTCTTGTTGAAGTTCAAATTACCATAAATTTCGTCCCTCACTTTTGTTAACATGGTTAGAACTTTTGGTATAGTTTTCTCATAAGTCAACAAAAATGTGTTCAATACCATTGTTGCTTTAAGAGCGTCCATTCGTGAAAGCGTTTTATAAAATAGTGCATTGAACTAACAGTACAATGAATAATATACACGTACAAATATTTAAAAAAAATGTATATAGAAAATAATAATAAAAATAATTTCATAAATTAATAATTATTAATTTATCGATAAGTTAATATTTCGTTAAATTAATGGAATTTTGATGGTCCCAAGACTCCCAACTGTATTAATTTATAGAGGTCTAACTGTAGTAGTACGTTATTTCAACTTGATTACAAGCAAGAACTTCCATGCATTCTGACGTGCAATCGAATATTTTTTGTTGATATCTTCATTTGATTTTATGGGCCCATCTGATATACACCATTAATATGAAATAGGGATAAGTTCACCCCTAAAATACTTTTTTTGAGATATTCTCTCAAGAGGCAAAAAAAATCTATGATGCAATTTTTGTCATAACTGCATTCAACATTTCCACCAACTGCATTTAACATTTTTCTTCTTCTTTTTCTTTTAAAAGAATTATTTAAAAAATGATAAAATATAATTTTAATTTTTTTTTTGTGATGTTTTTCTCCCGAAAAGTTTACTATTTTGAATATGACTATATATAATTATATATGACTATAGTCAATTATAGTCATATTCTTGCTTCATATATGGCTTTTACATTTTCAACTTAAAATTGTATATTTTCAATTATATAAGGTAACTCATTCATATTTAACAAATTAATAAAAAAAGAAGATTATTATTTATGAAATATTCAATCTACATTCACGAAAAACAAATCATAATTTGAATCTTTATGTTGCAGGTCAACTTGTATTCTCACAATATATCCAAAATATTACATGTGTAAATTCTTCAACTAAAACAACCACCAGCATCACTGTACATTAAAAAAATATTACATATCTTATATATGACTATACATGACTACATAGCTGATTCTCCCTAATTGGCATGTTGTTGCCCATCTTCCTCAACATCGACGTTTTTTGCTGCAACTGAATTTTACACCAAAAAATACCAAAAACAGACTAAGATCGAGAGGAGATAGAGGAATAGAGAGAAAGATACTTTAACCTCAGAATTCGGCGGCTAAGGACTCAAAAACGATTGATCAAACCACAAACACACAAAAATTGAAACAAATAAAAAGGTACCCAAGAAATAAATATTCTGTTATGTTGGTCTCAGATCTCGACCTCTTCTTCGACCTCTTCATCGACTTCTTTTTTTTTTCTCCGCCGATGGCCGCCTTCTTTTTTGCTGCTTTGGAGCCATTTTTTGCCGCTAGAATTTGGCAAGAGAGTTTTAGAGAGAGGGAGAGATGAAGAAAGATAAAGAAAGAGAGAGATGTAATGGCGTGGATGGAAGAGGAAGAGATAAGGTTAGGGGGTCATGGCAACTAAAAGGCAAAACAAGTACTTTAAGTTGCCTAGAGAAGCCTCACTAATTAAGAATTTGAATTTGAATTTTTAACTATGGGAAAAAAAAATATTGAACCTCCTCGAATATATATTTTCAAAACAAAAGAGAATTCCTTTTCTCATTAGTGCATAAAGAGCCTATTAAGAGCTTAACCAGCGGCCAGGCCTAAACCAGTCCAACGGCCCAACCTAACAATAAAGGGCATTTTCGGTAATACAAGGAAAGAAAGGCTTCCTCTCACTAAGAAATTGGTCATTGAGCTTGTGTAAAAAACGTGCCATTATATTGCATGTTGGCAATTGGCATACCCAAATAAATTAAAATTTTATATATAGCATATAGTAAGCTTAGTGGCAGTTAATTTATCAAAAAAGAAAAAAAAGCTTAGTGGCAGTTATTTCAAACGTGGCATTCACTCTGCGTCCCACGTAACTGTTGTGCTGGTAAGTGGTAATATTATATACATATAGAAAATTAGATGTTACACTTGCTCACTTGGTTACACATTCATAACATGTATGTGTTTTTAGTGAATAGTTATTTAATTAAATTTACTGTTCAAATTCACTATGTGTAAATAACCAGGTGCAACATTGAACTTTTCGTTTATTATATAAGTATAGATGGATTGAATCAGCTAGTTAAATTTGGAATTTTAACCCGCTCGAGTTTTTCTCAATTGTTCATGAGCTCTCGAGCAGGCTTGCAAACTTTTTTACTACAGATATATATAATATTTAAAAAAAAAAAAAAAAAGTTTAGTTGCCTTCCAAAAAAAAGAAAAAAAGAGTTTACACGTTTAATTTAATATATTGATTTTTGAAACAAGCCTTATTTAAATATATATATTTTTTTTTTGACAAGAATAAACAAGCCTTTTCTAATGAACATATAAAGATACTACTATATTGAATTTAGAAATAGAAAAACCCGCAAGGGTGGCCTAGCGGTTGGAGCAAGGGAGCTTGGGTCAATTGACCCAAGTTCGAATCCCCTTGTCAACGGTCGCTAGGTCGAGCTTGTCACACATGGTTAGCCTAGTGTGGTTTACATCTCTCGTATGGTTTGCAAGCTATTATACGAGAGTGTAGGTTTACCCAGTGCACCTATATGGTTGGCTGCGGGTTCCTGCATTACCAAAAAAAAAAAAAAAAAGAATTTAGAAATAGAAAGAAGACAAACAAACATTATAAGAGAGAAACTGCCACCTCCACTACTACTA
Organism: Erythranthe guttata; assembly: GCF_056151865.1. Taxonomy (NCBI): domain Eukaryota; kingdom Viridiplantae; phylum Streptophyta; class Magnoliopsida; order Lamiales; family Phrymaceae; genus Erythranthe; species Erythranthe guttata. The sequence goes on from NC_142546.1 coordinate 19,851,129, forward strand.
CTAATACTACATCCATGCATATGATATGAGCAATTCCATCAAATTCAATGGTCCCTCCACCACCTCACACATATCTAATCACTTCCCATTTTCTGATTTCATCACACATCAATTATTCAATTCTTCCACCCTATTTTACCTAAAACACCCAATTATACAAATCAATCCCTACTACCGCCAAAATATCCCCCTGTTTTCAACTTCCTGTATCTTCACTTTACACACACACACACACACACACACACTAGCCATGGATTTCTGAGTTGTTTGAATTTTTTGAAGGAAATTAATTAATTGAAAAAAAAAAAATGGGCGAGGAAGATGGATTTATTATTACTGCGGAAACTCAAATGTCGGCGGTGAAGAAAAAAGCAGCGATTTCGAGGAGCTGGATTTTGCTAGGGCGCAGCGGAGAAGGTGTAGTACTCGATTTGGATAAGTTTGAAATAATGAATAGGGTTCCAATTAATGCCAGAGATCTTCGAATTCTCGACCCTCTCCTTTCTTACCCTTCTGCTATTCTCGGCAGAGATAAGGCCATCGTCCTCAATTTAGAGGTGGTAATTATTAATTATTCACCTTTTTTTTTTTTTTTTTTTTTTTTTTAATTTTAATTTTAATTTTAATGGGGCTCTGTGATTATTATCTTAATCATTTCGATAATTGCAGCATATCAAGGCGGTTATAACAACAGATGAGGTCAGATTTATTTTTTTCGAATTAAATCATTTAATTTAATTTAATTAATTTGGTGTGGTTTATGAATTATGATGAAATAGGTATTACTGAGGGATCCACTTGATGAAAATGTAATGCCGATTGTTGAAGAACTGCAAAGACGGTTGCCTTTGGCCGGCGGCGGAGGCGGTGAAGCGGAAGACGATGAGTTGCCCCAAGCTCGTAATAATGGAGTTGGGATTAGTGAACATAATGGTATTACTATTATTATTTTATTTTATTTTTGAGTTATTAGTAGTGTGTGTTGCTAATTATTGTGTGGTGATCAAATTGTGAGAAGAGTTCCCGTTTGAATTCCGAGCGCTAGAAGTAGCGTTAGAAGGTGTTTGTAGTAGTCTCGATGCACAAACTCGAGAGTTGGAAGTTGCTGCTTATCCTGCTTTGGATGACCTTACTGCTAAGGTAATCGAAATCTTCAAATTCTTGTAATAAGCTTGTCTAGTACTAATTGGTAATCCGATTTATAATGATAATTACTCCATCAGATTTTTATTTTTATCGGTCATATGAACGGACACTTGTTATGATTGGATGTATATGCAGACTACCAGTGGCAACTTGGATCGTGTGCGTAAAATGAAGAGTTCTATGTCAAGATTGACGAGTCGGGTTCAGAAAGTATGCTCGTCTTTTTCTTTTTCTTTTTTTTTTTTTTTACCTTTTGTGTATTGTTAATGGAAGTACATGCTGATGAACTAGGCAATGAAATTAACTATTAAGAGTGAAAATAATTTATTGACTAAATGAATTGTTAGTGTAACAATCTTAAATTGGAAACATGCAAACTTTTTCCATTGGTATCTTTTAAATTGACTTTATTGCAAAAGTACCCTTGTGTTTTATTGAATTGCTAAAAAACCCCTATTATTTAAATTTTTAAGCAATTAGTACCCTTGTTTAGGGGGTTGTGTGCTAAAAAAAAGTTTAATCCATAGGGGGTTTTGCCAATAAAACAACATAGGGTAGTTTCTTAGCAATTTGATATAATACAGGGGCACTATTTGCAATAAACCCTCTTTTAATTATATGTTACAAAAATAAAAGACTTGTACATTTCCAGGTAAGGGATGAAATAGAGCAACTTCTTGATGACGACGATGACATGGCGGAACTTTATCTATCAAGAAAATCTGCCACATCAGCTTCCGGTTCCAGTGATTACGGACATGGTAACTGGCATTTCGCAGCAGATGATGATGAATCTCGGACGACAATCTCGAAAATATCTAGAAGTAGCAGCAGGGCAAGTGCGTTAACCACTTCCCAAGAGGAGAATAATGTCGAGGAACTCGAAATGCTGCTTGAGGTTTTTTCCGTTACTCGAAGAATTAATATTATATTGGAAGTATTTTTCATTTCTTGGTATTTTTCTTTCAATACAATATTAATATTTAATATTATGTTATGTTATGATTTGCAGGCGTACTTTATGCAAATAGAAAGCACGATGAATAAGTTGACCACGGTATATATGCCAATGCATTAGCTTTAATTTGGTTACAATTTTGTGTAGTAGTTTTGAATTTATCGAAATAGAGAAATTACAACAAGTATATTTAATTTTCCTTAATAGTATTGAAAAACAAATAGAGAATTTAGATTTCCTTTTGTTATTCATTTTCTTCGTTTTCAGCTGCGAGAATACATTGACGACACAGAGGATTATATCAATATTCAGGTAATACCAGAAAACTAATTTATTAAATGTATTATATTTCTTGTATGACAAAGTTGTCTTCTTCGTTTGCAGTTGGACAATCATAGGAATCAACTGATTCAGGTGTCACAAAAATTAAATATATATACATTAATTATTGGATTTATTTCCTATCAATCTTCTAGAATTTAATCATCCCTTTAATTTATTTATTTAATCTCGTGCAGCTTGAGCTATTTCTAAGTTCCGGCACGGTTTGTTTGTCCGTGTATTCATTAGTTGCCGCAATTTTCGGGATGAACATTCCATATCCATGGAGGGAAAGCCATGGCCACCTATTTAAATGGGTATGCATACATTATAAATACGCATCTTAAAACTTCGGTTTTTCTTCGATATAATTTATTAATATGCTTGTGAACTCTCGTTATTTAGGTGGTGATGCTTACAGTACTGGCTTCTGGATCGATTTTTATGTCGATAATTTCGTATGCTCGGCACAAAGGTCTCGTTGGTTCTTGATATAATTTATTCGACGTGTACTTACCGCGTGTATGTTTGTATCTAGTTTAGTTTTGTCTTGATTTGGCAATGTTTGTTGTGAGTGTTGGTTAATATTAGCACTGAAAAAATCAATGTATGTTATTTTTTGTTTACTAAAATATTGAATTTTATTGAATTAATTGATTGATTTGCAATAGTTGTTGTAGTAACATAGGATTTAAGAATTCTGGTACACCTACCTAACACAGTGTCTGAAAATAATAGTGTGGACAGAATGAAGAAACCTTTTGACGTATCCAAGTATTGTCCTTGCCTTTGACTTTTGACTCAGCTAGGCATGCGCCATTCACCAACATTTTTATGATTTTTAATGTTTGTATTGCTGAATTTTCTCAAGTACTTTTTTCTTTGATGGGAAAATATAATTATAGGGGGAGAGGGTCACACCCTCCAAAGAATCCAAAGTTCAAGGCGAAGCAATACCGTAAGCTAGTTTATATATTGGCATATTGTCTTACAAAAGAAAGTGAAGAACCTCAGCCATTAAGTGCATCGATCATTGGGAGACAATCACCCTCAATAATAATGTCAGGCAATCTGAAGCTTAACGTCATAAGAGTAGCTTGTAAAACGGCCCAAGCTTCCCCCTCGGCAGGTAACATTCAGCCAAGATGTCAAAAATTCTGCCACCACACACTTTGACCTTGTAAATCTCTAGCAACCATAGATGTGTAATAGTAATCATTACCTCGTGGAAAAGCTGCGTCAACGTTAACTTTGGTGGAGATCACAAGATATCTTGTCATAATGCTGAGCTAACCGAACTAGCTTCAATCAATAGATCTCTTGAACCACCAGCAACAATCGATAATGCTTGTATGAAATCACCACCAAACAAAACCATTTTTCCACCAAAGAAAAACAGACTATAGCATAAATCAAACATCAAGAATTCAAACACCTCAACAGTATGTCGATTGCCATCGTTGTTTTATCCCATATAATATGTTTTGCCTTTTGTATCATTCTAGCTAGGGTGGCTTGTTTAATGACCTTATCGTAGTCACACCATCAACATCGAATGGTAATTTGAATCTTGAATGCGTTGTTCGACAATCCGGCAACAACGATGCAACCACACCTAAAAGTGCAACAACCAAGGTTATATCTCCTTATGAAAGCAACTGTCAGTACAATTATGTCTTGCCAGTACCATCAATATCATCAAGAAAAAAAAATACCCCATAACTTCTAGTATCAAGTTTAAGCACATTTTGATCAAATACATAATGTTTTTAGTGCTCACAAAGTCTATAAAGATCATATCATCCGTTATAACTTTTAGATAGAATTCATATATTTAGTCCATGTTGGATTTGTCATCTTCACATGGATTGTAGAAAAAACAAATTGAAAAAACATAATAGATTTATCCATTGAGTTAAGCACCAAATCAATGACAAAAATTTCCCTAAGCACCACAGTTTTCGTCAACACTCCTTCACGAGCAAAGTCTTCAAACATTGAAGAGCAATACTTGTCGGGCAGTATTTGAACATCAATAGTGATGTCGTAAACAATAAGTAATGCAAATAGCACACACACGTAATAAGGGGCATAAAACAAAGAGGCCTTTGCCAAAATAGCATCCACATATTTATCAGATTGCTAAGAACATCTAGCAGCCTCACTAAATGTAACATATTTGCTTCCATCGACAACCGTTAAATACTCAAAAGAAGTTGAGCAACATGCATTAACTAAAATCAAACTCACTCAATATATCGCACGCCTTCAAACAAGCTAATCGTACGAGGTCAACCAAACAAAACTTCCATTTTTTATTCATCATTGTTTTTTGAGGTAAAAAAATCTATAAACATAGTGTTGTTGGTCAAAGGGTTATCAAAAATCTGCCTCAACGACTGTTGTATACCAAAAGCAACGGCTAATGATTCGGTAAATGTACATGCACTATGATAACTGCACACAACATCTCGCTCGTTAAGAAATCATATTTTTTCCAGTGAGCCTCACACGCACATATATAACCAACGACCTTATTGATATGCATGTATTTCATCGCGTTCATATAATGATGCATGAGAAAAAAACATTATATTGTCATGACGCATGTAAATATATTTGTACAAGTGCTTGACAAATTTAATATCGACACATATTTCTGCATTAATATGATGGTTTAATTTGGCCAATAGAAACATTCAGTAAGACAGAACAAATCTATTACTGAGAAACACATTTGTAACAACAACCTTATGACAGTCTCATTTCTTTTGTATGGTTCTTACATTTACTGTCATGCGTGCGCACACTCTTAGAATTTGAGTCGCCACAAGGGCCATGTATCATATGTATAACTACATATGCACATATGAATGGATGTGAATTATTAGGAAGCTCAACCAAAATAATCTGACCATAAACCCCTGAAATATAATCTTATGTGGTCTTCCAAAATAATAACCAAATGAAAATAAGGAAGACCTTGCTTTTGGTACTAAACTGCATAAACATACACTGTAACAACATTAAAAAAATATTAATTAGAATATCATGCTTAAGCTCCTAAAGCTTCAACTGAAAACCTGAGCAATTAAGTATATGTCCGCAAATATGTCTTCAGTTTTTTATCCAAGCATTAACAAAGATGTGATTTCTTCCCACGCGGGATTGGACATCATGGTTAAGAAGATATCAAGTTTTCCATATTTTTTTGACAAGAGCCATAGCGTTGACATGTCATTTTTGCAAATCTTTGTGATCGCCGACAAAAGAAATCAGAAGAACAACTCGTTTCCCAATATCATAGGTTCAACCACACCATCAACTTAAAGATTATCATACAACGATTAGGTTCATTATTCGTTCTGAATTTTTTCTGACCTATAATAATCTGACATTTATTTTAACGTACATATCGGTTGTCAATTGTTTTCCAGTATGCCAACATGCAACAAGTAGAAATAATTATTATTGTGCATTTGAAGTTTGTAACAATAATATGTTTTGCATGAAACATTGTAACAATTGCTCATGTTTTCCAGAAGCATTGTAAATAAAAAATATCCATTCAAGTAAATAAGGAAAATAATAAAAGAAATATACAACAGAATAAACACCAACCTTATTCTTCAATCCAAAGTAATTCATCGGCTTAGTGCACGTGATTTGTAGCAACTGTATCATGGCCCACACAAACAACCTTCCCTCTATTTTGGCACATTTTTGTGGGCGCACCAACTTTGTAATTTGTGCATGCCATCCGAGCTCCCCAAAAGAAAACAACTTAAGATATTGTAATGGATCACAACTATCGCAATAGTAGTTTATTTTACGATTGTGATCGTATACGGTGAACAATTGTATACCACGCTCCAATCCACCAGACTTTTCATCCTCATTTTTCCATACAATATCAAAGATGTCTTAGAGCAAGAGAAATCGATGTATATAGTAATATTCAAATTGTGGATCTCTTCGTCGTTGAGGTAGTAGACTTGAAGGCATCAACAGTGATTGATAAAATGGCTAATATTGTGTTTGATGTCGAGGTTCTACGCAGAGTCATTGACCAATTTGAGGGTTCACCTGATGAACACCCTACATTGAATCTGTACCAATTGATAGCAAACAAAAAAAAAACGTGCACCACAAGTCAAGGTGGACCCTGACATATTGCAATGCCATCCACGCATTGATTGCAATTGCGGTAGTAAATCGAATGGATAGATGCACAATTTAAAAGTCTTTGGATTGGACATAATAATTTCGATAGCTAAAATTATTTGAAGACTTTAAGTTAAGTGTTTATTAGGAGGCAACCCAATTTATTTTCTTTTAATTATTTTTATTTTATATTAGTAGTTTGTGTGTTTATCTATGTGTGGTGTGTTGATTTTTTTGAATGAGTGTTGGTGCGACTGCGGACGATAATGCATTCTTGGGATGGTTCGACATCGAAATCTCTTAGTTATTGAATATGGAAGCTGAACATACCACGTGTTGGTCAACTAGCGAAATGACCACACAAGACTTACATCGTGGAAGATTTGAAAAATGTGGGCAATGTTTGGATGCGTTTTATTTTGGTTTATCTTGGGGAAAGATGTTCTAGGGGAAAAATTTGAGAATAAAATTAATATTTATTTATATTTTGGGAGGAGAAAAAAAAATATTGTAGCAGTCACTATATCTTTGTGTTAGAAAGATGTATTTTATAAGAACATGAAAAATAAAACGATGTTTGTTTGTTTTTCAGCGAATACACTTTTAATTTTAATTTTATTGTAGTAATCAAGTCATGTTTGATGGAAATACACTTTTAGAATTATTTTAAATAAATATTTTAAAGATCTTGACGACAAAGATTCATTTTGGTGTGGAGTTAGTCCCCAGTAGCATGAAACTCCCAAGGGTTGGAGCATGCCTTGAGCCTAAAGTGGAAGCAGAGTGCTGGTTTTCTCTAGGCTAACAATGATGTCTTTGCGTAGGAGACGGAAGATCTAGAGGGTATTGCCGAAAAACGCTATACATTATCTCGACATCAACCCAACACCCAAATCGATAAAATAGAAGAACGGTGCATTTGTGCTCAAAAGGAACAAGTTTATCAAAATTTGAAGTAGATAAATTCCTATCAGCATGGCATATACCGATATACGTCATGTGCGATATCCTCATAAAAATCAACTATGTTTCCTTATAGTCGATTTATTATTTCTAAGAACTAATATTTTGTTCAACTATAGAATTATGATAGTCGATTAATACGTAACATCGTAGTTGATTTACATTCAGTTTAATCCAAAATTTTATGAAAACCAAATTAGGGGTTATCACTAATTTCCTCATAAGATTGGACCTATCTCAGTGCAATTTCAAAATCAAGTTCTTTTTTCACTAATTTTGCCTATGGTTAAAAATCGAATTGAGTTGCTATAATATTCACAAAATACCCTTTATTCTTCGGCAATAACAGCAAATATATCGTCCATCCGCAAAGAATTGGAAATTAAATTATATTAATATAATATTGGCTATCTTTGCAGCAAGTATAAATCCAAATTTGTCGTGCAGTAGAACAGGATTGAATCAAATTAATTACTAGATTTAATACTAATTTTGTTCCAATTTTGTTTTTGGATACTAAAAATTGGAATAAAAAAATATCGTAATATTGTAATTTTCATATCGAAATTGGTCGGAAAAAAAAAAAAAAACCATTTTATTATTCACATATAACATAAAATGCATAAGAATATTGATTCTAAAAGTGTAATTTCAAAAAAGAATTGGAATTTCGAAATTATTATTAAAAATTAAAATCGAAAATTTTAGAAAAAATCCTATTCTGCCCAAAAAAGTTTGAAAAAAGAAAATCAGAAATTGTAATGAAAAATTGTGGAAATAAAAACAAAATGATCATATCGGAATTGATGAAATTCGGAAATTTATTCCAATTTTCAACCATAATAAACTCAATTAATCTAATTTAATTAAATAAATTAATAATTGAAATAATTAAAATGCTATTTAAATTTGAACAAACCATACCCTAATTAAAGTTTGAAATGTAAATATTAACCATCGGTTACAGCTCTCGGAAATTTCAAAACTATCCAGATATAGTAGAGTACAATATTATTATTATAAAGTCATTTTTCTTTTGGGTTTCATTCATTCTGCTTTGTAACAACGAAGACCCTCTCTCTCTCTCTCTCTCTCTCTCCTCTTTCTCTCTCTAGATTTCGACACCCAAATCCCCTCCAACGCACACCAAAACACACACACACTCGCACAGATCACCCACAAGGCGCCACCCTCTCTTCCCCCAAATCACCTCTCCCCAGATTCAAAGGTGCTCGCAGCTATAAATCCCTAGCAAATCTCCGGTGTATTCTTCGCCGCAACTTCTAACTCCGTTTTTTTTTTGTTTAATTTGCGGGGGAGCTCTGTGTAAAACGCCTCCGCGGTAGTAATTGTGGGGTTTTGTTTATGGGTTTAATGCAGATACAGTGGATGAAGAAGGAATGGACGTAAATCACACCACCATCAATTCTGTGCTGGAGCTAGCATGCACCGCGTAAGATACGTGGCGAATAGTTTTGATTTCTCCAGTCGATTTTAGGTGAATCGGAGATAATTAGATGTCGCACCAGACGGTGAAGGTGCGGCGGGAGGCGGTGGTGCCATGCATGACATGCCTTCTCTGCCACAAGCTCCTCCGCGATGCCACCACTATAATTGAGTGCCTCCACACTTGTCAGTACTCCTCCTTCACTCGTCCTGCCCTAATTTTGTCCTCGATTCGTGAATACGCCTGTTAAATTCGTTGTGTGGGTTATTCGTAATTTTGATTTTATGGGCGTTTGTTTTTTTTGTCGATTTTATGCTCCGTAGGTTGCCAGTTGGCCGATGTGTTTGTGTGGACTGGATTTTTTTTAATTGAAAATTTTGACCTCACTCAGGTGTTTGATAAAAGTGTACTGCTGTATTGTAAAGGAAACACGTTGGTTAATTGGCTGAAAGAGGATATTTGGCACTGCTTGCTTATCTTGTCTTGTTTACTATAAATGAATTAGTTTGACTATTTGCTTCTAAAAGTCAACTCTGGCCCACACTCACTGATTCATATTGTTGAAACATGGGGCTGATCAATCTTGATAGTGGGTCGTGTGTTCTTTTTTCCCATTGTGATGTTATGTTGAACTTAACTTAATAATATTGCTTAAGTTTCTTGATAGCATAGACTTTGTTACTGATTTAGTATATGCTTTATGCCAATACTACTTCGTTTCTTTTGGCGTTTTTTTTTTTTTTGGTTTCTGTTCTCATTTGACCTTGTCATATTCATCGATTTTCCTTGGACTAATCGGTTTTAGTATGTATGTTTTTCTCATAGTTTGAAGTCTGTTTTTTTTTTTGTTTGTATGTATGTTATATAGTTTGCAGAAAGTGCATATACTACAAGCTTTCGGATGAGGAAATGGAGTGTTGTCCAATATGCAATATAAATTTGGGATGTGCTCCAGTTGAGAAGTTGAGGTCAGATTAACTTGCAGCTTATATCTCCTTTGGTTTCTTTTAACTTGGTTTAGTTATTATTTCTCTTTTTATAACTTATACATGCAGACTCACAAACTTGCGTATGCACTTGTTTGTGCTGTCTTATAATCCTTTCTTGATGTGATAACATAGAATGAATGTCTAACAGTGAATGCAAACGAGGTTTTATGCATATAAACTATCTCCTTGTGTTATTTTTACCTTTTGTCACCTCTGCTTTAGCATTATATGTCACAGTGTTTTTCTAGTTTTTTTCTAGTTATTCAGGGAAATTTCTAGGTTTATGCGGTAATATACGCAATTTTATAGAAAAATATCGAAAATATTTGCTACGTTTGGTTTTGTTTTTGTGCTTTAGAGGATAATATTTTGGGAAAACGTATACGGTAATGTGCTGTCATTTTTCTTTTTATTTTAATGGTTTTATTTGAAAAAGAAGCTGTATTCGTTTATCACTGGCGTCTGATAAAGATTTTATCTGATTAATTGTATCACATCGTCAGTTTCTATAGTTTTGCTTTTATATCTATGTGAAATTTCGATTCCATTATAATAAATAGAAATATATGCATAGCTACAATTAGGAATTTAGGATATTTTGACATTGCTTTAAGAAAAGAGGAAACCTGTTTTCGAGAGAAAAAAACTATCAAATGTTAGGTTTTATGTACAATGTGCTTTGGTTATCGTATGTGCTCTTTACCTGACATCCTTTATCTCAACTTCAGTTTTAACTCAACTCATAGGATTGTTAACTTTGAGAAGTTTCTCATAGTAAAAGAATAGAAAAATGGTTGACTCGTACTGAGAACAAAATGTGTTCTAGCAATTGCAATATTTCATACTATAACGATCGTTGCTAAACGCTCGTGTACAGCAGTTACGCTTAAGGTAAGATCTGTAAACCCATATAGAGGTAGGTTGGAAATTGGAATAGATAAGTAAGCATTCGAACGAATTGTTTCAGAAACAATCTTTTCTTTTCGTATATGTTTCTCTTGTTTCTCAAGAAACTTACATCATTAAATGTCTTTGATGACCTCATATTTGCTCGACCAATCGTATTTGCTCTACTTTTGGTGGGCAATTGTTTTTTTTTTCTTAGAGATTTGATGGATATTTTTTAACCAGGCCGGATCATAATCTACAAGACGTAAGAGCAAAAATATTTCCTCATAGGAGAATAAAAGTGAAGGCCCCTAATTCTGCAACACCCGTTATGTTGCCAGCTAAGCGAAAAGAAAGATCGCTCTCATCTTTGGTGGTTAGTACACCGAGAGTTACAGCACAGACTGGCATGACTGGTCGAAGATCCAAATCCATTGCAAGAAAAGCTTCAAAGGGTTCAAATTTTACCATCGAAAAACCCGTGACAAACACCATTGGAGACCACCTTGAAAGCTTTAGCTCACAGGAGAAGTTAAACAAACTTTCTCAAAATGTGAAACAGGTATGTATGATTGTGGGCTATAACAACTTCGTGTTCCTATGTTAAAAATACCAATCTTTAATTGTTACTGATTATTATTATTCGCAGAATTCTGCTGTGGGCGAGCCATCTATGCATTCTGAGAATTACGAAGGAAAAGTCGATTTGTGGAAACCTTTAACTTGTTTGGTCGAAGCAGCGAATGGGAGCAAGTCTTCTAAATCTGAAGAACAGCGTACATTTGACAATGAGGAGGGTCTTCTCAGGAAAACAAAAAATAAGGAACTTAGGAAGAAGGCAAAGGTTAAAGATGAGAAGAATTTTAGTGACCATAATACCCCTCTAGAATCTGATAAGCCTAAAAAGATGCGCAAAATACGTCACAAGGTGCAAAATTTTGGTGAAATGAGGGTTTCGCCACAGGTGATGCTCGATGCTGCTAGTGCTAAATCTGAGAGAAGGAATTATCCAATTTGGTTCTCCTTAGTGGCCTCTAATGAACCGTAAGAAGTTTACGTCAATTCTTACGTGTATTTTTCTCTGTTTTTAAACGAACGAAAAATAGTTAATTTTTTTACTACTTCTTTGGTTTATCTCTAATTTTGCGTGATATGTTTTCAGGGAAGGAGATGCACCACCCTTGCCTCAGATCTCGGCAAGTTACTTGAGAATAAAGTTAGTTCTCCTTCGCTTTTGTCTTTCTAATTTTTGAATGGTCGTTTCGCTTTTTGGGATTTTATTGGTTTTGCATGAAATGTGGAAACATCTTTGCTTTAGTGCTAAAAATTTGTGTATTCAGTCGGGTATATAGAAATCAGTAAAAGGGTCTTGTAATGGAAAATGCGATAATTGTTACTTACTAAGATTTTTATTTCTATTTGTTAACAGTACTAATGTGGTTCTGACTGTTGATATTTCTAGCTAGTATTTTTCTCCTAAGTAACCAATCAATTTGCTTTTTTCTTCTGTTGAAAGCTCTAATCAGATTTGTCTCTCGATAAGCAGCTGCTTTGTCATCAAATGCAGTTCCGTTCTAACAAGATTAGCAAAAAGTCAGCAGTAATAGAGAGATTAACCATTGAACCCTTTTTTTATTAGCTTATGACTGCATGAAAGACTTAGAGAAATGTATTTAAGCAGATATACTTTTGCTTTGCTGAATTCTTTTGAGCTTGGAATCAGAAGCCCGAGATTTTGCCCGTGTGTCTTATAAGTTATAAACCCCATGAACAAACTTCTGTTTTCATGCATTATTGATTTTACGATTATACGTAATTAAATATCTTGGTTAATAACAGGGTGGTAGTACTAGTTCAAGTTGCATATGTCTGATACCCGTATAAAAGCTCTGTAACCTGCCTTAACTTTTCATTTTGGGACAAAATTATGTCCTCGTTTTTCCTATACTCCTTTCTCATTGATCCTCTTAGTTCAGGTCTCGTTTTATGTTTGAATCAATGCATAACTATTTGGTAAAATGATGCGTTAAAAAACTTGAGTTGATAATCATTGATCCGTTTAAATATTTTATCCCAAGTCTCGAGAGGTATTATGAATTAATTTTGCATGACGAAGAAATTGTAATTTACACTTTTAATTGAACTTGTCATTCTCTCCTTCGGCACCAGACTTCAGTAGCATAATAAAGCTCGATTTTTAGACTTGCATGCTGCATATTTCACAAGAACCTCTTTTTTTTTTGTTATCAATTACGCTAATCTATATGACTTTGTTCTTTACAGGGATGGGACAATACCAGTTTCTTTTATTCAAAAGTACCTTAAGAGGAAGTTAGATCTGCCTAACGAAGTCGAGGTAACCACCTCATTCTCGTTCGTCTGCGTAATAGTTAAAAAAAAAAATAACTTTTCTTTGATATAATTAATTATATCTTTATATATGCAGCTTCTTCAGAGAACAATCCATGGTTGTATCTGTAGCAACAATAACTCAATAATAAGCTTACGTGATAATAATTTGGTCGATGATTTGTTAGGTTGACATAAAATGCATGGGGCAGACGGTGGTCCCCACATTGACCCTGAACAATCTAGTTGACCTTTGGCTTCAAACAACTTCTACCGACAGAGTGTCCGCCACTATCGGCTCTTCTGCCAAGGACTTTGTCATGGTGCTCGGTTATGCTCGCAGACTTCCAAATTCTTGAACGCAATTTCTATTCTGTTTTTTTTTTTTTTTTTGAATTTTTTTCCATTTCCAGTTTATTATATAAAAAGTTTGCATGAGAGTTGATCTTCGAATTCGTGGAAGTGTTGTAACAATATATGTAACTTATGATGTTTGGGAGCACAATCCTAAGAGTTCCGTTGATGTTTTCTTTCTTATATGATGTTTGTTTTCTCTTGATTATAGCCTATATATATATATATATATATATATATATATATATATGCTTGATTGAATAACGTGTCTGTATTGTTGTTTGGGTAAACATTTTTTCACTCTCATGAGAGAACTCGTGTCAGCAAATATTTACTGATTCGAGTTTTCAGAAGTATCGGTTTATTGATTCATATTTGATCTCACCAAAGTTGGTTGTCCCGACTTTTGGACTCTTATCATAACACTAATTTTCTCGGTTATTTTTATGCTACGGCCGATGAAGATTACACACTGTGAATTTTTATTATTGATCCACGCACACTAATATGCATGTGTGAGTGTTTATGTATAAATGAATGATAAAAATTTCCCGATTTAGCATAGTATAGATCAGTTTTACTATACTTTGACTAAAGAGAATTATGACAAAGAAATATGTAAGTTATAACAATAGAAATATATACATTTGAATATTATAAATACTAGTCGGGAATTAGTTTGATAGACGCTATCGAATTGGCAAATAAGAGTGGAACTAAATATGCGTGTAAACGAACAAAGTCCGAGCCAAGTTTATGGTAGTTCAAACTCGTTGTAAATTTTTATTGAGTTTTGATTTCAACTTAGTTTGATATGTAACTGAGTCGAGTAACAAATCAATCTAGCTCGAGTAGCTTGATTTTTATTATCTTTAGTCGAACTTCACAACTTATGGAACAAAAGTATGTGTTTAAGTTTGGTTTTTGTTTTGTTAAAGAATCAAACTTAAACTAGTATTTAAATAACGAACTCAATTAGAGTATGTTTGGATGCAAATACATAATAACAAATCCCTTGAACTTATAAACCCTAGGCAGTAGAACGAAACAGAAAACGACGTCGTCTCGCTTCATAAATCATAATAATAGAGTTCACTGCCCCGAAGGCCTGAGTTGCGAAGCCAAATTAAAAACTCCAGCGCCATCGATTTAGCTTCGTTCGTCTTCTCCTCAAAACACACACACACACAGTAGAATGGTATACGTGGCATCATGGGACGATTTTCTAGAAAAATCCCTTCTTTTGTTTCGCTCCCAACCCGATCAAGTAATTTCATCTACTCTATTTTTTTTTTTTTTTTTATTTTTTTTTACACTTGTTTGATTTAATAATTTTGTGTTTACTATTACTTTCGTGCAATTCTGATCGATCCAGACTCGTTACTCGACGAAATACAGGCATTGCGATGGCAAGTTGGTTCTCAAAGTCACTGATGATAAGGAGGTATTTTTCTGTTTTTGCCCAAAAATCTGTTTTTTTTTTCTTTTTTTTTAATTTATTTATTATTGGAACTGTGTTGTAGAATGTATTCTTATCTATAAGGTGTAGTGGTGTGAAAACCTAGGTTTGAATGTGTAGAATTTAGAGAATTCTATTAATTCCGCTACGCCTCGAAACTCTGTTTCTGCAATCATCAAGGAAATTGGTAATGAAAAATAAATTTTCTGAATTTTGTAGATTTTTAATCATTTATATGATGACAAAGAAATTGGTAATGAAATGCTACTCGATGAAAATCTATTTTGTTCTCTTCTCTGAGATTACATTGATTAACTAAGGGCATACCAAATTATTGCATAATTACTTGTGTAAATGTGGACGAAGGATGGATAAGAAAATTAGGAGTTTGATCACTGCAACACGTTTAATGATTCAATTGTATCTCAGAGTTTGATCACTGCAACACTTTGATCTGTAACTTTCCGATAAATGTTCAATTTCAGTACATCGCATTTTCCTCTATTTGGTTAGCTCTATCTATATTTGCTTCTGGTCTTTGAACATAATCAAGTCGACTGTATTATGTTTCATTTGGTATACTACATGTCTTGTGATCAAGAAAAAGCACAATAAAACTCATAATTACGCTTTTTCTCGATTTTTTCAATGACAAAGGGAATGGGTACGTTATACTACTTGTACCGGGAAGGAGGAGTTCCTGCACATTCACACACGAGATTAATTTTCAAATTAACATGAGCTTAAATAAGTTGTTTTAGTAAGAATTAGGGGTCGGGCTAGTGAGTTGTTGACGTATTCTCACCTGACATCTGAATTCTCATTTTTTTGTTCACCCTTAGGTTTCTAAAGAGAAGAACGATATGACGATTATGCTCATAAATTGTGAAAACAGGCTCATCGTCTCAAATTTCTTTCTTTTGTTCATTCATTACATAGAGAGTGTTATTATGTAAACTGTAATAAGCACAAAACATAAAATTTGAGCATTATCTCTCCTTCAATTCAAACCTCTACCTTACAGCCGACTGCTGTACATAAAATCATCGTCTAATTGACCACACAGAGCCAATTTCATGAATATCATTCTTCTTTCGTTCATTTATCTTCAGTTTCGCATTATGTGTCAGCGTACAATTGTATGATTTCTTTGTTTTGCCTGAGGTTATATTGATCGCTCTTGAGTTATCCCGGAAAAAAATACAGTATATATGTACATTGACTTCAAACAACCTTGTCATTGTCAAATGTCAAACAGTTTGATCAGCCGATTTAATTCATATTTGCATCTTTGCATGTTCAAAAAATAAGACTGTTGTAAGGTGCTTAAGCTGTATAAAACGATGTCGATAGTTACAATCGTTATCCGCAAAATATGTTGTGAATAGGATGCTGCAAAATTCGAAGAGGATAATCGATTACCTCAATAACACACTAAACATTAAGTTGCCGACTTTCGTCATTATCTGAAATGGTTTTTCGGTTTCTTATCAGTGTATAAAATTCAAGACAGACCAAGCACAGGATGCTAGAAAGATGGAGAAGCTCAATAACATATTCTTTACCCTGATGGCTAACGGACCTCAAGGTATCGTTTTTCACCGATGTTTAAATATTCTCGACACTCATTTACCACTTGTACACAATGTAAATTATCCATTTGTGCACTTGTTTTGTCTGGAGAAGCGCTCGATGGAGGAGAAAATAGGGGAAATCGAGATGGGTTTTTTTTTCATTTTTAATTTCCAGCGTCAAATATTTGTGCTTACCGTTCTTATAAGGTCTTCTGTATAAAATTATTTTGTGCAGCGGATATATCTGAAGTCAGGTGTAAAAGAACAAATAGAGGCACAGCCAGCCAAGAAAGAAGAGGAAGGAAACAATAATACTTGATTAATAGTTTTTCAAAGAAACACATTGTTTGGGAAAATGGAAATAATACGACAAAACATTTTTCCCGATCCTGTTCGTTTTTTCTTGCAAAGGAATTTTTGCTCGATAATTTGACTTTCTTTTATCTAGTTAAATTATGTTGTGGTGTGTGTGTGTGTATATATAATTTCTCACTGAGAAACTAAAGGTGATTTTAAAGAGTTCAAATCTTGTTTTCTCCACTTTCCTTGTTTATTTTTTCTTCTTCCCACTGTGTGTGTGTGTGTGTGTTTTTTTTTATAAGATTCTAAAAACAATTTGATTAGTTAAGTTCAAGTGAAATGTGATGATTTATTCAATTTAATTTTTTGGTGTCTTTCTTGATTCTAATGTCCTAAGTAAGAACAAATGTCCAAATTCCAATTTAATTATTAGACTATTCTTTGGTCTGGTGATGATTTTCTGTTACTTAGTAATTTCTGATACTTTTCTTTAAAAGAATGATTTCGGATAATTAATGTTCAAAGAGATGTGTGAAATTGTCTTTTATGTTCAAAAACATTTTTTGCATACGCCTGAAAATTTCCAGCACAATGTCTGAAATACTGATCTTTCTGCATCATCAAACAAATAATTGCTAGGACAAACAGAGCAATAACTAAACTGAAAAAAGTATCTCTTCTCACTTCAATATAAACTCTGGTCCTGAAATATTATTATGCATAATCAGTTCTTGGCATTAATATATATATAACTATATAAATATCCATGTGTATCTAATATATATACATTTATATATTTTATATATATATATATATATATAAAGCACAAATGTCTTTATAGGATCCCAAGGGAGCAGATTTGGCTTTATATGCTTTTTAGCATGCAAAAAGTAAAGTGCTACCTCGAATCCATCTTAAATTCTTACCCTTTTCCCTCCTCTCAATAACTAAAGTTCTATTTCAAAGAAAAACTTAGCCGTTGGAATTACCTATTTTATCCACACACACAAAAAATAAAAAAAATAAAAACAATCCCTTTTCGGGCGCAGCCCTCGAACCCCCAGAAATTTAAGTCCGTAACATACATATCCTAAACTGCCGACTCTTGAAACAATCGTTGATGTGATTAATTTTTTTATGTTATTGTTTTGTGTACATTCGCCTCGCTCAGTTATAGAATCCTGGCTTCATCACTGATTGTGACGATGGTGATATATAATGAGACAAAATTAAAGATTTACGGTTGAGGTTTTCTCCACTAAAAGTATATTTGAGTCTGAGCAAATGATCTTGTCATCTTTTTCTCTAGAATTTTTTTTTTTTAAGTAAATCGTGTCACCTAATAACTTGTTAATTTATCTGAGTGTGGAAGATGAAGTAATCAAGCCAATAACATAGTAAAGTAATAATTAGCATTACTGATAACTGATAAGTATTAGGCCATTAATTAATTAGTTTAGTAATAGCACACTTATCTTTTTGTTTTAATGTTTTCCACTAAGTGTGTGTGCAGTGATAATTTGGATATTATGGTGTCTTCTATGGTACAGCTGGCCACCATGACTTTTTTGTTTACCAAACCACTAATTCATTCCACATTTTCCATGTTTCTTTAAGGATAAGCATTAGGTTTGTTAATATGTAGTTTTATATTATTTTCCTTCATGGCTGCAGAAATAATTAAGTGGAGAATTAGGGTCTAAATTAATGAAGGATATTATTTTCCTTCATGGACTTGGGTAAGTTAAACGGTCCTGGATCGAGTAATGGTTTTTTTATAGAATTCGGACCAAAATATGTAACAATAAACAACATCTTATAGTGAACTATTGGAGATATTTATATTAAATAATACATTTCAATAACAGTTTAAGCTTTTGGTTGAGGTGGTCATTCAATATGGTATATCTTCCAGTCAGACAAAATGAAAGGTCCTGAATTTGAATCCCACCGCCACCGATTCCAACAATTCTAGTGCAATGCTTCAAACATAATTTGTCTGCCGTGCGTATTGGAGTTATTAATATTAAATGATACATTTCACTAACAACTTAAACTTTTAGTTAAAGTGGCCGGTCATTCAACACGATAAGCGATACTAACAACTTAAGTTTTTGGACGTTCACTCAACACCAACCTATGTAACGATTTTCATTTTTTCGCAATTTCAATTTTTAACTATTTTACTCTAATCTTTATACCTTTTTGTTTTTATTATTAGATATACTTGCAAGTACAAGTTACAATATTGCATTTGAAATTGATGAAAATTTATTAATATTGTAAGCCAAGTGGAATGATGAAGGTGCATGCGTGCGTGAGAGGTACATCTTGGTGTTGGGTGAGGTCAACGCTAATCCTGACTGTGGGGTCCACATAATGCTATCATACGTACCCCCGGCGCACGATAAGCACCATCCCGGCCCCACTCCGTTTTGTGCAACGGCTAACATGTATTACACACTCACTGTTATCAACAAAAGTATATTGGGCTCTGGTTAACGGGGTCCGTTTCTTGGCCAACGTTTTGATAAGGTGCGCCGCTCTTGGGTCAATGAATATTGATTAAATATTAAATTGCTACGTAATTAAGTGTTCGGGAGTAAGAATTATTGAAGATAGTTAATCGATTATCTAAAATATATTTATACGAAAGGCGTTCTTAGATAAAACGGAACCCCTAAGCATAGTAGGGAGAAATACATTCATATTTTCACCATTTAAGATAAATTCATGCTACTTTTCCATCCTAGATTTACCTTTTCACTATTTTTTTTCCCATTACGCATCCATTTCGTCTTTTTTTTTTTTTTTTTTTGTTATTTTTCGTTTTTTGTTATTTACTTTTTTTTTTATTCTAATTTTTTTCTTAAAAAAAATTAAATTTATATTTTCTTCATTTTTTTTAAACTTTTTTTCCATGTGTGGTATATTAAGCGACTATAATATTAATCAACTAAAGTGTAGTTAATTAATGAAATCGACTACTAAAATAGTAGTTGATGAATATAACCAACTTCAAAATTGACAAAAACAATCTGTAATACAGTGACATTCAACACAATTCAGTAATAAAAAAATAGCGAAAACATCTACTTAAAAAATAACATAGTTTAACCAACTACTAAATCACATTAATCAACTACTAAATATATTATAGAAATCAACTATAAATTAAATTATAGTAATCAAATATTAAATTATGGTAATCAACTACTAAACTAGAAGAAAATGTAAAACACATTATTCTAGAAAATTTCAGCAACAATATGAATCAAAGACCTACGAAATAAACATGCATGCAATTGTTGTCTTTCCATGTAAACTCTTTGCGACATAGATGTTAATATATAACACTCGGTCTTCTTAAGCCGCCCGTTAAGCAACTTAAGTCCGATGCCTTTTAAGTTTCGTTTCTCCCAAACGATTACTCTAAAAAAAATAACGATTACATATTCACCACGAGTACAACGTTCTTGTCAATACGAGTGCCATCCACAAGTTTTCAATTTCAAAAATCAGAAACTTCCAAGTTCCAATACTGTAAACTTTCTAAATCAGAATTTTTTCCAAATTTAGAAAGTTCACTCATTTCTCCGGTCTTTCTTCATTCTAATCCGTAATTAACAGTTACGAAACTTGGATTCAATCTAACTATCATAATGACACGAACCACGCCAACATCGTGACGAGACCCGGTATCAATACTTCGGATTTCAAATCCTGGACCGTCCAAAGAAGGGATCAAAGGGTAGAACCGCGACCCGTTGCCTATAAAGAGGCAAGAACCTTGGTATGCGAAGACGCCACAATCGATTGCAAAAGATCGATTGATAAGTCGGGGTGAACAAACGGAATCCACCGAAATGTTCGAACAATTCTTAAAGAACCAAAGAGAATAAACTCCATTTAATCATTAAAATTCGTCCATTAAAATAAGCCAAATTGGCAGCTTATTTATAAGATCTAAACCGACTCATTTTTCACAAAGAAAATGACTATTACCTAAACTATAATAAGGAAACTAATAAATAAGAAAATCCTAACCACAAAGAACTCTAATATGATAAAAATATATTAAATCCTAATATTAAAACGTAATATAATAAAATACAAACTCCAAACATCAAGTCGACCATACGAACACTCTTCATAACTCGAGTAGACACTTGACTGTGCACGTGTGTTGACTTCAAGCTCGATTTCTGACCTTTTTCACACCGAATCTCTCTCGGATCAAAACACCAAAGTTTTAGATCTTTAAGTTGGCTTTCCGTAGCAATTAGAATCACCTTAATTGGACTTCGGATAAGAGAGTTATTACCCGAATGGTAAGACTGCCAGAAATAAGCGAGAATCTCGGATGCATGGAATTGGATTAGTCAAACAAATTCCCTCTTTCTTTTCTTCAGTTCCAAACCATCGGTTCTTCAATCAACTCCCTTGTACTGATTCTTATCATTATGAACACGAACAACTTCATTAAACTCACATGCTGTCTCTTCTTCCAATTCTTTGTGTTGGAGCTAGTTAGGATCATATCACATAAGATTAACAACTTAATTCAATACTAGCTCGTCTTATTAAGAGCTTCTCGTCCCAAGCAGTATGACCCTCAATGGTTAGGTGTAAACCAGTTGACGACGCTCAAGTCTTTGTGATTCGAACAACACATTGTTCATAGGCAAACTCTTCCCTAGAGTCCCGGTTAAGGTAAGACTCTTCTTAGATCAATCACATATCTAATCGTTGAATACCCATTGAATCAAGATTGGTGCCTAGCAACAACGTATCATGATTCCCTAAATACAAATGAAGTGTCTGCAAGAACCATGTGATATAGCTCGTGTACAATATGATTTCATCAATGGCATGTCCTGATGAAATAAGAGGCATTGGTTGACCAAGACCTCTTATTAGTTTGATAATTGTGTGAACGTTCTAAGTTATATAATTCTGCCGTGTGTGATTCAAAGGAACCCTTATCTATAATCACCCCATTATCTATTCTGGATAGAAAATCATGGATTACAAACTGATAGAATACACATTACATCCGATGAATTATTATTGTGCGAATCCCCTACTAAAATGCACAAACTTTACAGTAGCTAGATTTTAGACTGTACGGAAATTGGCCATTGGAGCAGTCTTCGAGGAGACTCAGAGATAATTCACGATATAGCTAGTCATCTAATGAACTCACGGTGATGTCTGGGTTTAAGTATTAATGGTATACAATTATACCATATATATAAACCTCTACTGGATAAGTGAAAACCGCTTAGAAATTTCTAAGGCGAGGAAATTCAGTGAACTCATCTATATAAGCACCCACTTATGTATGTCGATGGCACAATACCGCCGATGACATGCGGTACACATACACTAAGTGCTAGTATCAAAAGGGAAAACAAGTATCATCATTGTTGGTGTAATCCTTCGATTATGCACTGGTTTTACAGTTACATTACTTATATTTATAAATTATCTCACGATTCTACTAGACCAATCCAAAATAGACAATAAATATAAGGACTATATCTATGCGCATGCATTGAATAATATATATAAAATGTCAAAAGATGAATTTCATTAATACAAAATAGATTGTTTCAGACAACTATAGAAAAAACCACAACCTCAAGTTGGTTTGCCGATCACTACTTTAACACTTATATCATGTGCAAGAGCATATGGCATTTCTAGCAAGAGCATACATAGATAGTAAGATAACGAATGGTTAAACAATTAAGATATATTTTTTTAGTCATTTTATTAGTTTATTTATCACACATATGAACATTTAGTAGTTTTTCTTAACAGGTATGCACTAGTTTAAAATTTGTTTCATTATAATCCTGTGGTGTATAATTTTGTTAAATTTAACGGAATATTTTATCTAATGGATTGAATATTCCATTCTAATAATTATTTTTAATAAACCGTACACAATATATAAACAATAGAAAAATATTTACAATCGAATTAGTTCTTTAAATATTAACATAAAATCAAAAAAAAAATTAAATGAATGTTTTTATATTAATATAAATCAATATGTTGTATAATTAATTTGAAGTTATATTAATATAAATGATTATTTTTTATGAGTTATATTTTTCTGGGTTGCAAATATTATTTTTAAATTATAAAGTTAATTATTTATTCACAATGTTTCAAAAATAATTAACGAATGGAATATTTCGTTCAACCTTAAGGATATTCCGTTAAAATTAACAATTTATACACCAATTGATTATAATGAGATGCATTATAGAGATGAAGGACAAAATTGAGACAAGAATGACTAAAATGGACTAAGTATCAAAATGATAGATCATTAGTGAGATTTGGCCTTAAATGAATCTATGTTAATATTTTAAAAAATCATCAATTAAACTGCATATGCACGGTGTAGATTCTGGTTATAATGGGCACGTTACGATCACCTCCTGAGATAAGATCAAATTACGACCATCCTTCTAAACTATATATTGTCTTAAAAAAAAAATCATCTTTCAGTAGATAAACTTGACACTGTATAAATCGATCTGTAAGAAAATATATAGTTACGGACACGGTGGATAATTATAATTATGCAATCATGAATGATTTTTTCATATATTCAATTTATCTTGTGAGAGTGACCGTAATTTGCCCTATAAATGAAGGTCCGGGAACTTTTTACTATTTTATTGAGGTCCACTTCGTTTAATTTTTTAAGTGGAAATCAAGAATTGTGTCAATTGGGCTGGAGCTCGATTTTATATTTTGTGCCCATTTTGTAGATCCTAAGTTAATTTTTTTTTAAACAGCAAATTTAATTAAATAAATTCATTTTGTAGTCATTTTTGTACATTTTCAGGTCGAATTGATAATCAACTCCATATATTTCCTGAAAAAAAAACAGGAAAAAAAAATAAATAAAAAATCAATACTTGAGTTGGATGCTGCAACTGTTGGTCCATAAGATAAAAAAATTACAAAAATAACACGTAGAGAGAGATGCTCTTGAAAGCAAAAGGACAAGACATAAGTCTTGCATTGGAAGAAGCAAAAGCATCGCTCTAATACAAATCCCCTGTCTTAAAAATATTAATAATTACTCCACTATTATTATTTAGTAAAAATAAAATCAAAAATAAAAAAAAAGTAAAAAAGGAATACAAAGTCCAAAGTGGACCCCACCTTGAAATCTGCGACAGAGACGGCAGTTTCACTTCTGAGCTTCCCTTGTGCGCAGGTTTTTTTAATTAATGCCAAATGCCTCTCTCTCTCTCTAACTCTCTCTCTCTCTAGAATAGAATACAATATATTTATCATTCCGAGTATAATATTCGTTGTAATAATTTGTAGCAGAGTTATTAATTAATTAATTTAAAAAAAAAAAAAGGGATTTCTTCTGGGGTTTGTGTCAATTTTCCCTGGCAAAAGGAAAAAGAAAAAGAAAAAAAGCAAAGCAAAGTCTTCTCTTTCACACCTTTCAATCCCAAATTTTTCTCTTCCCCTATGGAGATTTAAAGAATCTAGGGTTTTTAATTTTTTCTCAGCCATTTTTTCCTCCTAAAGTCCAACTAAAGTTCCGTTCTTGATTTCTTTTCTTCCTCACCTTTCACTCTTTTTTCGCTCCTTGGATTTTCTCCTCTCTCTCTCTCTCTCTCATCTTTTTTTTTTTTTTTTGAGGGTTCTTGATTAATTTTCACAACCCCCTTATGCTGCAGAAATGAATCTCTTCTTTGATTGCTTTAAAGAAGCCCTAATTTGTCTGCTGCCATAAATGGAGCTTCTGATTATCTGGGTTTTCAGTTTTTGCCTCTTTGGATAACATATGGATTTTGCCCCTTTTTAATTTGGGAATTAGGGTTTTTTTTTCTTCTTCTTTCTATCCTTGTTTCTTGATTTCTTTCTGTGTAGAGAGAGAGAGAATCAATGGAGGAGATTGAAAAGGCAAATATTTCAGCTGTGGAGAGTTGCCACAGAGTAATTAACATCTTATCCAAACACCATCAAGATCAAAACCAAACCAGGAATTTAGCAGAGCAAACAAGTGATGCAGTCCACAAATTCAAGAAAGTTGTCTCTCTCCTCACTTCTTCTTCTCCCAATTGCGGCCATGCTAGAGTGAGAAAGTCCAAGAAATTCCAAACCCCTTTCCCTCAAAACATCTTTCTTGAAAACCCAATCTTCACCACCACAACAGAAAACAACCACCACCACCACCACCAACAAAACCCCCTCCACCACCTCCTCCAAATCAGCCAAGAAAATGCACCACCCCCCACCACCGCCAACACCGGAAAAAACCCTTCTCTTGAATTGAGCTCCCATGGCAAAAACCTCCAACTTGCCATACAAACACCATTACCAAACTCCCACTTTCTCCACCACCACCACCACCAACAACACCACCAACAACAGCAGCAGAGATTCCAACTGCAGCAGCAGCAGCAGCAGCAGTTGAAGCAGCAGGCTGAGCTCATGTATCGGCGGAGCAACAGCGGCATCAGCCTCAATTTCGACAGCTCCACTTGCACCCCAACAATGTCGTCCACTAGGTCGTTTATCTCTTCGTTGAGCATGGACGGCACCGTTGCCAATCTGGATGGAAGTTCGTTCCGTTTGATCGGGGCAGCTCGGTCAGCCGATCAGAGCTCGTACCATAACAAGAGACGGTGCAACGGAAGGGGAGAAGATGGTAGCGTCAAATGTGGCGGCAGTGCTCGATGTCATTGCTCGAAGAAGAGGTAGTTCTTGTTTACGGTCGGTCGCCTCAATTCTCCGGGTTTTTTTTTTCAGTTTTTAATATTCGATTGTTTTTTCGGGAATGTAGGAAGCACCGGGTGAAAAGGTCTATCAAAGTACCTGCTATAAGTAACAAATTAGCGGATATACCGCCCGACGAATACTCGTGGAGGAAATATGGTCAGAAACCAATCAAAGGCTCTCCTCACCCAAGGTATTGCTTTAGTTCACTCTCTCCATTTACTGCTTCGTTTACGACTTCCAACTGATTGCCGGTAATCGTTTATATTATAGAATGTGTTTGTAAATTCATTTAAAGCTGTTTTTTCCCCGATCAAGTTATG
This sequence comes from Erythranthe guttata, assembly GCF_056151865.1. Classification (NCBI taxonomy): domain Eukaryota; kingdom Viridiplantae; phylum Streptophyta; class Magnoliopsida; order Lamiales; family Phrymaceae; genus Erythranthe; species Erythranthe guttata. The sequence goes on from NC_142546.1 coordinate 19,877,130, forward strand.
TTAATTTTGTTCTGCTTACGTCCTGTCCGAATTCGGTGCACGGTTTCTTGGTTGTGCTGTTTGGGAACTCACTCTGTTTTTATATTCAACTCTTTGTCGTCGAGTGCATGCAGAATTAAATACATTTTGCGTAAGATTGTTGTGTCGAGTATTTGTTCGATAAGTGATTGGCAACAAATCTTACCATTTTTTATTCGGGCTATTGAGTTTAATGCTATCTCGAATGAGGTAGTTTTTACCTATAATCAGTAATTACTCCATTTTGATATGTATGTTACCTTCAATACATTTTGATTAATCCGATGATAATTTTATTTTTCGTTATCGGGTGCAGGGGATATTATAAGTGTAGTAGCTTGAGAGGGTGTCCGGCAAGGAAACACGTGGAAAGATGCTTGGAAGAACCTTCGATGCTAATTGTCACTTACGAAGGCGAACACAACCACCCCAAGTTGCCTTCCGAATCGGCCAATACGTGAATAGTATTCTCATCTCAAGTCCTTTTGCACCTAATTTCTCGGACACATCTATTTTGGGAATCGGCTTGATTGATTGCTCGTGTACATAAGTTTCCCATGGGGGTGGGGGTGGGGGGGCAAGATTTGTGGGGGGGGTGATTACATGTTGTAAGAAGAGAAATTCGATTAATCTTAAGTGACTTTTGCTCTTTTTGAGAAAATTGGAAGCTTTCTGCATGTTTGTTGTTTTTTCTTGAGCATTTACTTTTGGTGCTGCATTTAGTATTGAATTGTGGAAGAAAGTTTTTAGTGAGAGAAAAGAAAAGTTCATGAAGGAATCTTAGTATGTTGCATTTAATGTGTAGTAAGTTCTTTGCATTTATGTGGATTATATAAGTGAGATATGCTATTCTGAGATGCCCATGATTGTTTTGAAAGGTTCTTTAAAGGCATCGATCGAGGATCCTCGTTTGGTGGCCGAAATAAAATTAGATAAAAAATTTATACCCTCGGGTTGTTGAGCTGAGTATCAAGAAAATCAATAAATGTGAATGAATTTAAACTATTATAGCAAAAAACATATCGTTTAGATTTATGATTAAGTTTCGAATCACGATCGTGTATATAAGATTCGAGTGAAGGTTAAATATCATAATTTGTGAACCGTCGATTCGATCCGACTTATGTAGGGTTTAGCCATAATGGTCACAAAATGACAAATTTAGAGTTATGATTAAGTTTCTTCTTTTAACATATTAAGACATTATCATTTTAGGCAAGTAGGGTAAGCTCACAAGCACTAAAGTAAAAGGATTCATGACTTTTGTGTTTCCTCATTTTTTTTTTATTATTTGTTCTTTTCATTTTCAAATAATTTTTTTTTTTTTTTTTTTTTGTCAATCACGAATCTTTCTCACTAATTACTCTTTCTTTCGTGTTATGGGCACTATTTACTCTTTCGGTTTGATGTTTTTTCGTACTTCAGTTGACAAAGCTCGCAGATATCTGTCACACGAAATATGTGCGAAATTCAAATTCATTTATTTGATTTAACGGCATCAAACAAATTCATATAATTATGTGTAATTGAGCCGAATTTGTGAAATATAGATTATAAAGTTTTTTCTTTAACATAAAAGGAAACGATCGTTCCATTACGATTTCAAAACAACCGACAAAGTGCAGAGATTCAAAGTACAACGACCAAAAGTACACAAATGATCGTTCAACAAGAGTTTATGCAAGAACATATGTGCAGTATCAAAATACAAAACATTGTCAAAATTAATAGATGCAACCTTGTTTGCAAGACTATCTGCCACATCGTTTATCTCTGGCCTTCCTGCCAGAGTTAAAGATGAACTTGGTGAAATTCCTTCAGCAACTCCAATTTTATTTTCATAACTTCTAGGTCACTTTGATTTTAATGGAAGATCGGTTACATGGCAGTTGTTGCGCTCCCTTCAATCCCAGAGCTATTTACGTTGGCTAGTGGGCGGAGATTTTAATGAGATTCTCGACAACTCAGAAAAGCAAGGTGGGGCCGTGAGGCAGCCAGGCCGAGTTGCAGCTTTCAGGGAAACACTAGACGAGTGCGGACTCACGGATTTGGGCTTTAATGGAGTGCCGTTTACGTGGACTAACCGGCGAGAGGAACCAGACACCGTGAGATGCCGACTCGATAGAGTGTGTGCCACAAATGGTTGGATGAACCTATTTCCGAATGCTTTAGTTCATCACTTGAAATTCGCGAGGTCGGACCATATTCCTCTCTTCCTTAATACTCTTCGGGAGGCGCCGGCAACAAGTGGCTCACGTGGTAGACCATTCCGCTTCGAGGCGATGTGGACGAGGAGAGAGGACTGTGAGGACATTATTAAGCAACATTGGTCGAGGCAACAATCAACGAACCCCTACGATGCCATCATCAATAACTCAGATGGCTGTAGGGCAGCTTTACGCCGTTGGAGTAGAACTGTGGTTCACCAACCTAAGAAACGAATAGACGAAATACACAGGTCATTGAGCGAGTTAGGTGCTGCCACCCAATCGGCAGAAGTGATCCATCGACAACAAGAGCTCCGGGTGGAGCTTGAAAGGACGTACGGAGATCTTGAGTGCTATTGGAAGCAAAGAAGTCGAGTTCAATGGATCCGGGAAGGGGACCGAAATACCTCCTTCTTCCATAACCAAGCAACGAAGCGCAAACGGAAGAATTGGGTGCATAAGATCAAAGATGCCGACGGTATTTGGCGGGAGGATAAGGTGGATATTGAGCAGGTCATTACAAATTACTTTCAAGGGCTATTCACGTCAACAAATCCGTACGAGAGAGTGATGGGGGAAGTGCTGGAACATATTGAGCCACGAATCACCGGTGCTGCTTCTCATCTGCTTTCCCTTCCTTTCACTGCTGATGAGGTAACCCGAGCAATCTCCCAAATGTCTCCCTCTAAATCCCCTGGCCCGGATGGTTTTCCGGTATTGTTATACACGAAATATTGGCACATTATTGGCACTAGCGTTCTTGATTGTGTTCTTACTTTTTTAAATACTCGCACCCTACCTGCTATGCTCAACCATACTTTCATTGTTTTGATTCCTAAAGCTAATAATCCAGAAAAGATGACAGAATATAGGCCTATAAGCCTGTGTAATGTCATCTATAAACTTGGATCTAAAACCATTTCGAATCGAATAAAACAGGTGTTGAGCAGTATTATCTCTCCAACCCAGTCAGCCTTTGTGCCTCATCGTTTAATTACCGATAATGTCCTGGTTGCATTCGAAATCAACCATTTTATTAAAACTAACTCTAGCACTCGGTCTAAGTTTATGGCATTAAAATTGGATATCAGTAAAGCTTACGATCGAATTGAGTGGTGTTTTTTACGGCGCATTTTGATAAAATTTGGTTTTCCTACTTCTTTAGTTGAACAGATTATGCTGTGCGTCACATCTGTCTCTTATTCTTTTTTATTCAATGGAACACAGTGTGGCTCGCTATTTCCCTCCCGAGGCCTCCGTCAAGGCGACCCCCTATCTCCGTATCTTTTCATTTTATGTACGGAGGCTCTCATAGCGATGCTCAAAACAGAAACCGATAGCGGACGGCTGACTGGCATCAAGGTGGCACCCTCAGTGCCAGTGGTTTCGAGCTTATGTTTTGCCGACGACACTCTTATCTTCTGCCAAGCTACGAAGGCAAACGCACGGATTATACAACATCTACTTGCTCAATTCGAACGAGCATCGGGTCAGGTGGTAAACTCAGAGAAATCTACTATGGTCTTCTGCCCTTCTACCTCTGAAACAGAGAAGGGGACCATCCACACCATATTAGGCTTCAAGGTCGTCGAAGCCCATGATAGGTATCTTGGTCTTCCAGCTACGCTCGGCCGAACACGGAGAGAGGTCTTCTCCTTTCTCCGGGATCGGTGTTGGGCCCGAATCCAGGGGTGGAACTCAAGCAAATTATCAAAGGCCGGTAAGGAAACACTAATTAAGGCGGTCTTGCAAGCTATCCATTCCTATGTGATGTCTTGCTTCATATTACCTCAAAATCTGCTAGATGAGATCGAAGCCCTTATACGACGGTTCTGGTGGGGAGCGAGAACGGGCAGATATATGGCTTGGATGTCGTGGAGTAATTTATGCAAACCAAAAAATGAGGGAGGTATGGGATTTAGGAACCTCAAGTGCTTCAATCTGGCTCTTCTAGCTAAACAAGCATGGAGGGTTGTCACGAAACCGGACATGCTACTTTCCCGTATTTTGAGAGCCCGCTATTTTTCCAATGGAGATTTCTGGAACGCAACTGTTGGTAATCGGGCGTCGGCAAGGTGGAGAAGCATCATCACAGCCCGTGCTCACCTCAACAAAGGAACTCGGGTCAGAATAGGAGATGGTAAACTAACTTCAATATGGAGCGATCCGTGGCTAGTCGGAGAGGGCAGTCTAAAAATCGTTTCACCAAGGCCAATACACTCTGTTTTTCCAAACACAGTAGCCGATCTCATTGATCAACAAACTGGAGAATGGAACCTACAGGTTATTAACTCATTTTTTTGGCCCGTTGATCGGCACCGTATTTTAATGGTTCCGATTGGAGGAGTTTCTACCAAAGACAAACTCGTGTGGTCTCTCTCGTCAACCGGATTGTTCACGGTGCGATCTTGTTACCATGCGATTATGGAATCGAGCCGTAACTCACCTAATGGAACCTCGAGCGGTGTACCAGCCCACAATTGGAAACATATCTGGCATTTTGACATCCCACCGAAAATCAAGATTTTCTTGTGGCGCGCTTGCTCTAACTCTCTTCCGACAAACTTGGAACTTTATCGACGGAAAATCTCCACATCTCCCTTTTGCCAAAATTGTGGCAGTAAAATTGAATCTATTCTTCATGTCGTGGCGGGATGCATGGGTGTGAATCACATGTGGGAGAGTGCACCTTTTCACGTTATGCCTATAGCCGAGAATTTGTCGTTTTGGAATTGGCTTGATATTCTCAAGCGGGAACTGGATCCGGACAAACTGCACCTCGCCATCATCGTTTGTTGGAAATTGTGGGAACGTAGAAATAAAATTATTCACCAAGAAGATTTCATTAATCTGGAGGACATGGTTGGGTGGTGCGCAGCGTATCTCCGGACATATGACGACGCCCAATTACAGCATATCAATGTTCGGCGGCCGGAATTCTCGCAAACATGGACACCGCCGCCTATTGGAGTTCTTAAACTTAATGTAGACGCGGCTTTCCCACCAAACTCAGAATTTCACCGCGTCTCCTTGATTGCTCGAAACGCAACAGGAACATGTGTATGGTGGCAAGTCCGACGAGTATTGGGCATGGTGAGCCCATCTGAAGGTGAGGCACATGCCATTCTTCAAGCTCTACGCACAGCTAAATTTCGGCAATGGAATGCTATCACGGTGGAAAGTGATTGTCTTCCAGTGATAGAAGCTCTCCAAAAACGGGAACCTAGTTTGCAGTCATATGGGGCGATCGTAGAGGAATGTTTTTCTTATTTGAGTTGTTTTTCGTTTTGCACCTTCTCGTTTGTAAAGAGACAAGGCAATAGCCTCGCTCATTATCTAGCTTCGTCACCATCTTTGGACTCCATGGAAGGAATTAGCCTTCCCACTATTTTGGCCGATAGTGCCTAATAATATCTTCGTTTTCTCTCAAAAAAGGTCACTTTGATTTCATGGAATATTGATTTAGTTATAATCGGATTGTTGATTTGCCTTGGTTATTTGCCTTACTCGTGAACATTTAATTTGAACTTAATTCACGTAAAATTGATTGATTGAGTTTATTTAGACGCTGACAGTGGTAAATCCAGAAAACTAGTACATGGTGGACTTAAATTTTCAGGGGTTCGGGGCAAGCACCCCTGAAAAAAAATTGGATCTTTTTTTTGGACAAATTAAGAAGAATTTTTTTTTAGTATTTTCTGGGAATAATTTGAATTTCAAATGGAATAAATAATAAAAATTGGATGCACTAAATAATAATATATGTAGAATATAATAAAAAAACGGAAATGCTATTTGCGGTCACAAAATTGCTATTCGCGGTTTCTAACAAAACCCCCCAAAACTTTTAAAAATATCAAAAAAAAACCCCCAAAACTGCAAATAGCAAAAAAAAAAAAAATTCGAAAATTCGAAATCAAGCTTGAAGAAGGGTTGGGCTTCGATTTTTTGATGTAATTTCGACTCTTTTATGTGCAATATGCATTGGGTAGGTCGATTACGGAACCAATTTCATGTTAAAAAGCCCTACAAATCGATTTGTAGGCCTTTTTTTTTCGCAAAAATGTTCGAACGCCCAAGACGTGTCCGGGCGTTCGTACACACTTTGGGCGCCCATCTTGGGCGTTCGAACATTAAAAAAAAAAAAAAAAAAAAATTTGCACTGGACGCCCAACTCGGGCGCCAAAATGCAGCTTGCACGCCCAACTTGGGCGTGCACTGCATGAATGGGCGCCCAAGTTGGGCTTTTACGCGTTTTGGGGGGGGGGGGGGGGGGGGGGTTTGGATTTGTCTTAAATCGCGATCTTTTGGCTCAACTTTATCCAAGTTTTGCCGAGGGAGCAACCCCATTTTTCACCTTGAATTGGTCAAAATATGCGGAATTTCTTACTTTTCGTGGAGGATTAGATCCAGTAACCGGGGGTCTATGGTTGACCGATATTGCACACCATCATTTAGCTATTGCTGTTCTGTTCCTGATAGCGGGTTACATGTATAGGACCAACTGGGGCATTGGTCATGGCCTAAAAGATATTTTAGAAGTCTTTTTCTCCAACTAGAATATAGTTGAGGTTTTTTTGGAAAGTTTTGGGGTTTTAGTGAAATAAAGTGTTTTTGTGGGGGATTTTGTTAGAAACCGCAAATAGCAATTTTCAAACCGCAAAAAGCAATTCCCTAAAAAAAATTCTAATTTGTGGGGTGGGTTGAGTCAACCCTGGCCATGGGTTGGACTCACCCCTTGGACGCGGATTGACCTTATGGGATGCTTAGGTGGGTTGTGAGTGGCTATTTTCTTATAAATTATTGTGATCTTATAATATGGTCTTACAACACACGTATTCAAAAGAGTAAACTTTTGTATTAGTAATTTAGTACTACATATATAATCCAATAAATTAGAATATTTTGTCCACGTTCGATAAAAATAATGTGATTGTTTATGATATTAAAATATTGAAATGAACTATAGGAATATCATACTTAAGACCGGATAAACTATAGATCAATTAAAATGGAGAATATGCAATATCGATATGGGGTTAATTTAGCATCTCAAATTGAGCATGTATATATACATATCACGAGTTCCAATGAAAACCCATCTACCTGCATACACAAACTAAATATGTTCTTCTTCACAAATCTCTCCACACAACAAACCCGACGGAGAGCTCTTCATCGAAGATCTACTCCGGTGGTCTAAAGAGATAGTTGTCGATAAAAACTTGATCGTACCAATTTGCGTGATCTATCGGACATCAAATTAAGTTATCAAATAAAAATTGGCCTTGATTATTAATATTGTGAAATGAATATAAATTCTATCAGGCGAAATAGTGTTCTTATTTGTTTTCAAATAGTGAAGTCTTCAACCATGGATCAATGATATTTTAGGCAACGACCACACTATTTTTCCCACTGCTGAAAAATTCAATTCACATTTATTCATGGTCCATAAATAAAATAAAATGGGATTGATAGAATTTTCAGTATTTTGCTAAAAAAACATTAATTTGGGTGGTCCTCTCCTCCAACAATCTCATTTGAGATCAATGTCCATCAATCATTTCTTGAATAGACGATTGATACAGGCTCAATTGCTCTAAAGTCCAAATAGTAAGAATCTCACTCTCGCATTGTCTACTGACACTTTACAGAAGCATCTCACTAGCCCCACATGGGGTAGACATAGACGACGAATGTGACTATATTCGTTCCAATGTCAGAAACAAAGGTGGAAAACCTGCAACATGACATGGACATGGGAGAGGCCCATGAGTTGCGGTAGAACTAGGAGCGACCACACCAACGGCCTCTCTCCATTCAGCTGATCCAACTCGCAGAGAGTAAGATAGCTCGCGCTCAGCAGACATACTTAACACGTAGTAGTCACACCAATTAAACGTGTCATCTGACCAAAGACATAACGCGGGACCCACCACCCCATCCATACGACATGTATAGATACAGTCTTGAAGATAAAAGAGCGACGACTCTCATCGGTATTTTTAACACACATTCTTATTATAGTTCTCTAAATACAAATTATTGTTTCTCCTCAAATTCGATCGACTTGGCAGTTAGAGTTCTAAAACTGGAAAATCCTCACCCGACACTCTTTTTATAGGTCTCTTAAAACACGTGTGCTTCTTCTTATCTGAGTTTTTCTCACTTCAGACCCGTTCCGCCTTTTCAATTCGTGATAGAGCCCGAAAAGCGACAATTTTTTTCAGTTGTCCTCATTCGTAACTACCACTATGATATTGTGTTTAAGTTATTTTGCAGCCATGTCAATTTTATCGTTGCTGCATCAATGATTGTGAAACAAAGGGTGTACCAACCCAACCAATTGAAAATTGAACAAGAATTCACAAAAGTCAAAACGAATAATTGAAAGAACAAAAAAAATCAAACAAGTAATTAAAAATATGGTGCATGCAATGAGAAAGAAAGTGGGACCAACCAATTGAAAAATCAGTAAGGAAGAACAACACGTGAATTATGTTATATGAGGAGATGCCCCATGAACCAAACTATTAATGATATATCATACTTTCATTAGGTCAACACTGGAAAACGATGTTGAACTGAGCGGCATACTTTTCTTCTTTGACTCTTTTACCCCTCACATTCATTATTTTCACACATATGTCCAATTAAATTTACTCGACATTCCACGCGTCCACGAAAATAAAATCCGATTAAATTATCCAAATTTATACTCTACTTACCCGTGTATGTTACTTCCTCTGTTACAAAATAAATGTCGTTTTGAATTGTTGCGCACATAATAATAAAATTAATAAATATATATATGAATTTTAGGAAAAATATATGTACCATAAATGATATGATCCAATCATGCGATCAAGTTAACGTCGAGCTAACCGGAGTACAAACTCCCATTGTGCATTATGATGAGATGGTGGTATCGAGATTTGATGCATTGAGGCTTCGAGCTACAAAACACCCACGTTTTTTTACGCTTCAATGGCTGATAGATGGTATATTCTGCGATGTGGTGCAGAGATGTGTTAGTTTGCTGCCAAAGAGAGAGATCAATCATGGTTTAACTAAATCATCCACATTATTAATTTTATTTTCATTCGCTTTCTTCCAATTAATTAAGAGGGCAAAATTGATAAAATAGTAATTAACGCATCATCGGAATTCTACAATGACAAATAATATGATGCAAAAAAATCATCCAAAGCGACAGTTAATTTGAAACGGATATAGTACATAAAAATAATTGAGAAAAAGTTATTGTGGTTAAGTCAGAGCAATTTCAATGACAAAATGAATCACCAAATACTATTTTGATGCTAGTTTTATTATTTTGATTATCAAATTTTAAATATAAGTATAAATATACTTAAAATCGACACTTGTCAATTTATGATCGGTTATTTGAGTAGTTAATTTTTTGATTCATCTTTTCGCAAGATGCATTTTTACATCTCCAGAAGTTGAATATCAAAATAACTACCAATTGATTTTTTCATTGGAAATAAAAGTTTGAATTTCGAAGGATTAAAATATAAGTTTTACTATTTAATTTTTCATTTCTCCATTGGAGTTGCGCTGACATTCTGTGTACTTGTACCAAAAGACAAAATGCCTCGCCCCTAGGACCCCTATCTCTTGGTCCGACAAGTATTTGATGGAGGAATGTAGATTATGGTGACTAAACGACTCGTTAGGATAACGGATCCGAACCTGATGCCCACAAGAAACCAATTCTCATTGGAGTTATCTCGAGGATAATCATTAATCTACAATAAGTCTTGCACAAAAATACAATTAATTTATGTAACCTTGAAACATAATTAACTCTATGCCTTTACAAAATCTTTCATATTAAAAAGATAAGAATAGTTTGAAGAGTAACATTAAAATTTGATGTATTATAGAAAAACCAATTGATTAATATCATCCTGTGTTACAAATTGCACCTAATTGAAGGGATTTTTTTTTTTATTTTCTTTTACTAAACTAGAACTAAATTTCTGATAATAGTCTTTAAGTTCTTGTGATTCACCCAAAATACAATGGATTGAGTATTCGACTATAGATTTTATTATATTTATTAGTTCCTTTCATAGTATATTCCTATTCGATCACTTCATATTTCATAATATTGATGGATTTTGTCACATAAGAAGCGTCCTAACAGTTAAAGCAAGAGAGTTTATGTGATTTGATCTAAATTTAATTTTCTTTACAAACATTATGTTATGTGGTTTGAGAGTTGTTGCACCATAGTAAAATAACAAAATTTAATATTATATTTGATGGATGTATAGTGAATGATATAATTTTCTTTAACTAGTCACCTAGTGCACATTTCACCTAAGTGGAAGTCTAATTTCATTAAGTTCCAATTCATTTGGATTCACATTAACTTAACCAAACTTAATTAAAAGCTCAAGCCAATATTGTTACCGAAGGAAATGGTAAATTTGACCCTATTTCTTAGTGTTCACAAATTTAATTTATACAGTTGGATTTATGAAGGGTGGCCTAGTTAGTTGGTGGAGTAAGAGAGCACGATGTCATTAAACTGTACTCCTTTGTAGAGATTTTTACTTGTCAGTAAGCCGGCCGAATCAAATCGAACAGAAAATTCGGTTCCATATTCAGTAAAGATTTTTTGGAATTCCGGTATACGGTGCCCGTACATCGTACATGCCGAATACCGAAATATATAATAAATATTTATTCTTTTCTTTTATTTTAAATTCTTTAAGTTCATGTCAAATTATAAAATATTTTTAGATTGGTAATTTCTTTTTGTTTTTTACAAATTAGCGTCTATTGATAATCGTCTTTTGTTTTTAGGACCGATTATTGAAATTTGAATGTCAAATTCAAGATTTAATTAGGTTAAACATAATTTTTTATATTTTTTTAAAATATTACAATTTATTTCCGTTTTTACCGGTGAAAAAACCGAACTTAACTTGATAAAAAATCATATCAAATCGAATTGTTCGGTTTGGTACAATACAAATTCTCGAAGTATCGAAATTTCAGTATACCGAAATTCCGGTACGGTTAAGTACAGGATTACCAAGTGAACCCTCTTCCCAGTTGCCAACATTTTCTAGATCAGTCCGTCGTTACTTACTTTTAGTATTTGTGATTTGTGAACGACGAGTTTATCCGTGCATTTTCGAGTAGCTACTCTAGAAAAAGAAAAAAAAAATGGCAATTTATAAGTTAAATTTAAGATGAAATTGACTTTATTGTAGACGATTTACACACTACTTTTGTTAATTTATTGGCGAAGTTGCCCTTGCCAAGGGTGATTTCAACATATTGTTAATTTTGTTAATAGTTTAATGAAATTGAATAACATCTTATCTCATTTATGAATTAAAAAAAAATACTGAAAAATAAAATAATGGAATATAAGTAAGTCGTCCAAAAAGTTTTGTCAAATGTTCGTAATCATCGTCTGTACATAAACAGTAAATGCAGCAGCAAAATACATTGATACAAGACAAAAATTTAAAAAAAACAAAAAAAAAAAAAAAAAAAAGACCCGGTCAATATTCCTTTTTACTACTCCAATTTAATTAATTTTCACCTCCCGCCGCCGCCGCCGCCGGCGATCAAAACAGAGGCGCCGGAAGATTCAGATCGAATAGAAACGGCCGATTCTTCTCACTCCTAATCTGCTTCCCCTGCTCACTCATCACCACCGCCCCTACTTCTTCCATCTTATACCCTTTGTACTCCGACGGCGACGGCGTCGGCGACGCCGACTCCTTGGGCTCGGCGATAGGACGGGAGAACTCCGGCGTCCGCCAATAGCCGAGGTTCACGCTCATCGGCGGCGCGGCCGCCGAAACGCCGCCGCCGCCGCCGTACGTGAAATTCGTCTTCGCTCTGGCGCCGCGGAGACTCATCGCCGCCTCGTCGTAGGCCAGCGCCGCCTCCTCCGCCGTGTCGAAAGTGCCGAGCCACTTCCTGGTCTTCTTCCACGGATCGCGTATCTCCGCCGCGTACCTGCCCCAGGGCCGCTTCCTGACGCCGCGGAAATGCGGCCCCTTCTTCGCGGGGAAAGGCGGCTGCGCCGCCGCCGCCGCCGCTGCCCCTCCGCTAGGGTTATGAAGCTTTTCTACAACCATTTAATTTTGTGGTGCTGCGTGGGAGGGGAGGGGGGTAATTAATTACTGCTGAATAGGGTTTTGATCGGGCGGGGGGTATTTATAGCGAGCGGCTGCCTCTGCAAATGCCGACAGGTATGAAGCATTTGATTATTCTCTTTTTTAATTTCAATTTTTGTGATTGGAAATATTTTAATTAAATAAATTATTAATAGTATAAAATTAGTGAGTGTGATGTTTGAGTTGCGGGCATTAAATGCATGGCGTATGAAAGAAGATTCAGAAATGGGAACGCTCCTTCACAATCACGGGGTTAGCCTAAGTCATATTTACCAAATTCATTGCTAATTTCCTATTGGTTCAATATCTTTGATTCGAATTTGCAAATGCCCAGGTACATGCAACCTTTTGGTTTATATATATATTTTCAGATTTATGTTTATATTGTATCCAAGAAAAAAAAAACATTAAATTGTATTCATATGTTTCAATACACCGAATCCGTGATGAACGATGCAATTTGTACTCAACTCGTACTATTCGGGTTTTGTAGAACCTACACCTGCTAAAATAATTTTACACTATTAATTTAAATATAATAACAGACACCAATGTGTATGTGTGTTTAACAGGTAGTAATTTATATAAATCTACGGTTTAAAATTACATGGTGTATTTAATTACTGGATATAAGATCTCATGAGACCTCCGTAGTTCAATATGGGCTCCAAGCCTTGAACAAAATGTGAGTTATGTTCAATCCATTGATTCATCCATCTTTATTTTTATTTTCTTTTTCTTCAAGTAAAAAAAAAAAAAATTCCTTAACACACACACACACACACACACACACACACACACACACACACACACACATATATATATATATATATATATATATATATATATATATATATATATATATATATATATATATATATATATATATATATATATATATATATATATATATATATATATATATATATAGTTAAATAATATAGATGTCCCGCAAATGATGATCTGACGGTTGGAGCAAGTGGTTCCGTGTCAATTGACCCACGTTTGAGTTACATTAGTTTTCTTAAAGAAAATTACAAAATTCAGTTTTAAAAATCAACTATACTAAATTAATTAAATAAAAGAATGGCTTTCAAGCATCACCCCTAACAATGGTATACTATTTGAGGATAATAAATTAATATTTTAAATTATTTTTGAAAATTAAAATTGGATTGAAAAATAAAATGTAAGTAATATAGATTTTGATATGAAAAGTGAAAAAAAGGGGGAAATTGAAATTGAAAATGAACTCTATAAATGGATTTGTTAGAATTAAAATTGTATAATTCCAAAATTTTGTTATTTTACACAATAATTTCAAACTTTATTGTCTTCTTTTCCTTTCCCCTCTTTTTTACTTCAAAATTTCGATTTTGTTTCGAAATCGTATAATTTCAAAATTTATGATGACGATGGAACAACTTACTAAAGTTGCGCCGATGAGCTACACGTCACTTATCTGGTGGAGCCCGCTTTCACAATCGGGAAATTCGTTTCCAAGGTATACAACTAATTTTTCCGCCAACTTTGGATTACACGATCAAATTTTATTTCGAGTAATTAATATTTAGAAAATAATTCGGTTTCATTAACTAGCATTCGTCGTACATGATTACTCGTCACCCCATCCCTAATTAGTGTTATCTAAAAACATTTGTAATTTGCCAAGAATTTCATGGGAGACAAGTGGAGGACTCTTTTCATGTATGGACCTAAATGCAATATATGAAATTAGAAACAGTCCAGTTATCCAAATTCATACAAGCTGGAGGGTTAAAAGTTAAATAACGCGGAACTTGGTTCGCCGCTTCTATAAAACCTAACCGAGTGTCGGAAATAAATTCAATCTCCCGCTTCTCTCTCACACACTCACAGCCTCCACTCCTTTCTCTCTCTCACTTCGAAACTTCCCCAAAAAACGTAAGTGTATCTGCGCACCTTAGCATCAAATTTACGGCATGGATTTTAATTTCACATATTTAGGTTTACGTACGTGTGTGTGTTCTGCTGTATTTACGCGCCAAGTATGATTTTTTAGGGTTTTTAATTGGGCTAGAATTTGTGATTTGAAGGCACTGTGCTCGAGTTATTGGGTGTTTGATGAGAGTTGAGGATGGAATTTTCTTTAGTGTGTTGCAGAAAAAGATGGGTGATAGTATTATTGGGTGGAAGTTTCTAGAGAATCTTCGTTTCTCATTTGGAATAAAATTGTCATTTAGAAACAAAAATTGTTATTGTTGGATATTGCAATACAGAAATTGGAGGAGCATTCAGCTGTGGGAGAGTGCTTCTTTTTTTTTTTTTTTTTTTTTCTCTCTTTTTTTGGGTTAGGAGTTTTTGATGTGTCATTTAATTTGATATTTGAAGTTTTATCTAGTTAAGATTCTCTTCAATTTCTTTAAATTCAACACCATTTTATTATTTGATTTTGTCAGAACAGATTCGAGTGAGCTGAGATTTCATTCCAGTATATGCAACTGACAGATGTTAGACCTGTATTGTGTAATTTTTAGTCCACGTTGTTTTGCACCGGGACAGTTTGATGTTGTCAGACTTACATCTCGTGAAATTGGAATTTTCTTATTGATACACGGAATTATAAGATGGATATAGTTTCTTTTTTCAGTTTGCTATTTATGTAATCACGAGAATCTTCGTATTTATGAGTTTACTGTTTATGTAATCACTCCTAATCTTTAATCATTGGTGTAAATTATTGTAGGTTTTGGTGTCGAAGCTGACTTGAATTTTTGGTGTGGCCTTTATATTCTACCTGACAAGTTATTTTGAAATTTTTGTTGGAGCAAATGGCGGAGGAAAACTTAGAGGAACAGGTAAACATGCTCTTGTGATATTTGAATTTTCTTGTTGATAAAATGGATATAGTTTCTGATTATTCAGTTTGCTGTTTATGTACTTACTCTTAACCTTCATATCGTTCATGTAAATTATAACCTGCGTTGGTGAGTTAAACCTTGGTTGTGGCCTTATACCTGAGAAGTAATTTTGATATTTTTGTTTCAGCAAATGGCTGAGGAAAAAATTGAGGAACAGGACTTGAGTAATCTACAGGATGACAATGTATCCGAGAACTCACAGCACTCAGATGAAGTAAAGGGAGATGGGAATGATGCAGAAGAGGTAAACGGAGATGGAAATGATGCAGAAGAAGTAAAGGCAGACGAAAAAGATGATGCGAAAGAAGTGACGGGAGATGAAAATGATGCGGACGAAGTGACGGCAAACGAAAATGATGCGGACGAAGTGACGGGAGATGAAAATGATGCGGACCAAGTGAACGGAAGCGAAATTGATGCAGAAGAAGTGAACGGAAGCGAAAAAGTTGCAGAGGAAGTGAAGGGAGATGAAAATGATGCAGTCGTTGTTGAGGAAAAGAAATGGCCTGGATGGCCCGGAGAGAATGTTTTTAGGTTGTTAGTTCCTGCTCAAAGAGTTGGTGGTATCATTGGACGCAAAGGAGAATACATAAAGAAAATATGCGAGGAAACAAAGGCTCGAATTAAGATTCTTGATGGCCCTCCTGGTACAACGGAAAGAACTGTGAGTTATTGATGGATTTGCTGAAATTAAATCAACTTATTTGATATTTGCTTCAAAAATCATCGAATCAGTCATTTTATTGGTTATATGATCTTATAATGGTCTTGCCTTCCGAACGTTATAATTTTCTAGCATGTGTTTGCCTTTCCGTTGCCCGACCTTGTATGGTCTTCTTGCGCCTGAGGACACCCAATAGCTATTGATATATAAGATTGCATGAAATGTAGACACAAGGAGTTATACTGCTTCTTGCTATATTTAGAAATTTGGGGAAGATCTTATATTTGTTTTCTTGGCTCTAGCTCAGTAAACATAAGGTTTACGACTGAAGTACCATTAGGAACTGTATAAGTTGTCTAAGTTCTTGCTGTTAAGAATAATGCAGCTAACTAGAACTGTAGAACAGTCTAGTAGCTTCTAGCTATAAGTATTAGGTTTGAGTAACACTTCCATTTAACTTAATATTCTGGGGACTAAAAAAGTTTGTAGAAATCAGAACTGTCATCATAAAAGGAATTTTTTTTTACCTTATCGGAACAGTTAAAACAACAGAAGAACTAAATAACTGGAATAAGTTAAAATGTAAAATATACCAAAACTGACAAAATGGAGTAAATCGGTCAAAGCAAGAGTTGTTAAACTAAAGATTCTCTTCATTATGGTGACAGAATGAATGCATGCAGGTTTATGCAAATTAAGCAAGATTTCAATCTATCAACTGGCTTCAAACAAGAAGAATTAAAGATTCAGATTGGAGCATTGAGTAGTGTCCATTACAAGTGCTGACATCTTCTTCTGACTATCTGTCAGATAGATTTTTTGTGCGGACATCTGTACCAAGAAGCATTTCTCTGTATCTGGTAACTTCAGAACTTGGTCAGTCGGTGTCGTGCACAAGTTTTTGAACTCTTATACATGAAAAAATAATGACAAATGGAACTATGAAGATACTTTACCTAACAAAGAATTATATTTCTCGAAGATAATTATGAAGGATGAGTTATTTGGAAATAGAGAAGAAATAACCATCAATATGAAGTTCTCGTTACATTATGAAGAATAAAGATTTCATCGAATGGGAAATACTAATATGCTGAAAAATATAATGGGAACATAAACCTGTATAATTCCTCCAAATAATCCAAGTACATAAACAATTTGTTTCATTTGATAGAATACCTGAATTCTTGTAAACATACATCTTTTACTTGGTGTAATGAACATTCTCCATATACTTGTTAATCTCGACTTGTCTTCTCTTTTTAGATTATGTTATATGCATCTTTTAAGAAAAATATATCAGGATAAATGCAAGACTGGGGAATAATAACATATGGTTTAAATACAGTCGATATTGCAGATTTCAGGTCATAGTGCTAATTTGGTTTGAGAAATATGTTGCAAGTGCTCACACAAGTGATCTTGTGGAGGGGAGAATTGGTTTGCACATATTGATTCTGAAATTTAATTTTTAAAACAAATTTACAAAGAACCTTAAAGTAGATTATAATTTCCTAGTGTGTAGCTGAACACATTTAGAGTTTATACCAGTGTTAATTTGCTGTAAGTGGAGATGTAAGTTGTCCTGTGCGGTGGATAATTGGTTTGCAATGATCTTTTCTGCAAAATGCAATTTCTAAAACAGATTTACATACTAGTAGATTATGATTCCCCCTAGTGTGGCTGAACACCTTACAGTTGATACCAGTCTTAGACCTACCCTAGTCATAATTTTCCTTTCAACTGAAGTTACGTGATTTTCGCCCTCAATTTCAATTTCAGCTTTTGAGTAAGCAGTAGAGGATGGTCTTTATTAGCTTAAGCTATGCTACAGTGCTTCTCTGGACCGGTAATGTATAATGCTTCGGCATTTTAAAAAAAAATATGTTGACGATCTTGCGCATATGAGAGTTCAACAGATAAACCCTTCTGCTTGGAAACTAATGTAGTCTAGGCATGCATAGACATTTAGAATGTCCTTAGTTCTGATAGGAGGGTGTCACTCAAATTTACTGTTCTTTTCGTGTTTTGACAGTCATAATTAAAAAATTACTTGGGGAAAAGTGTAGCATCATCAAAACTGCTTTATGGATATCTATATTTCACCATTTTATCAGGTAATGGTGTCTGCGAAGGAGGAACCAGATCTTCAGATGCCACCTGCCTTGGATGGGCTTTTGAAGATCCATAAACACATCCTTGATTTAGAGTCAGATCCAGCGAATGCACGATCAGGTGGAACAAGTTGCACCAGACTTCTGGTGGCAGCTTCCCAAGCTGGCAGCTTGATCGGGAAGCAGGGTGCCACTATAAAGTCTATTCAAGATGATTCACATTGCACGGTTCGAGTTCTTGGAGAAGGTTACTTACTTCTTAATTTTGTGTTGTACTTGTGCCTGTATGTTGCTTCGAGGCTTTTATCTGTATGGTTATGGTCCATGCGTGATATTATCAGTATGTTGATTTCTTGCTTTCTTGGCCACTAGTTTATTACTATGGTTTATGGATATCTTGACCATTGGAAGCACGGGAACTTTTGATGAATTTTTGGAGTTCATATTGTCGATAATTCACATGATCCATGATTTGTCAAAATTGCTGTTTCTGGTCTTACTGATTGTTTGGATTAAATCTTATTGCAGAGCACTTGCCCGTGTTTGCTCTACCAGATGATAGTGTAGTCGAGATACAGGGGGAGCCCGAAGGTTTGTGCAAAGGAGTTGAATTAATTGCTACCCATCTTAGGAAATTTCTAGTAGATCGAAGCGTCGTTGGAGTATTCGAAGCGCAGATGAAAAATTCAAATGTTCGAGCAAACCAGAACATGCCTCCACCCCATTCTTGGGGACCTCCTCCGCCATCTTTTCCTATGAATCCTGAAGGACACGGTTATGCATCCAACCATCCACCACCCATGCAGCCTCATCCACGCCAATATGATAGTTACTATCCTCCTGCAGATAATATGCCTCCTTATGAAAATCAGTCTCGAGGGCCAACTAATTTTGGCAGGGACATGCCGATGGGAGCTCGTACAACTAATATGCAGTCACAGCAAGCAGTGATTGGGAAGGTAGAATTCGCTTCATTTACCATCTCTCTCTTTTTTTTTTTTTTTCTTTTTTTTTTTTTTTATAATTAATCATCTTTAATAGGTCTTGATGCTCTCGTTTCCTTTTGATATTCTGTAGGTGACACAGAACATGCAAATTCAGCTATCGTACGCAGATGCTGTTATTGGTATTAATGGTGCAAACATTAGCTACATTCGTCGTGCTAGTGGTGCTACTATTGCCATACAGGAAACGAGAGGCATTCCCGGGGAGATGACTGTTGAAATAAATGGCTCTTCGTCTCAAGTCCAAGCAGCTCAACAGTTGATACAGGTAATCCCGATTACCCTCTTTAATAATTTACTGCCAGCTACTTTTTGTTTTAGTTTTCTCGTCTTTGTAGAACAACATCTTTATTTTACATTCTATTATATTGTGTAAGAAGTTTGAATTTGCATAGGCATATGCTCGATACTTTTTTAGCTAGTATTTGCATTCTTCAGCATTTCCAATCTGCTATTGCGTCTTACTTTTGATTGGATGATGATGATGATATGCAGAATTCAATAGCGGATGCTGTAAGCAGTGCACAAAACGCGCAACAAAACCAAGGTTATAATCCGTATGCATCTCATGGTCCGGTCTATACTTCTCCACCATCTAACGCGGCTGGTCAAACTGGATATGCTCCTCCCGGGGACTATAATGGAGCTGGTTATGGCTACTAAGAGATTTTCGACTTTTTTTCTTTTTTAACTCTGTAGAAAGTCGTTGTTGCGCTTATCAATGTTGATTGTAAGATGTTAACTTGCTGTGGTGTTGTAATAGAAGGGCCTAAAACAAGGTAGTTGTGTTGGAAGCATTACATGACTGTAGTTCATTATGGTTTGGATAATCTCTGGTGTTCGTTCGTAGCTAATCTTTTTTTCGTCTTCGTTTCTTATATAGTACTCCCTCCGTTTATTTTTAAGTGACAAGTGTCACTTGATGGTTTCAAATTTAATTATTTTCGTTCTAACTTAACCCCAACATTAATGATAGATTAATGAAATTAGTAAGAAACGATGAAAAGCCAGAAGTTGGCTTTGGCTTATATTAGGACTCTTTCAACATTAATTAATTTTCAATGTTAATGATTGATAATAGACTAATGAAATGAGAAATAAACAATGAAAAGTCACAAAGGGATAACTTGCATGTGGTCCTTGGCTGCCGAAGTGTATTGCAGCTATGGTTGGGTTCACCTTTCAACTTGAAGCTGAATGGTGTGTTTTCATCCTTCTGGACATGGCTACAATTTCTGAAAATGAGTTTGAGCAATAACGATTTCTTACTTGCGGTGGTTGTGTGCTGGAAGCTATGGGAGCAGCGGAACAATATCTTCCATGGAGAATCCGGATTCAAAGTTGATTAGTTAGTGCCTTGGTGCAAAAGTTATTTGATCATGTTTAACGGGGCACGATCTCCTACCCTTCCCTTAAAGGAACGGCTGAATCCCATAGCCTGACAACCTCCTCCACATGGGTCGTTAAGGTTAATTATGATGTCGCGATTCCGCCGGGCCGCAATTTCTATTCGACAGCTATGGTGGCTAGGAATTTATTGGGGCAGACGATATGGTGGAGCGTGGAAAAGATACTGGGTATGATTCATCCAGTCGAAGGGGAAGCTCACGCCGCCCTTAAAGCGATCCTAAAAGCATCTCGTCGAGGTTGACCAGCCGTTATTATGGAAGGGGATTACTTGAATATCATCGGAGTCCTTCAGGACGAAGACCATTCTCTCACATCCTATGGTGCTCTTATAGATGAAACTAAAACTACTGTCAAATCTTTTCATAGTTGCTCGTTTTCTTTTGTTAAACGCCATTGTAATCAACTTACTCACTTTGCTTCATACTTAGCTTGTCTGAAGGGTTCATATGTACCCTTGAACTTGGCATGTTATGCCTAATAAATGCTCATAGTTTCTCTTTCAAAAAACAATTCAATAAATTTGGGCAAATTACGGCAACCCATGAAATAAGGCAAAATTATGAAGAAAAAAATATTTCTTGTTTGAATAATTACGACAAAATTATGAGGAAAAAATATTTCTTGTTTGAGTAATTACAACCACCCCTCTCAACTTCGTATTTTCTTACAAAAACTTCCTCATTTAGTATGTAAATTTAACACTACGAGAATGGATGTGTAAGACAATATACAGTTGAATGGGGTGATTGTAATTATCCAAACAGGAGAGTGCGGAAACTTAATCAATTTAAATAAAAATTGAGAAAAAAACACACACTCAAATACTCAAAAAATTTCCCTTCCCAAATAGCACATACTTGCTTCCAGGAAAAAAAAAATAATAAAATAAGAAAAAGGAATTTGCACGCTATATAATCAATGACAAGCCCTATTCATTCTAATCTAAATAGGCGTAGCACAAGTTGTCCTAAAATGTCCAGTCTGATAACACCGGCTACAATGCACAACCCTCTTCGCCGCCTGACCACCGCTCCGGTCCCCACTCTGCGCCGCCCGTCTCTTCCTAGGCTGCCCCGGCGGCCTCAAAGACTTTGGCGGGTTCACAACAACAATCTCTTCTTCTTCCTCTCCACCACCACCACACATCTCATGCCACACGGTCCTATCAGGAATAGGATGTATCGTCTGAGAGTACGTCTTCCGGTAAGTCGCCACCGTAAAACACCCTTCCGCAAACCGATGCACGTTCTGCTTGCAAAAAATCAGCGCCGCCGCCGCGTGCGAGCACGGCACCCCGTAGAGCTGCCACCCCCTGCACGAGCACAACCACCTCCGAATGTCCACCACCTGGTTCCCCTTGCCCGTTATCACATTAAACTCCATATCGTTCGCCCGCGTAACCTGGAACATTCTAGAACATTCCACCGCCTCCGCCACCCGCTGCTCCGCCGACGGGACCAGCACCGAGTTCCACTGCATGCTGGCCTCCCGCCGCTCGTTGAACCACGTCATCAGCTGGCGGCGGACCGACTCCATCATCTGGACAATCGGCATTCCTGAAGCTTCTAGAATCCAAGAATTCAGCGACCCCACGACATCGGCTGTTAGGGTACCAAAGCGGGTCCCCTCGAAGTACGAGCTGGCCCACAGACGGGGCTCGAACTGCTGCTGGAGCCAGTATGCTGCGTCCTGCGAAGTCTCTGCGATCTGGCAGATTTTCGCGGAGAATTCGGATTCCGTGGGTGCGTTTGCAGCTTCCCAGAGGAGGTTGCAGAGGGAGATGCTGTTGAACTCCTTCCGGAAGTTTTCGCTTAAATGGAGCATGCACAGCCCGTGGAAAGCGGTGGGGAAGTTCGACTCCACCGCATCGACGATGCACTTTCGCCTATCGGATAATATCGTGAGCCTCGGCATGTTTCCTGTGTTGGTTTCGAGAAGGTTGTGCAGCTGGGAGAGAAACCACATCCATGTTTCATCGTTTTCTTCATCCACAACACCGAATGCTAGAGGGAAGAGTTCACCATCTCCATCGAACCCTGTTGCGAAAAGCAGTGCTCCAAGGTACTTGTTTTTTAAAACAGTCCTATTGAGTCCAATAAGCGGCCGACAAGCATTAAGAAATCCATATATCGACGCTTGATAGGAAATAAATAAACGGAGGAAACTATTGTCAACTGGATTGACACAAACAGACGCCATACTCCCTGGATTTGTTCTTCTGATCTGGTTGCAGTACTGCGGCAGAAGACGATAATCTTCTTCGAACGAGCCACGAAACGAAGCCATGAACCGCTCCTTCCCTCTCCAAGCTTGCTTGTACGACAAAGTTATACCATGCACACGATGAATCTCCTCTAGTATCTCTTTCGGTTTGCAGTGTGGGTTCTCTCTAAGGCGTTGCTCAACAGAACTAGCAACCCACTGGACGGAGGCTTGCTGGTGGCCAAGATGGGCTATCCCGCCACAGTTGTGCTCCGAATGGATGGTCCTAATGGTGAAAGTAGGCACACCTGGAAGTTTAGCAGCATGAATTCGCCACGGGCATCCATCGCTAGCACATTTGGCGGTAAAACGAGTCTTGTCGGATTTCACCGTCTGTATCTCGAAATGCAGGGCAATAGCCATGTCACGCAGTGCTCTACGGCAGCTCTTCACATCGGGAAATTCTTGCCCGACTGTCAATTCTTGCACTGGAGCAGGAATTACCGTTCGAGATTGGACAATAGGAGAAGTTATCACATAACCAGGCTGCAGAACAGAGAGATGCGAGGAAACCATATCGGGGTTCTGATGAGCACTGAGCTCCAAATTGCTGTCGACTTCACCATGCTCCGTTAAAGAAAGATTATTATTTTCGACAAAACCCAATTCATTACTTTGTGAGGCAAGAGACAGTTGTCTATCCGTGACACTATCATCCTCGTTGATTTTTGTTTCGATACTTTCAACATCTAATGTTTTTTGATCATCCAACTCGTACTTATTCTCGTGGTCACTGCCTTGATCATACTCGTTGTGATATTCGCCGTCTTGGACATGTGGGATATCCAGCTCATTGTCAATGGGCGGAGCTAAAAAATAATCCTCGTGATTAATATCGTGTTCTAAACCTAACTCACTATCATCCAACGACCTTAAGTTAATATCGGGCTCGTGGTTGTGCGCCAAAGCTCCCAACGAACGACACTGTTGAATCACAACGTTATGACCGTGCTCGAGGCCGAAGTGCGAGTCCTGAGCCAATGGCATATCTCGCGTCTGACCTATTACAAAATCTTGTTTCACCATCGGTGACACCAAGCCGGCAGAATTCTTTAATCTTCAACGCTTTCGTCCTCTTCTCAACCTATCAGTTGCCAATCAAAATCGAGAAATATTATTAAGCTCCAAAAATTCGACATTAGCTTATAATATAATCTCGTAACTACTATTTTCTTCTGCACATGGCTCAAGTAATCAAAACAAATCAACCACATGAACATAGGCACTGTACCGAAACACAAAACAATTTGCACACTAAAATATAATCGAAGGGTAAAGCAATGTGAATCACAC
This sequence comes from Erythranthe guttata, assembly GCF_056151865.1. Classification (NCBI taxonomy): domain Eukaryota; kingdom Viridiplantae; phylum Streptophyta; class Magnoliopsida; order Lamiales; family Phrymaceae; genus Erythranthe; species Erythranthe guttata. The sequence goes on from NC_142546.1 coordinate 19,901,177, forward strand.
CAAAAGCCTGCATCTTTGAAAAGAGTACAATAAATCAGTTACAATTAAACATGGCAGTAAACTAAACCAGAGTCCTAATCAATCAAACAAGCATAATTACCATTAACCAACACTTCCAATGATTAAAAAAAAAAAAAAAAAAACCCTGATCCCAATCCGGTGAGTAAAATTCCGAACAGCCTCGGATACATCGAAATCGGATTTGAGTCAGTTAAATTAAGAAACGGAAACGCATAGAGAAAAGAGAAGGAAACAATTTTGAAATCAAACAGTCAATCAAACAAAGAACAAAAATTAGGGTTTACAAACAGATCAAAACACACACAACAACACACACAGTCACGGAATTTGATTTTCGGCGGGCAATAGAGGAGAGAGAGAGAGAGAGAGAGAGGAGAGAGAAGGAGAGAATTGAAAATACCTGAAAAAGGAGAGGGTAAAGGAAAACTGCGAAACTTTGAGGGGCAGAGGCGAGGGTATCAGAGTTATATCCCAACCCCTAAACACAAAGACAAAGCTACAAGAAACTCTGAGGGTATTTTGGTCATCCTGTTTTCTCTTACTCTTATGAAATGACGGAATTGCCCCTTATTTGTCTCGCTGCTGTGTACTGAAAGGGTAGGAACGGAAATTCATCTTTAAGGGGGGAAAATATAATTTCATAAATTATATGGACCTTTTTTGTAAATTAATTAATGAAAAAGTCAATTCACGTCATTCTTTGGAATGAAATTAAATTATATTGCAATTAATATGGAATTCTTTCAACCTCATTTTTTCATTTTTTAGCTATTTTTCTCTAATTACATTGCAATGAAATATTTACGTTATATCGATATATTTTTCATGGCGATTTTTTTTCCTAATTATTTTTTCTTATAAAATCCCATACATGATCAGAATGGCCAAAGAAGGTATCCTATATCGATACAATCTTTCCTAAAATTAGAGAAATTTAATTTTAGAAATTTTAACATATTTGTATTAGACATTAATAATAATAAATGAAATATTAGATATTAATAATAATAAATGAAAAATCCAGCTCTGAACTATTACAAAGTAAGCACAATCTTTCTTATTTACAATTGTAATTGTCACATATATAAATAATTATTATTTTTTCAATTTTAAAATATTATCCCGTGCATTGCTCGGGCAGAAATACCAGTATTTACAAAAATTAAATAAACATTAGGGTACCTATAAATATGAGGCCATAAGAATCATATTAATATAGATTTTAATTCTTCTTAAAACCTCATCAACCTTCAAACTTGCATTCAAATACGTACAACTAACTCTATACAAATATTACAACATGGTGTTCAAACATCAATTCCATATTTAAAAAAAAAAATAAAAAAAATAAAAAATGTGTCATTAGTAAATAGTAACTTGTTAAGGTTTTCAAGGGAAGTAAAAAAGAATTGTCAATTGCGCCGTATTTTCGGCTTCATTTACTGTCCGCAGCGACACCAAACCGAAACATTTGCTCTGGATATGCATCACTGGGCGGCGGAGGAGTTATTGTGTGGCGGCCGGCAAAGTTCCGGCCGGTGATGGTGGTGGTGCACGGCCTTCCGCCGCTCCCCGGGACCCACGTGCAACCATTTGGTGAAGGCGGCCTTACAGGGCGGCCACGCTGCAAAGTCGGTAGCAAAATATTTTGGCTTCTCGTCATCCATAACTGCTCTGCTTCTTCATCAAGAAGTCGAGTGGCCTCGTACGATTTTACGCTTAGGAGCAAAACTAGTGCTGCAATGCTAAAGATTACTTTTGCAGACCACATATTTAATTTTGTGATCTGGAAATTTAGCAATTTTTTTTTTAGCTTTTTTTTTTGTTTGAAGTTTGATGAATTATGTATGAATGTGATAGTTAATGGAAAATTAATGGTGAATGAAGTGAGAGGTTTGAGTTTGGACTATATATATATTGCATGTAAACAATGAAAAAGGTGAGAATTGATTTATTCCATGTAGTATATGTTCAAAGGGTGTTGGGGTTTGACTGTTGACTTTCGAGGGTTTGTAAAAATTGAGTGGTTGAATGAGTCTTGAGAATGGAAAGAAAAATAAATTAAAGAAAAATGGATTATTTAGTTTTGATCTGAACCTATTCATGAATTTTCTTTATTTTTATATTTCTTTATTAGCTAATTCAAAATAGGAACAAAAACTTAATGATAATCCGTACGTTCTACTTAAGACTATAACATGCAGTGACGGAGCCAGCATTAATAATTAGGGTGGGCTAAGATATAAGGGGTTCGGGAGCGGCACTTGACTACCCCTCATATGCATTGTACGAATATAAGAGGTTTAGTTATATATATATATATATATATATATATATATATATATATATATATATATATATATATATATATATATATATATATATATATATATATATATATCTTTTTTAGGATAAATCCAAATTATTTTTTAATTAAAAAAAAAACCACAATTCACTATAATACCTTTTCTCATTTTTTTAATCTAGTTGTTAGTCGCAGTAACTATTTTTTTTTCTCATTTATCTTCTCATCTCTCCCTTCTCTTCACAACCCACGCCTCCACTCACACCCTTGCTGCCTCGTCAGACGGCCACACCCTTTCTATCTTTCTCCTTCTCGGCGAGACCTACCGCTGATGATCGTCTCCGCCGCACCGGAGTCGCCCTCAAGTGCCTCCTCGTTAAAATTACGCTCAAATTATGGATCTTGATATTTCATGAGTTCGATGAACTCATATTTATACTTCATTGATTTTGTATTGAGAATGTTTTTTATTTTTTATGAACAATAATTGTTTGATTTTCTTATAATGTTATGGTAAAATTGAAAATACTAGGAACTGCGAAATGATGTACGATTTTGTTTAATTTCCCTTCCTCTATCTTACATAAATTCGGCACGAGGACGAGCTTTGGTTTCTTGAATTTTTGTGAGGCGTCTGTGGCCATGGAAGATGAAAAACGATCTAGTGTTCGGGAATAGTGGATTACGTTTTCTTGTTTCTTTTTTTATAGTGGATTACGTTAATTCATTGCAGGATAATATATATTTTAGTGAATTACATTAATATTAAAATAGATTACGTTAATTTAAAATAAATTGTACGTTCTTTTTTTTTTTTTTGATGCAAAGTAAATTGTACGTTCATTCCATAGTGATTTTACATAATTTTATAATAATTTATTATTTTTTATCGTTTATCATTTTAACGTTTTACTTTTGTCATACTTAATCATCTATTATTTTAATAATATTTCTTTCAGTACTTCTCATGAATAGTTGAATGCATATATATTGTATTTCTAATAGGCATTGTATTGTATGTACAACTCTCGTTCGGAGAGTTGGTATGTAGCATTTACCAATAGAGTTTGAGTCCCCCCTCATCTACTTCCCTCTGTAATAAACTTAAATTTATTCAAAAAGAAAAAAGGAAAAAAAAAAAGCCAAACAAACAACGCTCTTTCGTTGGAGTGCAATTTTTGGTTTACAAAATGAAAAAAATAAAAAAATCTAACTTTTAGCATATTTTTTTTCTCAAAAATAAATAAATAAATAGCATTTCAAACCCATAACGGGGTTAAAGATGATCTTTACTTCTTTAGTATATATATATATATATATATATATATATATATATATATATGGTAACTGCATGATATATTTATGAGTGGAAAAGGATATACTAATTCAGAATGTATATATATAAACTTGAATTAATGAAATAAAATTAAACGTCTGATTTAGGGCCATAAACGAACTGGTAAATACGGTACCACGATACCGTGTGGATTAGGTAAAGATAAAATTTGAGAGCCACGTTTGGTCTTAGGTTTTTATTTCAATATTTTGAAAATATATAAATATAAAAACATAGGCTGATTGATCAATATCTATTTATATCTCTGAAATAAATAGACCGGCAGATAAGAAATTCAAATATAAGGTTGTCTTTTGTTTGTGTCTCAATGGGGATGACACCAAACGTGTAGAGAAGGAAAACGTTGACTTTTTTATGCCTTGCTGACCTTTGAATTTGTTTTGAAAATCTTGGTCGCAGTTCGCAAATGTTGTGTGTGATGTGTTTGTTCGACCGCTAAACGAAATTGGTAAAATAGAAATGTGTAAATATTATGAATTCCGCGGCGTTGACTAAAGTCCACTCTACGTCATTTGATTCCGGGTTTCATTACTCATTATATTTTCTTTTCATTGGGGTTGGTCACTAGAAAAAGGACCTCACCTAATAACATTCTAAGGAATTATTTTCAATCCCTACTCACTCGATTGCCGGAAAAAAATCATATATCACCGGATTTAAGGTCGACGAGGATGGACAAGACGATGGATATGTTGTAGAAAATGGAGAGAGTTCGAAAGAATGTATATGATCTTTTACTGATCGTGCGTGCGTAACCCTAATAAGGTTCTTTATATTTGTTTATATGAAGAAAGAACCATATATGGTTGTTTCCTAATCTATGACGTTTTATCCGTCACTTAATTTATATCGATCATTGATCTTGACTTGTACACTTTTCTTAATCGTTTATGGAAAATATACTCGAATCTTCATTACATAATGCTTGCCTTTGAGCTCGCCACCTACTTCGTTTCCTATCTTGCGAACTGATATATCTTGTGAGTTGATGTGTGTGCTAATTAATGGTCTTTCAGTCGGGAGAACTCTCTGACCTTTTTTTATTTATGCATTCTCTCTTTGGCGATGTATTGTTGGCTCATTTCGGTCCCCTTTGCTCGTTAGAATTTGACCCATAAGGTAAATGGTTCACCTCGGTTTTGGGCTCAACTTGTATCATTCGTTAGGCCAAGGCCCAGGCCACTAGTTCTGAATATGGGGAGTTCAGCCCAGCGATGCTGATTTGTTCCCCGTCATCTACTCCCCTCTATTCTCTAGCGAGCCTAGCGAAATGGTTCGCTAGAGAATAATGTAATTTGAGCGAATTGGTTCCTCCCTTTTCATCGGTACCACACGAAGTTGTGCAGTGAATTATGATATGGTGACATTCTTCTCGACTGTTTTGTTTGTCTGCCCTGCTCCTGATCTTCAAATCCGTCAAGAGGCGTTTGTTCTTCTTCAATCAACTTTCCTCATTTTCTTATAAAACCAACCCCCTCCTCCAAATACCTCTCTTCTCGTACCTCCATTCTTTTTTTCCATGTGTTTGCCTCTTTTCCTTTTCCTCTTTCTCTTTTTATATTTTTGTGTGATTCCCCTTTAAAAAATCCATGGTCGATAATTTATCTCTCTCTGTAGTCCATGTGTCGTACGTCCTCAACTTCCGGAGGAGAAGAATATGCCCCGACCAGATCGTAAGAACAATCCTTAGATCGTCCCTCTTCATCTCGCCTTAGGCTATGTAGCACCCCTTCAATTTTATTATGTGTTTATGCTAATTAATGCATGTATATTATTGAAGTTTATTCATTAATGAGAGTAATATAGTGAGATTTAAGTGGCTGACGTGTAATTAATGGATAAAGCTGGGAAATAAGTATAAATAATAATAATTTAGAAAATTGGGCAATCAAGAATACAACGTGGGCTTGTTTAAATCGGATAATTGAGAATGGGAGTTTAATTTATGAAGGAATTGGAGAGAGAGCTACGTGTCTAGAGTTGTAGAGTCATCAGGCGTCCTTCTTACTTCGATATAAGCCTCATCGTCTCGTCTCAATTTCTTCATCACTTTTGTTGTTAATCAGCGTATAAACTACACCACTTCTCCGACTAAAAACCACCAAGATTTCAAAGAGATCGAGTATGAAAAACCGTAGAAATAAATCATGAAGTAAAAAGGAGCTAGGGTTTCAATCGACAGAGAGAAGATGGTGACTTGACAGTCTTTCCGGCGGAGTTCCAGCGAGGGGAGTATAGTGTTTGTTAGAGGAATATAATATATCTTCATTTTTATTTAGTTTAGCCTTAATTAGGTGATTTGATTAGATTCAATCAAGTTTTAATTAGTGATTTGATTAGTGATTTGATTAGATTCAATCAAGTCTTAATTAGTGATTTGATTAGGGATTTGATTAGGTGTAATTAGTTTCTTCCTTTTATTCTTTCTCTCTTGTGTGTATATAAATGTACAAGCACTCATTGATGAACTACAAGACACAATTCATCTTCTTCATTATGTGTTTCTTCATTTGTACATGGTATCAGTGAATCTTTGATTTTTTTCTCCTCATTCTTCAAAATGTCTACCGACGATCTTCTTCCTACAAAGTCTTCTTCATCATCAACCACACCCATCATAACCGATTTATACACAATCCATCATTCCGATAGTCCTTCTACTATCCTTGTCACACCTTTGTTGAAAGGAGATAATTACGGATCATGGAGTCGTGCAGTCACAATGGCACTTCGTGCCAAAAATAAGCTTGGTTTCGTTGATGGGTCACTCCCAATTCCGACAGAGAAATCTGACATTTCTAATTGGGAACGTTGTAACGATTTGGTAGGAAGTTGGATCCTTAATTCTGTTTCACCTGAGATCCGTCCAAGTATCTTGTATGCTGAAACTGCAGCACAAATTTGGACCGATCTCAAGGATCGTTTTTCTCAATCAAATGCTCCAAAAATTTATCAATTGAAACAGTCCATTTCTGCCCTCAAACAAGAAAGCATGTTTGTTTCATTGTATTTTACGCAACTCAAATCTCTATGGGATGAACTCGGTTCCATTATCCATATCACTCCTTGCATTTGTGGTAATGCTAAAAGCATTATTGACCAACAAAATCAAGATCGATCCATGGAATTTCTTCAAGGACTACATGATCGTTTTTCCGCTATTCGCAGCCAAATTCTCTTGATGGAACCATTTCCTTCCATTCAACGTATCTATAATTTGGTTCGTCAAGAAGAAAAGCAGCAAGAGATCAATATTCTCACAACTCCTACTGTTGATGCCGCTGCACTTCAAGCATCTAAACCTCCATTTCGTCCGTCGGGAAAACGTCAACGTCCATTTTGCGACCATTGCAACAAACATGGTCATACTCTTGCTACATGCTATCAACTTCATGGCTTTCCCGACAAACATGTGAAGAAATCTGTGCCACCACCATCCAACTCCACTCTTATGGCTAGTTCACTCACGCACGAACAATACAACAAGCTTCTCACGCTTCTTGCCAAAGAACAAACTAGTGGACCCTCAATGCACTTAGCAGGTAAAAATCACACATTTTCATCATTTTGTTGGATTATTGACTCCGGTGCTTCTAATCATATATGTACATCTCTCTCATTTTTTTCTTCATATTCCCCTATTCGTAAAAACATATATGTTCAATTGCCTGATGGTTCTCACGCGCCTGTGACTCACATAGGCACTATCAAATGTTTTGGTACATTCATTCTCACGAATGTTTTTTACATTCCATCTTTTAAGTTCAATTTGTTATCCATTTCACAATTTACGAAATCCACAAATTGTGATATAATTTTTTCTTCGTCTGGATGTATATTTCAGGACCAATCAACGAAGAAGACGATTGGTCGGGGTAATCCTCACAATGGTCTTTTCTATCTAGAATGCAAGGTTTCTAATTATGCTCTTTCTATTAAGCAATGTAATAAATTTGATCTATGGCATTCTCGCCTTGGTCATCCTTCTAGGCCTCGTTTTGATTTTATTGTTAAGAATTCACAAAATATTATTCGAAATAAGAATTTTGTTTGTGATGTTTGTCCACGTGCTAAACATGCACGTCTTTCATTTCCTCAACGTACATCTTGTTCTTCTCATTGTTTTGAATTGATTCATGTTGATATTTGGGGTCCTTTCTCTATACCCTCACAAAATGGATCACGATTCTTCTTAACTATTGTTGATGATTATTCAAGATGCACTTGGATTTATCTAATGAAACACAAATCCGAAACTTTCAACATGATAACCCATTTTTTTAATCTAATTCGTCGTCAATTTAACACAAAAGTCTCTCGTTTCAATTCCGGAAATGGGGATATTTTTCTTCCTCAACTTCAAACCATACGTTCAGATAATGGTTCTGAATTTCTTTCCAAACAAATTAAAAAATGGTTTCATGATAATGGAATCATTCATCAACGTAGTTGCGTTGCGACCCCACAACAAAATGGCATTGTAGAACGTAAACATCGGCATCTCCTTGATGTCGCTCGAGCTTTACGATTTCAAGCAAACTTGCCTCTTTCTTTTTGGGGTGAATGTATTCTAACCGCTGCATTTCTCATTAACAAACTTCCGACTCCAGTCCTTCAATATAAATCTCCTCATCAAGTCTTAGTTGGACAACTTCCATCTTATTCCTCTCTTCGAGTTTTTTGGTGTTTATGTTTTGCTAAGAATATAAATATTCAACATAAATTTGATGAACGAGCAAAACCTGGCATCTTTGTTGGTTATCCTTATGGACAAAAGGGTTATCGCATATACGACCTCAAAACTCGTCAAATTTATGTTTCACGCGATGTCATATTTCATGAGTCAATTTTTCCATATCATGATCTTGCAAATTCATCTTTACAAGATCCAATTTCAATTACTCCGATCAATGATAATGGGACTTTTGACTACCCTACACCACTCATCGACCCCCCTTCGGGTGATTCTATTCCTCATAATGAAACTACGAGTTTGGATGACTCGCCACTATCTCCTCCCTTACCCTCTCAACTTGATGATTCAATCAATTCTCCCTCTATTTTCGAATCTCCTTCCTCACCTTCTCAACTTGATGGTTCAACTAATTCTCCACCTATTTCCGATGGCACACCATCTTCTGATTCACCTTCTACGACAAATGTTCGTAATTACGTACCCTCAACGCATCCGTCACCAACCAAAGCGTCTCAATGATTATATTTGTAATCATATTTCACTATCCACTGATTTTCCACTAGAAAATTACATTTCTTTTCGTAATTTAAGTCATTCCCATCGAGCATTTCTCACAAATGTCATTAAGAATCAAGAGCCGCGATCATATTCTCAAGCCATAAAATCAATTGAATGGCGTGATGCAATGGCCAAGGAAATTCGAGCTCTAGAATCAAATAACACTTGGTCTTTATGTCAAATCCCACCCGGCAAATCACCCATTGGTTGTAAATGGGTCTTCAAAATCAAATATCGGTCAGATGGTTCAATTGATCGATATAAAGCTCGTCTAGTTGCCAAAGGTTACACTCAAATTGAAGGAATTGATTATCATGATACCTTCGCACCTGTGGCAAAACTAGTTACTGTACGTCTCCTACTCTCAATTGATGCCATTAAAAGTTGGTCCATCCATCAACTTGATGTTAACAATGCATTTCTTCAAGGAGATCTTAATGAAGAGGTCTATATGAAACTTCCCCCTGGCTTCTCTCACAAATGGGAGACTCGTGTATGTAAATTAAATAAATCAATCTATGGTCTTAAACAAGCATCTTGTCAATGGTTCTCCAAATTCTCAACCACTCTTATTAGTCGTGGCTTTCATCAATCAATTTCAGACTACAGTCTTTTTACATATATTCGTAATAAGACATTCATTTTTATACTCGTCTACGTTGATGATATTATCATTACAGGAAATAATGATGATGCTATTTCCGATATCAAAAAATTTCTTGCCAATTCTTTTTCCATAAAAGATCTTGGTAATCTTCGATACTGTTTGGGTATTTAAGTATCTTGTTCTAAACAAGGCATTTTTTTATGTCAACGCAAGTATACTCTAGACATCTTATCTGATTTCGGGATGACTGGTTCTCGTCCGTCTGATTTTTCAATGGAACCACATCTTCGTTTACGTCCACATGATGGGACTCCTCTTCCCGATCCATCAATCTATCGACGTCTCATAGGGCGTCTACTATATCTCACTGTAACACGACCTGACATTCAATATGCGGTAAATACTCTTAGTCAATTCATGCAAAATCCGCATTCGACTCATCTTGATGCTGCCAATCGAATCTTTCGTTATCTTAAAGGTACTGTTGGTAAAGGTTTATTCCTTTCTGCATCTAGTTCTCTCACTCTAGTAGGATATGCCGACTCTGATTGGGCTGGTTGTCCTACCACTCATCGGTCTACCACTGGTTATTTCACCATGTTAGGTTCTAGTCCTATTTCTTGGAAAACTAAGAAACAACCAACCGTTTCTCGTTCTTCTGCCGAAGCCGAATATCATTCTCTCGCTGCACTTACCTGTGAGTTACAGTGGCTAAAATATGTTCTAACGGATCTCGGTTTCAACCACTCTCAACCAATTCCAATTCATTGTGATAGCCAAGCTGCTATACACATTGCAGAAAATCCTGTCTTTCATGAACGCACCAAGCACATTGAGATTGATTGTCATTTTGTTCGAGAAAAAATTCAGGCACGTCTCATTGCTCCCTCATACCTACGTTCAAGTGATCAACTGGCAGATATTTTTACGAAACCACTTGGCGGTGAAGCTTATCGACGATTAGTTCGCAAGTTGGGTGTTTTTGATATATCAATACCATTTCCAACTTGACGGGGGGTGTTAGAGGAATATAATATATCTTCATTTTTATTTAGTTTAGCCTTAATTAGGTGATTTGATTAGATTCAATCAAGTTTTAATTAGTGATTTGATTAGTGATTTGATTAGATTCAATCAAGTCTTAATTAGTGATTTGATTAGGGATTTGATTAGGTGTAATTAGTTTCTTCCTTTTATTCTTTCTCTCTTGTGTGTATATAAATGTACAAGCACTCATTGATGAAATACAAGACACAATTCATCTTCTTCATTATGTGTTTCTTCATTTCTACAGTGTTAGAAAGCCCTCTGTAGAAGCTTTAATTTGGTGGAGACTTCTATTCGTTTGATTTGGTGACAGTTGTTCGATTTTATCAAAATATTGAGCCTCATGCTAATTTCATTTTGAATTTCAATTCCGTTTCTTCATAAAAGTCGTACAACAGGCTGCATATAGTTGGAATGACTAATTTTCATCATTTTTTACAACCCTTTATGAAATTGATTTTTGACTCTAGAGTAGTATCAAAAAGGGAATTTTCGAAAATAAACTTGTTGGTACTCTGATTTTCGGAACACAATTTGAGAGCTTTGAAATGCAAATTTTAAGATTGTTTTTTTCTCAAACATCATAGATTACCTGGAGCACGTTAATTATATGCCAAAGCTTGTTCCATTTGACTGAGCCTCATAAGCTTTTTGAACCGAGAAACAAAGTGGGTTCAATCTAATCAAATTCTGGCAGTTCATATGACTTATCCCTCTACTTTATTCTGTCATAATTTCAGACACATGTGTAGGCTTGAATGAATCAGAGGATTTCCCGTCCAAGTAGCTACTTTGTTCAATCTATAAAATAATGGTTTGAATTAAGAGGGTGTTTGGCTAAGCTTATTTTAAACAGCTGATAAGCTCTTACGTCTGATAAGATGTTTTTAGAGCTGATAAGCTGTTACATCTTATTTTTAGGATTAATTTTTAGAGTGTTTGGATAATGAGTTTATTTCCTATTTTTACTCATTATAAGATCTTAAATAAAAAGGTGGGGTAGAAGTACTTATTTAAAAAGATCTTATTTGGTCTCCAACAGCTTATTTAAAAAAAAATTAAGATCTTTTTTTAAAAATTTACCAAACACTTTCGAAGAGCTTATAAGCTATAAAACATCTTATAAGTTCCTTTTAACATCTTATAAGCTTAGCCAAACACCATCTAAGTTCTTGCGTTTGCACTTATTCGTATGAGATTAAATTCTGAGCGGATCAGTCGATATTTAATATAAATCGAATTCCACTAATTTTTTGACATATGGCACTTTTAAGTCTTAAATCTTATAATTATATGCCAAAGCTTGTTCCATTTGACTGAGCATCATAAGCTTTTTGAACCGAGAAACAAAGTGGGTTCAATCTAATCAAATTCTGGCAGTTCATATGACTTATCCCTCTACTTTATTCTGTCATAATTTCAGACACATGTGTAGGCTTGAATGACTCAGAGGATTTCCCGTCCAAGTAGCTACTTTGTTCAATCTATAAAATAATGGTTTGAATTAAGAGGGTGTTTGGCTAAGCTTATTTTAAACAGTTGATAAGCTCTTACGTCTGATAAGATGTTTTTAGAGCTGATAAGCTGTTACATCTTATTTTTAGGATTAATTTTTAGAGTGTTTGGATAATGAGTTTATTTCCTATTTTTACTCATTATAATATCTTAAATAAAAAGGTGGGGTAGAAGTACTTATTTAAAAAGATCTTATTTGGTCTCCAACAACTTATTTAAAAAAAAATTAAGATCTTTTTTTAAAAATTTACCAAACACTTTCGAAGAGCTTATAAGCTATAAAACATCTTATAAGTTCCTTTTAACATCTTATAAGCTTAGCCAAACACCATCTAAGTTCTTGCGTTTGCACTTATTCGTATGAGATTAAATTCTGAGCGGATCAGTCGATATTTAATATAAATCGAATTCCACTAATTTTTTGACATATGGCACTTTTAAGTCTTAAATCTTATAATTATATGCCAAAGCTTGTTCCATTTGACTGAGCATCATAAGCTTTTTGAACCGAGAAACAAAGTGGGTTCAATCTAATCAAATTCTGGCAGTTCATATGACTTATCCCTCTACTTTATTCTGTCATAATTTCAGACACATGTGTAGGCTTGAATGAATCAGAGGATTTCCCGTCCAAGTAACTACTTTGTTCAATCTATAAAATAGTGGTTTGAATTAAGTTCTTGCGTTTGCACTTATTCGTATGAGATTAAATTCTGAGCGGATCAGTCGATATTTAATATAAATCGGATTCCACTAATTTTTTGACATGTGGCACTTTTAAGTCTTAAATCTTATAATTATATGCCAAAGCTTGTTCCATTTGACTGAGCATCATAAGCTTTTTGAACCGAGAAACAAAGTGGGTTCAATCTAATCAAATTCTGGCAGTTCATATGACTTATCCCTCTACTTTATTTTGTCATAATTTTAGACACATGTGTAGGCTTGAATGAATCAGAGGATTTCCCGTCCAAGTAGCTACTTTGTTCAATCTATAAAATAGTGGTTTGAATTAAGTTCTTGCGTTTGCACTTATTCGTATGAGATTAAATTCTGAGCGGATCAGTCGATATTTAATATAAATCGGATTCCACTAATTTTTTTGACATGTGGCACTTTTAAGTCTTAAATCTTATAATTATATGCCAAAGCTTGTTCCATTTGACTGAGCCTCATAAGCTTTTTGAACTGAGAAACAAAGTTGGTTCAATCTAATCAAATTCTGGCAGTTCATATGACTTATCCCTCTACAGTATTCTGTCATAATTTCAGACACATGTGTAGGCTTGAATGAATAAGAGGATTTCCCGTCCAAGTAGCTACTTTGTTCAATCTATAAAATAGTGGTTTGAATTAACTATTAAGTTCTTGAGTTTGCACTTATTCGTATGAGATTAAATTCTGAGCGGATCAGTCGATATTTAATATAAATCGGATTCCACTAATTTTTTGACATGTGGCACTTTTAAGTCTTAAATCTTAATAAATCACGCTGATTATAATTAGAGTTAGATGGGTTACGGGTTATACTTGGGTTTTCTTTTTTCTTTTTCTTTTTTATTTTCCAATTATTAAAATTCTAATTATATTTTCCTAAGGGCCTCCATCACTTGGCCCGACAAGTATTTGATGGAGAAATATAAATCATGATAACTCAACAGCCCATTAGGGTAGCGGACCCGGACTTAGTGCCCACAAGGAACCAACCCTCATTGGAGTTGAAATTCCCACACTGCGGCTGTCAGGATTTGATCCTAGGACCTTGTACCAACTTACCACTTCGGAACCAGTTGGGCTACACCCATGTGGACATTTTTGTACCATACCTTGCTATACATAAGGTTGTTAATAAATAAATTGTACGTATTTTTCGGAGTTATAAATTGACTAGTATTCCAAATACCGCTCGAGAATCCCCTCCCTTCTTCCTCTTTGTCCCGAAGAGTAACTATGACCAATTTAGTCACGTTTTCATGTTCCAATTGAACACTTTCCATTTTTTATTATGATTATTCTCTTTATCAAATATATGCGAATCCAACCACGATCCTATAATAAGAACAAGAAATCTTTCTTGATCAATCCCCTTGCTCCTCATTCTCCGAGAATCATAAAAGTCCTTTTCAAGTTTGAATTTGTTCATTTGGAATCTGAGTTCTTCTACTTCATTTTTATTTAATATTAATTTATTTTTCCCTATTTTATTTATATCATTCCTTAAATTCCCTAGGGTTAATCCAAAAAAAAAAAAATAGACATGTTATTTCAATATTATAGTCTCACAAACGCTTCACATAGAAGGCGGGCGTCATAGGCTATCTCTCAGATGAGGACTCTGAGATAGGGGTGTGAACGAGCCGAGCTCGAGCCGAGCTCGCCTCTTTTGGCTGGCTCGAGCTCGAGCTCGAGTTTATTTTGTCGAGCTCGAGCTCGAGCTCGAGCTCGTCGAGTTCTTCTTTTTCTGGCTCGAGCTCGAGCTCGTGTTAATTTTGTCGAGCTCGAGCTCGAGCTCGAGCTCGAGCCCAATCCCTTTTTTTTTTTTTTTTCTTTTTTTAAATATTATTTTATTATTATTTTATTATTAAAAAATATTTTCAATAATTACAAAATAAACACAAAATTGTGATTATATATTTTTTTTAATATTTGTATTTATTTCTATAATATTTTATATTATTATACATTTTTAAATAAAAATAACATATAAAAAATAAAAAAAAAATAAAAAAAAATAAAAAAATATTAATAAATCCGGCTCGCGAGCCGGCTCGCGAGCTGATGAACAACTAAAATCGGGCTCGAGCTCGGCTCGTCAGAAAGCTCGAGCTCGCGAGCTCGAGCTCGAGCTCGAAAACCTCGAGTCCGAGTTCGAGCTTTTTACGAGCCGGTTCGTCGAGCTCACGAGCCGGCTCGGCTCGTTTACCACCCCTACTCTGAGAATCACTCTTATTTTCCTAATCATGCGAGATCTGGCTCGCCTTCATCCTCTTGGATTGTTTCCAATACTCTTGCCGCGACCTCGGCTAGTAATCCGAATCGGTCCCGCCAAATTATGGGTCAGTTTCGAATCCCCATGTCCAGTCCCGAGATCTGGCGGCTGCATTCGGTGATCCAGAACCGATGACCTGATGAGTGGACACGATTTAAAAAAAAAATTGAATTTGAAAAACGTAATGGCTACTTTCAGTCCTGAACAGGACCCCACCGGGAACCGACTCAGACCTAGCCCGATCCATTTCATTTTTTTTATTCCAAAAGCTAGTTTTGGCGGGTGGACCCGAACTCAACCGATCGGTTTCACAATTTTGATTTTCTTTTCTCCAACGATCAAGATGATCGGACCGTTCAAGATCAAGGGTCAGTATATGTCGACCATTAAGACCCAACTCGACCGACCTAATTTGTTTAATTTTTTTAAAGTTCTTTTACCTATAATTACCCCTCCCCCTCTTCATTTTCTCACCAATTCACTCTTAATTTTTCTACTCTCTCCACTCCAAATACTTTCAAATCTCAATTGTTTACAATTCTCGGTTAATTTTACAAGTAATTTTTGGTTTTCTTTTCGATTTTCAGGTTTTGATTTTCTTTTCGTTACTCTCACAAATTATTTTTCGTTTTAATGTTCTTTTTGGCTTTCGTTATTCTCACAAAATATTATATATATATATATATATATATGTATATATATATATATATATGTATATATATATATATATGTATATATATATATATATATATGTGTATATATATATATATATATGTATATATATATATATATATGTATATATATATATATATATATGTATATATATATATTAGCAAGAACCCCCCAATCTAGAAAATATTGTTAAGGAAACACCTTCTCCAAAAAATAATTAGAGAAAACTCCGTCAACTAATATTCATACATACACACACTCTCTCTCCTCATTTTTCCTCATCTTCTCTCTCTCCCTTTTTTCTCCTCTTCTTCTTCTCTGCGTACTCTCTCTCTCTCTTCTCTTTTTTCCTACCTTTCTTCTTCTCTGTACATATGAAAAAGGTCGTCACTCATATCATCAACGTGATTGAAGCCGTATACACATTAAATAGCGTAAGAAGTGAAGAGAGAGAAAAGCAACACCCAGTTTGTGTTGGAATTAATTTCTGCAAATATTTCATGAGTGTGAGTAGATCTGTCAGAATTTTCTATTGATTTTGACAAGATTACAATTTATTGGGAACAAAGTATGAATTTTTAGATTCTTGATCGTCTCTCTTCTCTGTGTTTTTTTTTTTCTCTATTTTCTGCTTGTTATATTTTAATGGAGTTCTTCACTAATGTCGTTAATAGAAGATTACAGTTCTTGAAATTGGGAGACTAGGTCGAACTCCCATTATGGTTGACGAAGTGTGGTGTGGCGGTGGTGTAGTGACGATGTGGAGGCAGATTTAGAGTGTCTTGGTGGATCCGGCAGATAGCGGCACGGGTAGAGAAATTCGTGCAGGCTGAAACCTTAATCGACTATGCTCTGGTAGCCGATTAAGATTAATCGACTCCATTTTTTTTTTTTTTGAATTTTTTGTTTATTGATTCTAATTGTATAAATTAATTATAATGTTTGTATATTTTTTGTTTTTGTAAAATATAGTTGATTTTGTATTTTTTTGTAGTTGTGATTTGTTATTTTTAGTAGTCATATTCTTAATCGACTATGCTTATATCTCGTAGTCGATTAATATACCTGATAGAAAAAAAAAATAAAAAAACGAAAAAAATAGATATTAAAAAAAAAACGGTTGATGAGGTTGGGCATAATTGGTGATAGTGTTGATGAGGTGGCATGGATATAATTGGAAAAATAGATGACTGTAATTAGGAAGAGATTTTTCTCAACCGGTGAAAAATAGTTTTGACTTCTTCTCCCTATTAAAAGAAGTATTGAACCATATGATTTAATTCATTCTCGATAGCGATTAAATAATCATTTTAGCAGATCTCATCCTTTCATCGACTGATGCTCCAATTTCACATGTAGTGTCTGATAATTTCGTTACAGTTTTTAACTGAATGTTCATTTGAACTGAATAACCATAGTTTCTTAGACAAGAGAGATCTAGTGATGAGCAGTGACGAACATATACAATTCAAATTTCTTATCGAACCAAATAGGCACACTGGAAGTTGAACATCTATTCATCTTCGTGAGGAAATTGGTACGTGGCTACTCGTTACGTTTGAACTTATTTTTGGGGAAGCGAAAAACTAATTTCTCAATTCATATACAAAAATATTCCAAAAAAAAAAAAAAAGAAAAACAGAAAAAAAAAAAAGGAAATCGGAAAGAAGTTTTGGTAAAAATGCAAGTGATTCTGAGTCAAATAAGATCACAAGGGATTTCACAACAAACTTACTCCCGAAAACTCCATTCTAAAGGACTATGAACTCGTGATCACAACACGAAAAAAAAAGGGAGTCAAGAAAGAACGATTATCGATTTCCAGTCATCAACTCTTCCAACAAATCCTTAACTAAAAGCACTAGTGCCATTAACCGACAAGTAAGGCAGAAGATCAATAATCACAATTCACAAAGGTAACATTAGAAGTTTAAATATATATATACAGGCTGCCACAAACAGTATTCTTCGATCGATCAACACTATATCAACACAAAGGGGTAACATTAACTCTACAAATTTGAGGAAACACAGAGAGCGTTATACTATATACATCACATATTCACACAAAGCAATAATTGAATTCTAGAGTCGAATGGTGCACATTACCGCTGTTTTGAAATCGAGAGGCTGATGAAAAGGCGGCTTTGCGATAACTGACCTCCAAACCCTCTTCCTAAGATCGTATATCTGTATTAACAGTGTTGACAACCTTTTACGCTGACGCCATCCTCTGCCATCTGTCTCACTCAAGAGGGTCAGCAAATGCAGCTCCCCGTCCGATGCAACAAACCCTACCGACGCATCATCTGATGCTTTTCTTGGCACACACGTCTCCTTTGCCCACCGATTTGAACTCATATCATACCTGCATATATATACACAAAACATATAGTTCGCCTGTTTAAGAAACTGTGGAAAAACGAAGATAAACACAAATGCTCGGATTCGAACATGATTGGTGATTTTCAGTTCCGTTAACAACTAACGAAAACAAACATTAAGATAGCTACACCTATATATAAGTCAAATTCCATATCATTTGACAAGTAACAAATATAACACACTAATAATCAACCACCGAAAATTTGTAGGCAAGAAAGAAAGTTGTACCGCACTAGACATGCTACAATCAAGAAAACGATAGTAATGCTCAAAGTAGCATACTATTCGGAACTACTAAAGCTGGATCACATAAAATAATTATTACGAAACTGCAAAATTTTACCAGAATATTTCACCTCCGTCGAGCATGAAAATACGAGGAGAATCGGGGCCCACGTCCTCAACCACAACGATTTTGCCAAGCCGCCTTCTTTCCCCTTCCTCCCACATATCTCCAAGCTCTCTCCACTTGGCACCATTCTTGAACTCCATAGCAACCGCATCCTTATAATATTCGTCCACCGGGAAAACACCCGAAACAGTTCTAGACTCACCGTACCCTCCCATCACCCAAAACTCATTCCCAAGAAAGAAGCCAACGCAGCCAGCTCGAAACCTAGGCAACCCGTCCAACGGCAGCCACTCGTCCCTACCTATATCGTACATCTCCACCGAGCTCATCCTACTCCCCGCCGCCCCGAACATGGTGTGGCGGGACCCACCCCCGGCCACCACGATCTTATTACTGGGCGTGGCGGCGCACGCGAAGCTGCCACGCGGCGTGATCATAGGAGACAGCGAATCCCACGATGAGGTGGCGAAATCGAAACGGTAAGCGGAAGGGGAGGGGGTGGGGCGGTCGAGGGGGAACGACCGGGTGTCGAAGAGGGACCCACCGATGACGTAGAGGTGGGGGCCCACAGACACGGAGATGAAATTGGATAGGCCGTAGGCGTGGGGGTTGCAGGGCATGGGTGGGAGCGGGCACCACGATAGATTTTTGGGGTCGAATAGATATGGAGTGAAAACTGAAGGGTCTTGGGGGAAAATACATAGAAGTTTTGGGGCGATGACGTAATTCTGCCGGAGAGAAATTAGGGCTTTCGATGAGAAGAAACGTTTCCATGATTTGCAGGTCGATTTGAGGCGGGAGTGATGAGAGTAAGGAACGAATGCGAGGATCAGAGCTCCTAAATCGTTCGGGAGGCCTGGGATTAGGGTTAGGGTTAGGGTTTGGATTCCGAATTCCTCCTCCTCCGACGGCGGCGGCGCCATCTCTCAAAATCAGTTAATCGGACAAAATCGAATGATCGGACAACTGTGATTATGATCCTGATATAAAGGAAACGATGAATTTTAACACCGACTGTGTAGAGAAGAAGTGATACGCACGAACTATATACATATATGTACAGCTGCTTATGCAGAGCGTGTTTACAGAGAGGGAAATGAGGTCGATGGTGCTGCGCTGCTTCAGACAAATCAATTTCAATGGCGGTTTTCGTGATTGTCAATCTGTGGAAAATCTATGTTTTGGGATACTGAGAAAAAGGAGCGCCCGTTTGGTCGTTGCCATAGTGTACAGATGATTGACACGTGTCAGAATCTCTTTCCGTTACGGATTTAGAATTAGGAATTCGCTATAAATAGGTTTACTGTTCAAAGATTATTATAAATAGTTTTGACTTACAACTTTATTCAAATTTTAATCAACATCTTAATTAAACTGCGAACTATTGTTTTGTTCGGTCCGATTTGACCGGTTGAACCATAATATCAGAATCCGAGTGAAAATTAAGTTTTTTTGTCCAAAATTATGTTTTCCTTAAAAAAAATATACATATAAAATGACCAAAACAACGTCTTTTTACTCCTAGTCGGAAAAATAAAAAAATAAATCAAAATGTAATTTTTTGAAATTGGAAGATATATCATTTTTTATTATAGTTTCTATAATATTTGAAATGATTTAGTGTGATAGGTGTGTGTTAAAGAAAAATAAGTTTGATTTATGATTTAATTGAAATGAGTAATGATTTAATGTGCGTGAAAGAAAAATATGCTTTATTAACTATAAAAATTATGTATAAATAATTATAAAATGAAAAATAAAATACCGGTTGGATCCTGATTGAACCGGTCTCACCCAATAGCTTGTCCGAGTCGATACCGATCTGGTTTTCAAAACATTATGATTATACATTTTGAGTTGTTATCATACATATTTTAAAAAACTTTTGCATTACTATGACCATGTGATATGAATATTTTAGAGGTTTTTTTAGAAGGATTATTTTAATGTTAATATGAGCATGCATGATGATGTCACAATTTCATGACTAATTCAATGCAAAGAAATAGTAATATTCTAAGAATGGATGTAATAGGTAAACTTACACTCTTGTATAATAGTTTGTAAAATATACCTAAAGATGTAAACAACACTAGGCTAACCATGTATGACAAGCTCGACCTAACGACCATTGACAAGAAGATTTAAACTTGGGTCAATTGACACATGCACCAACCGCTAGGGCATCACTTTCGGGAACAACTTGTTTGCACACATGATACATGTATATATATAAGCCAAATCATAAATGTAAATGAGATCGTGTTTGAAGGATTAATTAAGGGTCACAATTTCTTGATCCTTGATCTGTTGGTCCCGATTAATGACCCACTTTGCCGTTGTTAAGTTCTACTGATTAAATAATATAAATTACTAATATGATCGATGACAAAATTCAAACTAACTAAATCCACTATAAAAACCGAAACAACAATTAAACATTACTATCTAATATAACTCGTAGTTGTCATACTTATTGCGATTAATTTTGTAAGTAGTGATTAAGTAGGAAAAATACAATTTTATCCACAAAAATCTATAAACCAAGTTATAATTATTGTTAAATTATAGATGTTATAGGGAAATTACATTTAACACCAAAATTTAACAATAAGTTTAATATAAGAAGGTAATTCAATTCCATATAATTTAAATTAATTCTATATAGGCTATGTCGCACGGGCAGGTAAACGGTGATACATAGAATTGGGAAAACAGATATGGGGAAACGACATGTATCGAAAATGGAAATACGAGAACTTGACAAAAACGTGAAAATATTAAAAGTATTGGGTTATATCTATAAATATGCTATATAAACATATACAAGGTTTATTTATAGTTAAACTCTTGTTATACATTTTAATGTATACAAACATATTCAAAAAAAAAAATTTACTATCAACTATTAATTTGTAATTATTCATCGTTAAACCATGTAAATAATTAGGGAAACAACAAAAATATTTAAAATTTTGCTATTCAAATATGTTCTAAAAACTTTTTAGAAATTGCAAAATGATCAGTAAGGTGTTCCCGGCAGGTGTCTTCGAGTTTCCGACACGAAACATGTTCAGAACGCGGAACGTTAAAAGTTGTTACGTAGAATACATGCAAGCCTTCATAAATAAAATTAAAACCAATCAGGGGTATGAAAGGAAATTTCGAATTTACAAGTGAAAGGAAATTTCGAATTTACAAGTGAAATGAAATTATATTACGTCGTACTTGTTTCTTTTCATTTTCAACCCCGCCAAAAAAAGCATTTCAACCACGCTAAAAATAGCATTTCAACCACACAAAGCATTCAACGGCTCCGAAAAAGTAGGATTCACAGAGAACAATGCCGCTCTTCCACACAACCCCATTTCCCAGTCCTCGCACCGAGCCTGGATCCGCAGCAGCACAACAACCCCCTTTCACGAATCAAAACCCAAAAACTCAAATCTCTCACGCCCTAGCCGTACGATTCACCGGAATTTTTCCTGCCTCCGTCGTCTCTGGCATTACGGCGGAATTCAATTTTCTAGGGTTAGAACATTTTGACGAGAAGGAAGGTGCCTCGTTGTGTGGATTAATGGAAATTGCGTTCGAGATTGGGGATCAACAATTGGGTCTGTTGAATCCAAAATAAGAGGCTTTTTTTTTGTTTTCTTCTTCCTTGATCAGATGGAGTCGAGGCCTTCTATTTGTTGAACCGAGATGGTATTTTTACATGAACTATATTTTTGCCAACTTTAATTTTGATATTTTTTTTTACCTTGTTAATTTGTAAGGAGTTTATGAGATTTTTTGGGACATTTGCTGCAATTTTGAGTATTTAGATTTGCTAATTCTTGAATTATGTTTAGGAACTATAGAATATTGTAATGTGTTTGATTTCTGTAGGAGTTAATACTAAAAAAAATTATTATTCTAGCATGTGAATTTGGATATATCTAGATAAAAAAAAAACAAAAAATAAATTAGTCTTTAAATAGTAATCTTCCTGCGAAATGAACTTATAATTTGATGTTACTTGGTTATTTTTGGTGTGGACTTACAACCACTATTCAGTAAAGTTTCTCAAAGTTGAACTATGATTTTGTTTCCTGTAGAAGAATTGCACTTAGATTCAATATATTATAAACATTGCTTTTCTTCAAGTTATATTTCTGAAAAAATCTAATGATTTTGAATACAGGGCAACCCAGTCAATATCATTGCAGGTTCTCGTGTTTGGGTTGAAGACCCAGACATTGCTTGGATTGATGGGCAAGTGATTAATGTTAAAGGAGACGAAGTTGAGGTTCAAATATCCGATGAGAAGACGGTAAATTACCCTTTGTAGATTGAAGGGCTTGATAAAATAAATGAATTAACCTTCGTTTTTCTATATAATAAAGTGCCTACTACTGAGTGCTATGTTACTTTATGCTCTGAGCTTGGAAATAGAAACAATCTATTTTTCGACGGGCTTAGATATTGAAAACTTTCATCTGACATACTTTTTGACCATTTAGTTTGTGGTAACTGCATGTTGCTTGGAGAGTGATATCTTTTTTTTCTTCTTTATTCAGATGTCAATTTTTTCATTTTTTTCATTTACTGGCTATCACATTTGTATATTCCCTAAGATATCGTTGTTTGCTCTTATCATTGTAATAGTTGGAATGCATATTTGGTAACTGATGTACTGTGTAACGGACTTTTATCTGAAACTAGGTTCATAATTTCTCGCTATCTCCAGGTTTTCATTTGTATTCAAGTGGATAAGAGAAAAATTTAATTTTATGCTTTTTCTTCGTTTAGAGAAATACATAACCCTTTCTTCTTATTAACAATTATTTTCTTGGAATAGTAATATATCAAGGTTATAGAAAACCTATGGTAGTATGAATTCATTTTTCCGGGAAGCTTGTTAATTGTTAAAAGTTTAGTTGGTTTGTGACACTTCATATTATTCACTTAGTCTTTGAATTATCAAGGTTGTTGCTAATCTATCCAAAGTATACCCTAAAGACGAGGATACACCTGATGGCGGAGTTGATGACATGACCAAACTATCCTATCTGCATGAACCCGGAGTTCTGCATAACTTGGCAACAAGATACCAACTCAATAAGATCTATGTAAGATAATATTTATATTTTAGTTTCTGTTTGTTCTGGCAAGAGGAAACAACAAATTATGATGCTTGCAGTATGTTTAGTCTATAGACATCTATCTTCATCATAATATTATTATATCCTGCTCTGATATTAATTATTATCGCAGACTTACAGTGGGGGCATTCTTATTGCAATCAATCCATTTCAAAGACTTCCAGACTTGTATGATGCCCATATGATGGAACAATACAAAGGAGCACCACTTGGAAAATTGAATCCTCATGTTTTTGCCATTGCAGACGTTGCTTTCAGGTGATAATGTGCTAGACTTGGGTTCTCTGAATTTTTTCATAAAGGATACTTCCAGTAATGTCTTAGTCTTTTTCTTTTTAATTAGGGCGATGAGGTATGAGGGTAAAAGTAACTCAATATTGGTAAGCGGAGAAAGTGGTGCTGGTAAGACTGAAACTACTAAGATGCTTATGCAATATCTTGCCTTTTTGGGTGGTCGTAACAGAGCTGAAGGGAGAACAGTTGAACAACAAGTTCTTGAGGTAAAATTAGTCGTATAATATTTTGTTTTAGGGCGGCAGTTTTATCTTATTAGCATGAAAAGTATTTTTTGGCAATATTCTGAAAAGTTTCTCTTGTAGTGTGTGCTCAAGTTTTGGGTTTGTGAGTAGCTAAGTTTGACTAGTTGAATTCACAGGTCGATTTGGAATTTATTTTTTCGGGAATTCATCTTTCCAAAAATAAGGTGTAGGCTTCTTTGAAAAGTAGTTTATGCTATAAAAATATGGTTGACTGTTAAGATGTAGGCTTTGGAAATAGGGATGCTTGTCAAATATCTTCAGAAAATGAGTGAAATAAAAAGGGTTTGAACTTTGTTTTGTTAAATGATGGTAGTTATTGTTTTATATATAGAAAGTCCAATAAGGTAGAATATTTTGTTGATTGTATTTATACTTATGAAGATTTAAAAACAAACATGTAAACTTCAGAAATACCTTCCTTAAAATTTGTAAATAGAAGTTGCAGAAACTCTGTACTATTGTAAATTAAGAGAAGACTTCATTACATGCAAAACAATTTTGAGCACAAGTGGAGTTTAAGATTGGTGTTTCTAAGTTTCTACCTGTAGTTTCATTCATTGAAGTTGCGTTAACCACTTAAAAGAAAATCTAGATGTATTACTTATACACTTATCATTATATTTTCTGTTACGCTGATAATCTTACTGAGTGGTTGTCTACAGTCAAATCCAGTTCTTGAAGCATTTGGGAATGCAAAAACTGTCAGAAATAATAATTCAAGGTCAGACCTTGCTTAAACCCTGATGTAAAACTTTTGCAACGATAAAAACTATTAGCAGTAAATTTCAAATTGTTAACTAATTTATGATATGCAGCCGATTTGGTAAATTTGTTGAACTTCAGTTTGACAAGCATGGAAGAATATCAGGAGCAGCTATTAGAACATATCTTCTGGAAAGATCTCGTGTCTGCCAAATATCAGATCCCGAACGCAATTATCACTGTTTTTACCTTCTATGTGCAGCGCCACAAGAGGTAGTCTACTTCCCCACTATCTTCCTTTATATAGTTTACCTCTCATAAGAAATCATATTCCCGAATATTTTGACATCTTATCAGGAAATCGAGAAGTATAAGCTGGGACATCCAAATACATTTCACTATCTTAATCAATCTAATTGCTACGAGCTAGTTGGTGTAAATGATGCTCACGATTATTTGGCAACAAGGAAGGCGATGGATGTTGTTGGAATTAGTCAAAATGAGCAGGTACAGAAACATTAGATTAGTATTAGTACCATCTGCTCTATTTCTGTAGGTAACTAAAATATCTCCTACTTCTCTTTAGGATGCAATCTTCAGAGTAGTTGCAGCTATTCTCCACCTTGGTAATGTTACATTTACTAAGGGGGAGGATATTGATTCCTCAGTTCTCGAGAATGATGTATCAAAGTTCCATCTTCAGACTGCAGCCGAGCTTCTCATGTATGATTGGAGTACTTATACTTGTTATACTCTTGTCTCTCACGAGTGTATTAGTTTTTGAGTCTATCTTTTCCTTTTCTTTTTTCAATAAAAGGTGTGATCCTAATGCACTGGAAGATGCATTACTGAGGCGTGTGATGGTCACCCCAGAAGAAGTTATTAAAAGAAGTCTTGATCCTGATGGTGCACTAGTGAGCAGGGACGGGTTAGCTAAGACGATATATTCACGCTTGTTTGACTGGTATAATGCTAGTGTGTATTGTGGTGTCTTTTACTTGCATTTTTTAAAATCCGGTAACTGTTTGCTCCATGTTTTAGTCATTTTGACGCAAGGTTCGCAAAATCTGCAGGTTGGTAGACAAAATAAATTTCTCCATCGGGCAAGATCCAAACTCGAAAAGTCTAATTGGAGTTCTTGATATATACGGTTTTGAAAGTTTTAAAACTAACAGGTAAGTATTGGATGATATTATTTGGAAGTTGATTATATACCAACTCTTTTTAGGTGCTCAGACTAACTATAATATTATACTTGTAGTTTTGAACAGTTCTGCATTAATTTTACTAATGAAAAGCTGCAGCAACATTTTAATCAGGTACTCATTTTGACATGTTCGGTAGTAGATCGTAAATTCTATGGTCAACAAAATACTGAAATGTTGTATGTTCTTTGTTCAGCATGTTTTCAAGACGGAGCAGGAAGAATATATAAAGGAGGAGATTGACTGGAGCTACATAGAATTTGTTGATAACCAAGATGTCCTGGATCTTATTGAAAAGGTTCTCTATATAATTATACACTGCTATTCACTGGGCTAAATTTAGTTGTTAATAAGCCTCTCAAAGCCTATAAAATTTGTAGATTGTATATCATATCTATTTGATTATATATTTTAGTGGAAACATTGCAGGCAAAACTAGTTGTCGGTTGTACACATGTCCAAGTGTTATTTAACTTAAGCTCAGATGCTCAATCTGATATTTTCTGAAAAGCACAATATATTCTTTGTTGATAATTCTTGATATGCATAAACTTTATCAAGCTTCCAAACATCTTTCTATGTTTTCTTATAAATTCCAACTTCTACTTTAATGTGTGTTAAAGTAATTTCTTTACACAATTGCTTTTGACTGGGCTTTGCAGAAACCTGGAGGAATCATTGCTCTTCTTGATGAGGCCTGGTAGGGTAATGCTTGTTTGCCTGTAGGTAGCTTGCAAAGGATAGTTGTTTATACTTTCATCGTTTTTAATTTGCAACTAATTTGTTTTTTTTCTGTTCCCAGTATGTTCCCCAAGTCAACACATGAGACATTTTCAGAAAAACTTTATCAAACATTTAAAAACCACAAGCGTTTCATTAAACCAAAATTGGCACGTACCGACTTTACAATATCTCATTATGCTGGAGAGGTAATATCTGAATCTTATTTGTTATTTATTAAATGTGCAGTTTTGTGATTCAGTGAGATGAACATTTTCATTATATTTTTCCTTCCTTCTAGGTTCAATACCAATCCGATCAGTTTTTGGATAAAAACAAAGATTACGTTGTTGCCGAACATCAAGACCTATTAACTGCTTCCCAATGCCCATTTGTAGCAGCACTCTTTCCTCCACTCCCAGAAGAGACAACAAAATCTTCAAATAAATCTTCCAAGTTCTCATCGATAGGTTCTCGCTTCAAGGTATTTTTCTTTTTTTGTCCCTTTCGTTATGACACATTTGATTTCGAGGAATGCTTTAGTAAGGTATCTAATGAGCTTCTGAAATAGTGGCATTGAGTCTCCTGATCATTTGACTTGGATAAGTTAATTCTATTTATCACAGGTCCTTTTTTTTTCAGTGGACAGTTCTTATATATTTTAACAAACTACCTTTAATATATACATTTAAAATTTTCGAATACTAACCAATAAAATTATTGGTCCTTCTGTAAGAAGGTTGAAGCTGATTTTTTCATTAATTTGGTGCAGCAACAACTACAACAATTGATGGAGACGCTGAATTCTACAGAACCTCACTACATTAGATGCGTGAAACCTAATAATCATTTCCAGCCTACTATTTTTGAAAATGCCAGTATCATGCAGCAACTTCGTTGTGGTGTGAGTACATTTGTAACTATTAGATTCTTTCAGAATCATTAATTGTGAAAATTACTCTAAATGTAATTATCTTTTTTGTCCATTGTCAGGGTGTATTAGAGGCAATTAGAATTAGCTGTTCCGGCTACCCTACTCATAAGACATTTTCTGAATTTCTTCATCGGTTTGGACTTCTTGCTCCAGAAATCTTGGAAGAAAAGTAAGTGTTTGTGTTTGATATTCTTATGATTCTTTCTTAATAATCCGATGAACTAACGCTTTTCTTTGCATTATAACATGAGAAGTAATGACGAAATGGTTGCATGCAAAAAGATTGTGGACAAGCTCGGTCTTGCTGGAGCTCAGGTAATGTGAATGTCATCTCATCCTCAATACTCATTGTTCTTAAATATGAGAACCAAAATATACCAAAAATAAAATTGTGTTTTTTTTTCTTTTTTTCCTGGGTTTCTATTTCCTCTTCCATTCACATATGGAAACAATTGAGTCTAGTTTTTCAGTATCAGCAATTTGTGATGTATACTAAACTTAATGTTTCAGTCATAGCATATCCTGATGTTTATATCTTATTAAGTAGTGTGTATCAGTATTCTGCTCGTTGGCTTGAGCCGTAAAACTAGAATAGCTGATTTGCATTTCCTTGCTTATGAATGTATTAGTAATATCTACTTGATGTTTGTGTCGTTTATTAATTTGATGCCGAGTCTATTTATGGATATACCTTTTCATTTCTTATCCTTTTGTGTTTTATTCAGTAGCTTCTATTTAATCGCAGATAGGAAAAACTAAGATCTTCCTGAGATCTGGTCAGATGGCAGATTTAGATTCCCAAAGAGCAATAAAACTTAGTGGTGCAGCAAAGACGATACAAGCAAAATTTAGAAGTCATAATGATCTGAAGCACTTTGTTGCAGTGTATAGGGCATCAGTTTGTATTCAATCCATAATCAGAGGTTCATTGATTATCTTTTACTTCTCCGAACATTTAGTCCACCTCATTCATGCTAGTTAATGTAACAAAGTTGATGTTTGGCTTTTAGGAGTGCTTGCTACCAGATTTTACAATTATTTGAAAAGGGAGTCGGCGTCTCTTAAAATCCAGACAAATGTGAGAGGGCACATAAGCAGAAAAAGCTACAGTAGACTCAAATACTCGGTTATTGTACTGCAAACAGGCATGAGAGCAATGGCTGCACACAATAAGTATAAATATAGGAAACGAAGCAAGTCAGCAACTGTTATACAGGTGATTTTAAATTCTTTTTCCGCGGAATTTCGAGCCAATTGATGATATGCGTTAAACAAACAAACAATTATTTTCAGGCCCACTGGCGTGGTCATATAGCCTTTTCACACTACAAGAAAATTAGAAATGCAACAATTGTGATCCAGTGTGGATGGAGGGGAATGGTTGCTAGGAGAGAGCTTCGGAAACTGAAAATGGTAGACCTCTCTGTTCTTACACTGCTGGAAAAATATTTATTGTGAACCGACGCATTATCAGCCTAACATTTTAATTTTAGTGTCAAATTGTACTATAATGCTGTCCTCGTTTGAATAGTGCCTAATTAATTGCCCCAGAATGCAAGTGGATTTATGTTATGCCATTAAGGTTGGCTGACCAGTGTTGCAATATATTTTTATCAATTGACTGCTTATGGTTATTAGGATAAAGGGGATTATATAAGTTCTTTTCTCTTAGTTCAAAATGGATGAGAGAAATTGATTATTTGTAGTGTTCATCTTTTGATAAATCATTGTACTGGAACACATTTAATGGACATGTTAATCTTTAGGCTGCACGAGAAACGGGTGCTCTTCAAGAAGCTAAGGATAAGCTTGAAAAGCGAGTGGAAGACCTGACGTTACGGCTAAAGCAAGAAAGGCGTCTGAGGGTAAATAATTTTCTTATGCTTTTTCTTTCCTACAAATAAAATCTCTCTCTATCTCTCTCTCTCTCTCTCTCTCTCTCTCTCTCTCTCTCTCTCTCTCTCTCTCTCTCATATGTATATGCGTATATCTTGTTGTATGATTTTAATAATAAGTAAATATGTATGTAGAGGCGCTTATATACATGTCCATAGCTTATATATGTGTCCAATTATATGTATATATATCATCATTATGTGTGCAAACATGCAAATAAATACCAGCATTTGCTAACAACTGCACATTTATTCATTATGTTCGCTTCAGCGATGTATGCATTATGAATCATGTTCCAGTAAGTTGCGTGAACATTATTAACTCAGCAAAAGATGCAACAGTAGTTTTTTTGAGGGAAATGCAATGGTAGTTAATCATGCCTTTTAGTGCTCTTGGATTTTACCTAAGATTGAGAATTCTTGTGTCAGGCTGACATGGAAGAGGCGAAGTGCCAAGAAATAGCGAAGTTGAAGCAGTTCGTGAAAACGTTGCAGAACATGGTCGGTGAAACAAATGGTCCACTTCATGAAGAATGTGAGGCGTATTGGACAGCATCGGAAGAAGAATCCTCAATCACTAAAGAAACCCCGGCTCCATTTGAAGATACAGAGAAGATTGAGGCTCTAACTTCACAAGTGGAAAAATTGAAGGTAACAATAGTTGGATGACATGTATCATAACACTCCCACTCTCATTGTTTGCTAGAGCTACTAAATTCAGCATTCAGTGCAATTCTAATTCACAGGACTTGTTAGAATTTGAAAGAAAACGATCTGATGATTTCCAAAGGAAGTACGTTGAATCTTTGGAATCAGAAGAGGCAAAGCGTCAGAAATTAGGAGAAACAGAGAGAAGAGTTCATCAACTTCAGGAATCGTTGAACAGGTACCATAATTATTGTAAAGTAACGTATATGTTGCTTGATTTTTCTTAGCTATTTCCCTTTGAAAGTTGATATTTATTTAGAAGTAGAAACGGACTACATTAGTAAGCTACAAGCTCCCTCTTCTAATGTTAATGGGCTGACATATGTTTGTGTCATCACATAATATTACTGAAATTTCACTTTAGAATTGCCTGAATTGATCTTTGTTGGTTGCATAAGTTTTCTCTTAATTTTTTTTGGGAAAATCACATAGTTATTGGTAACAATAGTATTGTACTCCATTACGACATTATCTTTATGCAAACTGTATCTTTGAACTGAAAAGTTGAATGTCCAGCACATTTTTTTTTATTCTGTGGCATTTTTAAGGATATTTGTGATTCTCTAAATTGATAAATCTATCTTGAAGAAATGTGGTATGAGGCAGGCTTATCCCTTGAAACCATGTTTCATTTACACATATTGTCTCACACACACACACACACACACACACACACACACACACACACACACACAGTGTGTGTGTGGAACTATGTATGTCTGTATGTATGTATCCGTACTTCAGCCAAAGTGATGCATGTATGCCTACAAGAAGGAGCTTTTCAACATGACTACAAACTATTTAACAATTGAACTGCAGATATACTTGTACATACAAACATTTATTATCATATAAGATCTGCCCTCTTCCCCTGCCAATGCCACTAAACAAACAACTGTGTGATGTGTAGGTGAGAAGTTTGTAAGTGGTGGTCTGAACTGTAAAATCTTTGTAGGAACTATACCAAAGAGATAAAGGATGGTAAACTTGTTACTTAAACTAAAACACGGGAAAATAATTTTTTTTTCTTAAAATCTAACAACACTTAGTAATTCGTGTCGATACATTTATATTGTTAAATGAGTTCCATCTATTCAGATTAAAAGTTCACATGTGTCATTTCACTAATACTAGATATGATCTAGTGTGCTTCAGGATGATATACAGCATGTCTGGGCAATTTTCGGAGCTCAAAATGATTTTATGTGCCTCATCCAACTTAACTTCAACTTCGGGATTCGTTGCTAAACATGACATGGACGATGATTCTTCCGCCTCATCTGATACCACTTCAACTGACTCAGATTTCACTTTCCCAGCTCCCGCTTCCACTCCACCAAACTTTTCTTCCTGCAATTCTGGCGCTTTTCAGCTCATTGTTCGAGATCTTTCAACACCTGAAACTTCAGGTTAGTATCAACGATTTTATTTTTTATTTTTTTTGGGGGGTAAATAAAATTGCAGTAAGAAACTTCATAAATATGTTTATTTGTTTGTTTTTAGAGTATCATTATATGTTTTTTTTTTTTTTTCTCTCGATGGTTGTATTGTGCAGGAACGGAGAAGTGGGAAAATGACAAGGAGGGGGCGTTTGATGACTTTTTCTGATGGAAGTTGCTCTATCAGTTTGTTGTTGTCTAAATCTCTGCTATATAGTTAGAAGTTAGGTTGTCTAGATTTTAACAATTCAGTGTCACAGTAAGTGGTTAGCTCAGTTTTAACATAGAATATCACCCACCTTTTTGTACAGGAACATGTATATAGAAACTGTTGAGACAACATTACAAATTTCTTCTTATATATAACACATAAACATGGTAGTGCTGCTTATATTAAATATCATATATCATTGAGTTTTCAAGTCCAACTTACCAATGTATTAATCATTAGTAGATCATGATTATAAGTTATAACATTAGTTTGGAGATGCCAGCCCCGTTTTCTTAATGATTCCGAAATTTTTGACAATTAATACCGTGCGTGAATAATATTCATTGCCCCGTGACTTTGATCTAGTTTAGTTTTCTTCAGGTTGGTGGTAAGAGTTTCCGATTTCTTGTTTTTGTACAGGAAACTCATAGTTCACACATTCATGCTTCACATGTTGTATTTTACGCATCAATGCTTCTATAGCTATGTGGAATAAGTTTGTTTATCTTGGGTTCAACACAGTTTGGATTGGATTTGTAGTCAGTAAATTAGTGCCCCATCGATTGCTCGTGTCAACTTTTTTTTTCTTTCTTTTTTGGTATGTTTTGTCGTTCATTGCTGTAGTCTTGAAGTCTGTAATAATAGTACACCCTCGCTCTCAAATTTCTCTCCTCGAAAGGAACAGCATGCGTCCACCTCGCTCATCACACGAACCTCCAGTAAGTTTTCTGATTTCAAAATTTGATGTATAATAGGCATATATGCATCTCCCATTTGTTGTTATATGCCTTTCTTTCCAAATTGCTGCTTGTTTTTCCGTTTCTTTTATAGGTCATCAGACCATGCTGGAAGTGTAATAAATCGAACGTAATTTTCTGAGTTTTGGTATGATAGGTATGATATAGTCTTTCTCCAATATTTGTTGGCCATGGAACATTCTTAAAGATGTAGCGAATCTTCTTGAAGACTCCATACGAGTAACGAGCTTTTCAGATATGCATCTTATCAGAGAAAAGGAAACAGCAAAAACTTATGACATATGGTGATGCAAGATTCTTGTTAGACTTTGCACCAGATTACGAATATTCAGGTAACTTTATTTTATTTTATTTTATTTTATACGACATAAATTCATATGGTTTATCATGGAATCGAATTTCAAGGACGATTTGTGTAGTTAGTTTCAGTGTTTCACCTAATCTCAGGACAGGTAAGTATAAGTTACCCTATGCATTATTAATATAGGTTAAATGGTGAATCCCTCTTTGCACCCTTGAAATGTAGAATTTTTGCGCAACTCTTATGAAACCCAGGAGATATTTTATCCCCTTGGCTTAAATTCGAATAGAACGAAAGATCTCTATGTTTTCGTAGCATCCGTTATTCTTAGAGGGTGTTTGGCTAATCTTATAAGCTGGTAAAAGATGCTAATAAGCTCTTTTAAAGTGTTTGATAAAAAAATTTAAAAATTAAAAAAAGTAAACTATTGGAGAGCAAATAAGATATTTTTTAAAAAATACTTCTGCGGTTCTACCTCACTTTTTATTTAAGATCTTACAATTGTAAAAATAGTTTATAAGCTCATTATTCAAATTTCAAACACTTCAAAATTTAATTCTAAAAATAAAACGTATCATCTTATAAGCTCTTAAAACAATTTATCAAACATAAGATCGAGCTTATCAGCTATTTAAAATAAGTATAGCCAAACGGACTCTTAGTATGGCTTTTGCGAAATCAGTTCCTCCTAGCGGTTTGGAGTGTACTAAATTGAGTCTATAAGGACTTTACAAGTCGTCCTTTTTTTTCTTTCTCCCAGTGTGCCGTACTAATAGCCAATGGAAATAATTCCCGTACTAAAAAAATTTAATAGCATTTTGCTTAAGTTCAAATTTTAATTTTCTTCCACCCTTTCGTTTCACCAAATTATTTGAAAATTGTATATCTTTTTTTTTATGTATAAAAAATTCACCAAATATATAGGAGCTTGAAGGCTCTTTTCTTATGCATTATGACTGATCTTTTATCATAAAATACGTGAAGCTCGTATATATATAAACATTAGGAATCAAATATTACCGTTTATCTACATTGTTTTTTTTTTGACAACGCTTGAGTGCAACCTGAAAACCTATATCGACAAGTCGAGAAAGAAAATAAATTGCGGAAAATAATGCAAAGTAAGGGTGACCTTTACTTCGAACATACTGATCTTGGGAATCCGTATGTATTCAGGAATACTTTTCGGATGTCTCGTACTTTTAACAAAGTTTACTTGAACAATTTGAATCTTTTGCTATAAATTGTGTTTCATATATTACTTCCTAAGAACTTCATCTTGGCCATATATACACATGCATTATGTATCTTTGATTAGGCTATTAATTAATACACGCTTGACATATATATAATTGTAAAATACTACTTATAAAGTAAAATATTCATGGATGTTTGCATTTATGGTGGACTTTGAATACGATCCAAATTGTTGACAATTGTATCCATTGTTTAAACTAAATGAGGTATGATGAATGGTTATGTTCATTGTACATTTAAAATAAATAAAATATGTTAGACATTTAATATACATTTATGATGTGTGTTAATTAAAAAAAATACCCCACGAATTAATAAATGTGGATGGACAAATGAATTATTAAAGAATATAAAAAATATAAGAAATTTGGTAATGAAAACCAGAGCATGTGGAGTGTAACTGCCATTTTTCTTAGTTTAGCTGACGATTGATTATTTAATTTATTTATGCATCTTCAGAAACTGAGTAAATATGTATATTGTGTAATTACTCTATTCTTTTCCATTTTTGTTTTCCTATTGTAACATAACCATTTGTTATAAGTCCAAGCTAAAGTGTACATTAAAATTGAATTGAGCACCTATATAAATGGCATGCAACAATGTACGTAAATAAGACTTATTAAAATATTAAAGATTATTTTTTAAAATCTTAAGCTGTTATGGTACATAACTCGAACGTTTTGTTTTTTCACGTTGCTTGTTTATCCATACTTTCTTGGACTTTCTTCAGGGTTGAACTCTAATTAGATGACGGATGACATCTCTTAAGATATTTACAGCAAATATGTATGTGTCGCTACTGCAACAACGATGACACAATACTGCTCCACGTGATGTCCTAGCAAAACTTCAATACTTAGATGTATTTTTGTTCAACAAAAGCTCCAAAGTTCTTCACTAGCATGTTTCACTTATATAGGCACGAGATAGACTCTTCCAAACCCTTGTTTGAACCTAAATAAATCGATATTTATGAAACACAATCCTACACGATTTCTACAACTAATTTAGATAAGTATAAAGATACCTAATCTAAAAACAATTACATGAAACAAAAAAATCCTAAATAACTAAAACTATACAAAATCTGGAGTAAGGGGCGAGACCACCCTTGGACAAGGGTGGACTCAAGCCCCCCTCAATTTATAATTTTTACCATGCATTATACCTATATACCTATTTAGTCTACCCAATTTTTTATTAATTAGTCCATCCAAAATTCAAATTAATGCAAGAAAAGCGCAATTTTTATTAGTTAGCCCACAAAAAAATCAAATTAATGCCAAAAAAGCCCCAATTTTTATTAATTAGTCCACCCAAAATTCAAATTAATGCAAAAAAGCTCTAAATTTTTTTACATTTCCTTTTTTTCTTTTCCAATTTTCTGATTTTGTCACCAAAAAAATTCTAGACGCTGCCTCTGAGACCCTGAAAATTTAAGCCCACCCTGAAACAAATTCCTAAACTCGCCACTGTATGGACTTTAAATAAATTTCAAAATGATTACACGAACATAAATATTTATGTATCTTTCTGATGGTATATATATAAAACAATTTTAGACGTGAGAAAATTGCTATATCGATCACTTGAACTCGAACTCGAACTCACACTTGTTTTAGCTTTTAAAAGTTGTAAGTTTTTTAATATTATTATATAGTATTTATAAATCTACAATAACAATAAAAAACTGTTCGAAACATATAATGCAATCTGATTTATTTTATGTCTCATTGAATAAATGTATCATTTTACACGAGGTAGTTACAAGTCAAATATCACAGTAACTTAATTCTTTATTAAGCTGTAAAAAATAAATAAAAATATTAAAAAAAAAAAAAAGAAAAAAAAAAAAAAAAACACTGATTTTATGGCCATTTAATTTGGTAAACCCAATTCCCAACCTCATTAACTTATAAACCCAAAGCAAAGTAACCACTTTTTTCTTCATCTCAGCTCCAAAGTCAAACAGTCATAACTCACCTTCGCCATAATTAAATATTAGTATTATTTTAATTAATCAATTCTCTAAGAGCATTTTTTTTTTTAGAATGTTTATTAATTATATATACATTGTTAAGTGCTGTAGTCAGAAGCAATGAACCATCTTCCATTATCATTTGATCATTTGTTAATTAATTATCACTAATCACACTTATTTAAAGTCCTAATCAAGATTTGTTTAAGAACCCTTCAGCTATACGTGTCTATAATTTAATTATAATTAATAAATATAAAACAATTTCCAGAAAGGAACAAAGAAAATAAGCAGCAGTTCCGAGGTGCGGCGTTCGGCGGAAAACAATTATTATTTAATTATTTTTGAAACAAACTCACTAACCAACATATTTTCAAACCAAATTATAATATGGAAAAAAAATATGATATTAAATAATGCTACTTTGATGTCATTTTATTTGTCTATTTTTACCAATTTAAAATTCATATTTTATTTGTCTGGCTTAAGAATCCCAATACATAATTAAATTTTGTACTAATTATTCTATCATCAATCACTCATTCTAACATTAATTCTCACTCTCGAGTCTAATAGAGTACAATATATAAACTAATTAAAGCTTAGATAATTTAACAATGTTTTGAAATTCGGACCTAATCAGTCGGTTGAACCGATTAAACCGCAAACCATTGCTCAAGTTGGGCCTTGCGAACAACTTGATGCACTATCTTTCTTCAATCCTTTGTACGAAATGCGGCAAAAGAAAAAAAAGGAAAATTGATTTGAACTACGAGATCACCCCAAGGGCGCCTCCGGCATCCATATAGAACCCTGTTCACCAAGTGAAACGCTAGCAGTCCATCCTCAGGTTGGGCTCCGGTTCGATTTGAGCAGTTTGAACCGTAATATTGTAACATAAGTGAAATTGATTTTATTTTCCCATAATTGTGTTTTTTTTAAATAAATAGATAAAATGGCTAAAACGACGCATTTTTGCTGCCTAGTTGAAAAAATAAATTAATATATATATATATATATATATATATATATATATATATATTTTTTTTTTAAATTGGAAGACATTTTATTTTGGTTTATAATTCCTATAATATTTAAAATAATTAGATGTGATATGTGAGTGGAAAAGAAAAATAGCTTTGATTTATGTCGTTTGAATTGTAAATGAGTAATGAGTTAATGTGTGTGAAAGAAAATATATTTTATTTACTATAAAAATTATGCATGAATAATTATGAAATAAAAAATGAAAAAACTGATTGGACCCCTATTGAACTGGTCCAATCACGACCCAGTAACTTATCCATGTCAACGTCCGATCCAATTTTCAAAGCATTATAAATATAATCTTGTGAGAGACGATTTTTAAAGCACTATAAATATAATCTTGTGAGAAAGATAAATTCGAATTTATTTTCTTATTAAAAAACAAAAGTTATTTATTTATTTTCATTCGGTTATCTGTACGCCAAAATTTTAAACTGGAAATAAAAAAGACACTCCCATCCTTCCTATTTTAATTGTTGTTTTAAGTTATTGCGCACGTATTAAGAAAATCAATAATATATTAATATTTACTCAAAAAAAAAAATCAATAACATGCATGGATTATAATAAAAAAATTTACAAAAATGCCCTTGTCATTAATTCCGTATCAAATAATTTATCTTTAAGAAGAGTGATAAATAACAAAATTGAAAGAAAAAAAAAATCAACTAATCAAAACAAAATCCTCAAAAAAAAAAGAATTTTTAATAATAATAACAATAACAATAGGGAAATAAAGGAGTAGAATAAAATAGCAATTTCTCCAACAAACTGACTGATATAATTAAACATTTAAACTGGTCAAAAAAATAATTAAAACATAAAATAAAAAAATAAAGGCAGATTACATAAGCCATTAATAAAATGTCTCCTTAGAACCGTACACACAAACCTCCCATGTTCCCCCACCCCTACCCCCATATATACCACCCCACCACCACCTCCTGCAACCAACCTTCATTATTTTCACCATTTTCTAGTGCCCTCGTGTGCTTCTATTATTTTTCTTACACACACAATCTAATCATACTTTAATTTTGCTGCTGCTGCAATAATACATACATACATATTTGTTTCCATATATATAATATGGCGACTGCAGCAGCTGGTGGTGGGACCGGGTCTCCGTGCGGGGCATGCAAGTTTCTGCGGCGAAAGTGCGCGGCGGACTGCGTGTTCGCGCCATACTTCTGCTCGGAGCAAGGTCCCGCGAGATTCGCGGCGATACACAAGGTGTTCGGAGCTAGCAACGTCTCGAAACTGCTGCTGCACGTGCCGGTGCACGACCGGTGCGAGGCGGTCGTCACCATTGCTTATGAAGCTCAGGCCAGGATCCGTGATCCTGTCTATGGCTGCGTTTCCCATATTTTTGCCTTGCAGCAACAGGTAACTTCTTTTTTTTTTAATTTAAATTAGAATTTTCATATTATTTTTAGACACTCATTTAGAATTTTCACATTATTTAAATTTTGATTTTTTTTACTACTACTACATATGTGTATAAAATTTATTGATATTGTACTGTGCTCCTATAATTTTTAACATTTTAGTTTTATATAAAAAATAAAATCAAGTATTTTTAATTGAAGAGAGTAAAGAAAAATAATAAATCGATCTATTAAGCGTGATAAGAAAGTTACGAATTGTGAATTGGAACCAGTGATGAGTTCACTCTTGGGAAATAAGTTCTAAGTTTTTCTTTACCTACATTCTGATTTTGTCTCTAAACAAAAAATTCCAATTTCTTTCTCCAATCGTTGTTGTCATTAATTTTATTTTTTAAGGCATATTCGGCCTCCCTAATAATGAATTCTTAGCTTCGCCACTGCATTTAGAGATGATTATAATCTCGGATCTTTAAAAAAAAAAATTTTTTTCTTAGTTTCATATTATCTCTGACTTTAAAGTTAACTTTCTCGAGCATTAACTCTCTCTTATTACCTTCTTTTCATTTTCATTTTTTTTTAATTTCACTATATAATAAATTTGATTGATCATGTTCTTAATATTTCTAGAAATATCTTAAACGACACATATTTTTGAATTCGGTAGATAAGTAAATTTTATATAGTGCTGATGAAATATAATTGATGAATGCAGGTGGCATATTTGCAAGCTCAAGTGATGCAGGTGAAAGCACAGCTGGCACATAACCTAATCAATAATATGGATTATCAGTCTTCATCATCAAGAAATCATCATAATGCAGATAATAATAATATTCAATGGCCAGGATCATGCCACATCAACAATAACAATAATATTAATATGGGTCCAGCTGGCGGATTAATTGGAGGATTACAATCACAGTTTGCAGTTCAGAATTATATGAATCTATCCAACATTTCACCACAGAGCTCACTTGACTCCATTAATATTAATAATAATGATGGGATTAATAATAATAATAATAATAACAATAATAGCAACGGTATGCAAGAAATTCAAAGCAGCAGTGACGAGTACGTGATGACGTGTCCGCCACGTCACAGCAGGAAGCGCCACTCGCAGACTGACTTGAGTGAGCTTCAAGCGCTGGCCCTCAGAATGATGAAGAATGAAAACTGCTGATTAATTTAATTTGCTATTTTTCATCTTCTTTTTAATTTCTAATTAACTTTTGTTTTGTTTTTTGCCTTATTAATTTTGGTGGTAAGTGTTGTATATAAAATGAGGGTATAATATATTATATATCTATATATATTTCTTTGTTGAATTAATTTAACTTGAAAGGCGTATTTAATTTCTATGTCACGCATAATCGACTTACTATATTTCTATGCAAATTGAAAGTATTAATTAACAATGGCTACCCGACTGAGAAAACACGAGCTCGATCGGTTTGATTGACTAAAGATCGAGTTTATATAACATAATTCTAATTATGAAGGAGATTTTCGAGTCCGAATTTAGAGATGAATAAATGATGAATTGATCAAGTATATGAACTCGCAATATAAAACTATATAATTAAGTAGAAGAAATAAACAATAATTCAAACTTGATCAATAAGTATAAAATATACATTTAATTTAACAATCCCCACATGCATGGTGTCATTCAACTAAATGAAAATATTAAATACTAATGAAATCTAAAATTGAATTCAAATATAATATTCAAAACCCTATGGAGAATAAGAATATGAAAAATTTAAAGTCACATGTGGAGGACCAAAAAACTAATGAAATATCATGTGGAGGGCTTAAAAACTAATAAAAAATCACGTGGAGGACTAATATGAGAATTTTTTGGGGTGATAAACTAAAGTTTCCATTTTAACTTTAAAACTAAAACTGATATTCTAATATATAGGCAACTCTATCGATTTTTTCCGATTCAATTAGTTAATGACTATGTAACACGGAAAGTTCAACTTCTTAACGTAGCTGTGTTTCGGATACGTATCGTGTCCGACACTTGAGGACACCTGCCGAATATATTACGGGTCGTTTTGCAATCTCTGAAAACTTAGAAACTTGTTTGAATAACAAACTTAGGGACATGTAATTTTCCCGTATCTGATTTCCGGTTTCCCCATATCACCGTTTATGTGTCCGTGCTACGTAGGCTAATGATAAATGAATTAACATTTAGAAATCAAAATATTAAATAGTTATAATAAAAAGTAGAAAATGAGAATTTTGAATGGGAGCCTTGGAATTTGAGTTGAAGTTTGTTATTTCTTGTCGTTAATCAATTAAGTATGTATTATAATATAATACAATTAATTGTATATAAATAATAATATGATATTGTACGAACGGTTATATATATATATATTGTTTAGTAGTAGAAAAATGATGCATTATTGAGGTACATTTGAATCCTCTCTTGTCTTTTTCTCTTCAAATTATTAAACTAAGAAAACATGTTCGTTTGGTTGTGTACGTAGGGTTGGGGCGATGGTGGGGACGTGG
Source organism: Erythranthe guttata (assembly GCF_056151865.1). Classification (NCBI taxonomy): domain Eukaryota; kingdom Viridiplantae; phylum Streptophyta; class Magnoliopsida; order Lamiales; family Phrymaceae; genus Erythranthe; species Erythranthe guttata. The sequence continues at coordinate 19,942,442 of NC_142546.1, forward strand.
GTGATAATAAAATCTTGATAAGACTACCTAAAACAATTCATCTTTTTATAGTTTAATAATAATAATAATTATAAAAGCAACCTATTATAGAAAAGAAAAATCATAAATCAAAGATAATATGTCATGGTACAAGGAAGATATATTCACCTAGGAGAGTGTTGAACTAATCTTATAATATGTTAAAAGGAGCTTATAAGATGTTTTAGAGCTTATAAGCTCTTCCAAAGTGTTTGGATTTTTTTTAAAAAGATCTTAATTTTTTTTTAAAATAAGCTGTTGGAGAGCAAATAAAATCTTTTTAAATAAGTACCTCTATCCCACATTTTTATTTAAGATCTTATAATGAGTAAAAATAGGAAATACGTTTATTATCCAAACACTCTAAAAATTAATCATAAAAACAAGATGTAAAAGCTTATCAGCTCTTAAAACATCTTATCAGACGTAAGAGCTTATCAGTTGTTTAATATAAGCTTAGCCAAACACCCTCTAGGTCTCGCATTGGTAAAGATATCGATGTTTTTGACCGTTACTGTATACCAGCCGTAACTAGTGGTAATTGAAAATTTTATACCATTACCATACTAAAAAAAAGGTGGTATGGCGATGTTTGATATATCGTTACTTTTGGTATGATACGGCGATACATGATACTCTACCATTATTTTATATTAAGCTAAAGTTTGAAAGAAAAAATCTTGTCAATTTTCTCCACAATGAATTTTGTAATATATGAATTTATATTAGGCGACGGATATATGCAAGCCTATTTTTTTATTAGTTCCAGACCTCCAACATAAAAATACTAATTTATCCTTAATGAAATTCAAAATCAAATAAAAAATATAAATTATAAAAAGAAAAAAAAATCGGCGTTACAACGCCGATTTTGACTTGTTAAGTCGGGGTTGTGTCACCGATTTGGTTAACAAAAATCGGCATTGTGATGCCGATTTTTGTGTACAAAATCGGTCTGGATAAACCGATTTGGGAAACCAACGAAAACACACAAAAAAATCAATCTCAATCTCAATTTTTTTCCAAAATCGGCTAAAGCATTGCAACCCAACAAGAAGTAAGCATAGATTAATGTTCATCCACGCATATTTATCAAGAATCGATGCTCGATTAATGTTTTTGAATTGACAAACAAAAGTTTAGTAAAAATGACTTGTTGGTGGTGGTGGGGTGGTGGTGATGGTGCGGTGGAGGTGGTGCGGTGGGTGGGTCGCTGGTCGTCGCTGGCGCGGTGGAAGTCTCGCTGGTCAGTGTCTCGGCGGTCTGGTGGCGGCAGTTGTGAGTTTTTTCTATTTCTTTTTTTTTTGTTTTTTGTTTTTTTTACTTTTTTTTTTTTTTATTTTTTGGTTTTGAACAAATTAAAAATAGAGTTTGTTTGTATTTGGGTATTAATTATTGATAAGGGTATATTCGTCATGTTTGGTCTTGATATAATAAAATTAAATCAATTTACGGGCTTGAACTAATAAACTCCTTTATGTGGGTTTGAACTAATAAAAAAAATAGGCTTGCATATATCTGCCGCCTTTATATTGTTTGATTGTGTTTATGTATTTGTTGAGCTAAACATTACATATTTATCTTATAACGCCGCATGACTAGGGGTGCAAGTTGGAACGGAATTTCCAATTTATGCCGGTTCCGATTCGAAAATTTTCGATTTTGGAACAACTTTTTTCATTCCGACTTCCGAAATTCCAATTTCCAAATATTTCTGATTTTTTTGGATTGGAATTGGAATTATATAAAATAAAATTGGAATTTCCGATTTCCGATCCGATTTTAATTCCGGAATTAATTCTGAAATAATCCGATTTTTTTCCCAAAAATACACCTATAAATAATATATATTATATAATATTTATTTTTCTGAAAAATACAAATGTAAGTTTTGTTTTAGTATTTTGACATAATGAATTGTTGTTAGAAGTTTTATTGGATATTATGTTGTGTTTATCTTCATTTATTTTTTCAACTGAATTTAGTAGTTATTAGTTTTACTTTTATCGACGTGGATGTTCTTATTTTTGAAATATTATGAACATTTTAGAAAATCTCGGCTAAGTTTTGAAATTTTAAAGCTTTTGTGATTTCCGATTTTTTTTCGAAATTCCGAAATTTCCGGGCCTTTTAGAATTGGAATGAATTTTTAGATTCCGAAAATTTTGGAATTGAAATTGGAATTGATTTTGTACTTCCGAATTTTTTTGGAAATTTTCCGAAAAGGCTTATTCCAATCCGATCCATCCGACTTTCACCCCTACGCATGACTCAAATTTATACATGTGTTCGGTTATTCCTAATATATATATATATATATATATATATATATATATAACATATATTTGATGTGAGAAAATGTAAGAAAAAATCTTGTCAATTTTCACCACAATGAATTTTGTAATATATGAATTTATATTATTTGATTGTGTTTATGTATTTGTTGAGCTAAACATTACACATTTATCTTATGACCCCACATGACTCAAATTTTTACATATGTGTTCGGTTATCCCATATATATATATATATATATATATATATATATATATATATATATATATATATATATATATTTTTTTGATGTGAGAAAATGTAAGAAAACTTAGTATTAACATAAAGTGTTAGAAATAAAAATATTATAATATATAGATTTATTATAGGAAGAATAGAATTGAAGAATGACAGAATGAGTATCTCTCAAATATATTATTGATATATTTATAGTACATGTAGGAAATCCTAACTGATTACACAATGAAACTAAGGGACACACATGCCAAGATTACAAGATATATATCTACAATAATAATAAGACGAATTAATAATCGGCTAATACGACCTCGCAGTCGAAATGGGATTGGAGAGGACGTGAAGAGTGGATACAAAATTTCAAAACAATTGAGTCGGTAGTCCTTTCGTTAAAATATCGGCAAATTGGTAAGTGGATGGCACATGTAGGACCCGAACGTGCTCCAAGGCAACTTTATCACGAACAAAGTGAATATCAATTTCCACATGTTCGGTGCGAGAGTGTTGAATAGGATTGTTGGATACGTAGACAACACTGACGTTGTGGCAATATATGATGGTGGCATTCGAAGGAGGCAGATAAACTCGGAAAGAAGATTGCGTAACTATGTTGTTTCAGCGACGACATTTACGACAACCCGATATTCGGCCTCCACGGTAAATAAGTTCGGAGTGGGAGGAAGGACGAGAATTCCACGAATATAGAGCATGATACGCTTAGAGCAGCTATATGAGGTTCCCGCGGATCATGCATAAATAAATAAACATGTTTCACATCACAACAAATATCAAAACCAGTGAAAGTGATGTATTACAGTGCGCCGACAAGGCTACAATAAAGAGTAGGGTCAACAATATAATGGGGGGTCCAGTAATCGATGACAACTTGTTCTTAGTATCTACCGGTGTGAGGCAAGGATTCCAAGAAGTCATAGGCTCGTGCAAGTATCTCAGTGGCATACTTACATTGGTAAAGAAACAAACCATTCCATGAACGAATGATTAAGATGTCAAGAAAGTAATAAAGGTTGCCAAAATTCTTCATTTCAAACTCATAATTGAGTTTCGCAAATACACTGAGTAGTTATTTAAAGAGATCATAAATAAACCCGTGTTTTTCACCGAATGTAACACCTTATAGACCCACTAAAACCACAAACTTTAGTGTCTATATATTTTAATTGCCAATAATAAGTGATTTTTTTTTTCCTAAAAGAAAATAATGAATAACATTGATTTTATGGTCCTTGACTTCTCTTACTAGGGATTGGCAAAAAAAGGTAAACGCCATCATTGTTATTGAAGCAAACACACGATTGGAATTAATATATCTATTAATCCAAAGTGGTCTAATTAACTAGTAGGTTTTACCTAATACAAGAGTAATCTAAACAAATTAATTAATATCGTATTAGTACAACCTTGTACTCCAATATATAGACCAAATGTTCCCTGAATAGTGTGCACTTTCCCTCACGCTATAGTGATTAGAGAGAGATTACAAAGTTGATCAATAATTATTAAACCTCATCCTTTGTCCAAATTCTAATTAGAACAATTATATAAATCACACGCACTAGTTAAATAGTTGAAGCGTTACCGATGAGAAATTAAATTTTTCTTATTCTGAAGTACTGGAATTCGTGGAGTTGTGTTTTTTTTTTTTTTGTTTTTTTTTTTTTTTTTCTTTAAATATTATATAAGATAAATCTAGATTAAATGAAATTGGATTAGTTATTTATTGACTAATTAATTATTTAGTTATAAAGATATTTGGTATGCTACATTAAATCTTGTATTATATCTGTTAAATTATGTTATTATATGTGATTTGACTACAAAATCTTTTATTTAACAAAGTTAACATGTAATTTGATTGAGAAAATAGGCGTTTCTTGTTTCAAATATGTTGGGCTACTAATTTAACGAAATAGTATAAATTAATAGCGGAGTTTTTGTTTTGTAGCGTGTTTGAGTAAGTACGAATCTTGTCAACCAAAGGTTTTACTAACACACACTATTTAGTCAGTAGAAGATAGTAGTAACTGCACGAGTTCATACTACGTTAGTTACTATTTCATCAAATATTTGTACATACTTCCTCAGTTTCTTTTTAAGTCTCTTTTAAGATAAATGCATACTAATTAAGAAAACTTAAATAGTCTTGATCTGTGGAGGGAAAAATCTTATTTGACCAAGTTACCCTTTTATGGATTTCCATTTCTCTTTCTCATTTCATTAATTTCTCGTTAATTTGGGATAAAATTGGAAAAAAAATAAGTAATCATACCTTGAAACTCCAAAATGACACTTAATATGCGAATAAAGCTGAAAGCTAAAATGACACTTGAAAAAAAACCGAAGGGAGTAATATATATATATATATATATATATATATATATATATATATATATATATATATATATATATATATATATATATATATATATCTCACAAATTGTAAATTCGCCATCATAATTAATTTTTTTTTTTTTGTGGGGTAATTAAAAATGGATTTTAAAGCACCATCTTATATATATGTACATAATGGAGATAGTGACCTCTTACTCGTCTCTTTAACGTAAAGCTAATCCCAATTAACAACAAGTTTAAGTTAATTGCTCGAGCCCTTCAACCAAGAAAACTTTTTTCTTAATTTTATAAAATATTGTATGATGATCGTCTTCTCTTTTGAAAGTCCTTTTTAGTTACTTAGAGCCCCATGACCCAAATGGCATTTAGTCTTTTAGTCAAACTATGGGAGTGTTGACCACTTTCAAAGTTCAAATGTAATTCAACGATCTAATAAAGAATTAGACATTTAAAATTAAAGAAATATTATAAAAGTATGTTTTTTTGTTTTTTTTGGTGAATGATGAACATTGATAAAGTGGTCATTCCTTTGAACTATTTATTTTTTTCCTTGGAAAGAGAAAAATGATTACTCGAGAAAACAATGTATGTACGTGGGGATTTTTTTAATTTAATTAGTTTTAAAGAGAGAAATGATTACTAGAGGAAAAATGTTTGTGAGATCACATAAAAATAGTCTTTTTCATTAAAAAAAAAATTAAAAATCATCTATCCTAAAATTTAGAGAGTGTTTGGCTAAGTTTATAAGTTGTTAAAAAAAGCCTATAAGATGTTTAAGAGTTTATAAGTTTTTTTTAAGGGTTTTGTATTTTTTTTTCAAAAAAAGATCTTAAAAATTCAACAATTCAGCAGTTGGAGAGCATCTAAGATTTGTTTTTAAAATACATATATCCCACATTTGTAAGTAAAATCTTATAATAAGTAAAAGTAACTTCAAAATACTTTTAAAAATAATTGTAAAAAGAAGAAGCATCGGTTTTTAAAACAAGTTATCAGACCTAAGAGTTTATCAGCTATTTAAATAAATTTAGTAAGTGTTTGCAAACACTTTTCTAAAGTGATTATGAGTTTTTTTTAGTTCAAAATCAATTTTTATTTTTAACATTAAAAAGCTCATAATCATTTTAAAAAAGAGTTTGCAAACACCACTTCAGTTCGACTATGCTAAAATAGCTAGTTAAAAAATCTACTTTTGTTTTCCTAAAAAAAAAAAAAAAACAAAAAAAAAAACTACTTTTTTGTTTTATTTTGTCTTTGTTTTTGTAAGGAGGGAAAAAAGAAGATGAAAAAAAAGGCCTTCATTGATTTACCATATTTGGAGTAGCCCAACTTCTCAAAAGGCCCATCTAACAGCTGTAAGAACGCAAGGATTATTGCTAAAATTATTTTTAGATTTTTAGATAATCAATTTGCACGATTTTCAAACGCAGTTGTTTAGTGAAATAAATGTATGCAAGTCTTGCACTTGAAATATTTGAAAGAGGTAGCGGTGGGATTCGGAGTCAGGACTTTTCATTTTATTTGACTCTGATACCACGTCGAATGACCACCTCAACTTAAAAAATTAATATACTAGTGAAATGTATTATTTAATATTAATATCTCGAATAATGTTAATTATCTGAATACGGGACCATATAAAGTTTAAATTAAACTATAATGTAGTTTGAAGATGAGGCAAATCTTCAAAGTCCAACCTTAAAACAAGGACTAATTAAAGCGTATGATGGAAATTGTAACAATGGCTTATAACGTGACATGAAAAAGAAGTTCGATAGTCAGATTATTAGACAATGTTGAAAAATAGAAGCATCTAGGAGTTATACTTTGATCCAAAAATTCAAAAATAATTAATATATATTTCCTATCAATAGCAAGAAGAATACCACCGATATTGTGACTCCCATAGGCGTTACTATCTTATTACAACCAAGACATGAGACGACCGTGTAATGCAATTTGGCATGCCCTACGCATATATAGACCCAAAACCCAATTATTAACCTCCAGTATGGATCTAAATTTGATTGGGTATTGTTGGAGAGGCTATTCACCGTCAGCCCAATACCTAATATTTTGTTTATTTCAAAATTATAAAGAGTACCCCAGTCTAGAAGAAACATGATCAAACGAAAGATTCAAAGAAAAAGCTTGATGTTCAAGGAACAAGAATTAGATCATTGAATACAATTTGAAAATCAAATTACCAGCTTCAAAGAATTTCACTCCGACAACTCAATAATTGATTAGCTAATCGATGAACTTATTAGTGTCAAATTTTAAGAGAAATCCGTAAGATGAATTAAGAAAAAAAAGAAAATTATATTCAATTTTGGAATAATTTTTTTTCATTAATTCCAATTATGAAATTCAATTTGAATTTCCCAAATTTTTTTGGAACTAAGGTGGTGTTTGCAAAAGTTTATTTAAAAGTAGAAGTTAACAATTGTGATTTAAGTCCGTTATAAGTGCTTATTTCTTAAAGTTGAAAGTGTTTGCAAATATTTTGGAAAATGAACTTAACTAGAAAAAGCAAGTTTAGTGATATTTTTAGAAAAATAGCTTTAAAACAGATTATTTTAAGAGAAATAAAAGCAAAAGTTGAATTTGCAAACAGCTACAAACAGATTATGAGCCAAAAAAAAAGCTTATAATCGCTTTCAAAAAACTTTTGCGAACACCACCTACTAAGGGCTTGTTTGATAGCTCTTAATGAGCTCTTAATGACACTCAAATCTTATTCGGTAAGAGTTAACATTGTTCGGCATGTTTGATAACTGATTCTTAATGAATCAGTTTCTTACTTATCGATTCAGCTGGGAATTTTTGACTTATTCATTCAGAGGTACATTAAATGGATATTGAACCAATTTGTCCATATACGAAATTTTGAGTTTTTTTTTAGTTCAAAATGAACTTAACTAGAAAAAGCAAATACTTTTCTAAAGTAATTATGAGTTTTTTTTGGTTCAAAATCATTTTTTTTTAACTTTGAAAAAGAATTTGCAAACACCACTTGGGTCCGACTATGCTAAAATAGTTAGTTTAAAAATCTACTTTTGCTTTCCTTAAAAGAAAAAAAAATCTACTTCTTTTTTGTTTTATTTTGTCTTTGTTTTTGTAAGGAGGGAAAAAAGAAGAGAAAAAAAAAAGGCCTTCATTGATGTACCATATTTGAAGTAGCCCAACTTCCCAAAAGGCCCATCTAACAGCTGTAAGAACGCAAGAATTCCAAGTCTCCAGTGGAACTCTTTATTCCAACATTATAAATACCCCTTAAACATCACTATGTATATTAAGTAAGCCACATGGTTCATTTTTGCTAAAATTATTTTTACATTTTCAGATAATCAATTTGCATGATTTTCAAACGCAGTTGTTTAGTGAAATAAATGTAAGTAAGTTTTGCACTTGAAATATTTGAAAGAGGTAGCGGTGGGATTCAAAGTCAGGACCTTTCATTTTGTCTGACTCAGATACCACATCGAATGACCACCTCAACTAAAAAAATTAATATATTGATGAAATGTATTATTTAATATTAATATCTCGAATAATGTTAATTATCTGAATACGGGACCATATAAAGTTTAAATTAAACTATAATGTAGTTTTAAGAGGAGGCAAATCTTCAAAGTCCAACCTTAAAACACGGACTAATTAAAATGGAATAAGTTCAACAATAAATTTTGGGGGATAGTGATCGACAATGTCATTTCAAGACGAGTATTGAGGTACTGTGTGAGGTACACTTTTGTTATCGCATATGAGAATATGACATTGACATGTACATGGATAAGTCACAGAAGACTTAATCACGTACAATAAAAGTGTATGATGGAAATTGTAACAATGACTTATAACGTGACATGAAAAAGAAGTTCGATAGTCAGATTATTAGACAATGTTGAAAAATAGAAGCATTTAGGAGTTATACTTCGATCCGAAAATTCAAAAATAATTAATATATATTTCCGATTAATCGTAAGAAGAATACCACCAACATTGTGACTCCCACAGTCGTTACTATCTTATTACAATCAAAACATGGGACGACCCTGTAATGCAAATATGCAATTTGGCATGCCCTACGCATATATAGCGAAAATTTAAACCCAATTATTAATCTCCAGTATGAATCTAAATTTGATTGGGTATTGTTGGAGAGACTATTCACCGTCAGCTCAATACCTAATATTTTGTTTATTTCAAAATTATAAAGAGTACCTGAATCTAAAAGAAACATGAACAAATGAAGGATTCAAAGAAAAAGGCTTGATGTTCAAGGAACAAGACATAGATCATTGAATACAACTTGAAAATCAAATTACCAGCTTCAAAGAATTTCACTCCGACAACTCAATAATTCATTAGCTAATTGATGAACTTATTAGTGTCAAATTTTAAGAGAAATCCGTAGGAGGAATTAAGAAAAAAGAAGAAATTTTTATTCAATTTTGGAATAACTTTTTTTCATTAGTTCCAATTATGAAATTCAATTCGGATTTCCCAAAATCTTTTGGATCTAAAGTGGTGTTTGCAAAAGTTTTTTGAAAAGTAGAAGCTAGTAATTGTGATATAAGTCGGTTTTAAGTGCTTATTTCTTAAAGTTGGAGGTGTTTGCAAATATTTTAGAAAATAAACTTAACTAGAAAAGGCTAGTTTAGTGATGTTTTTAGAAAAATAGCTTATAGCAGATTATTTTAAGATAAACAAAAGCAAAAATTGAATTTACAGACACCTACAAACAGATTATGAGCCAAAAAAAGCTTATAATCACTTTCAAAAAACTTTTGCGAACACAACCTAAATTGGAACTATTTTTCGCTTATTAGTCGTTTACGAGCTAAAATGACCATAACGCCCTTGAAGTGTTCTAGTATTTTCTTGCCCCACCCTCTACTGCCACGCGATTGTTTTACGCCGCGGAAGGAACCGCTAACTTGCGCACAAACCGACTTCAAAAAATGCACACACCCTACTCTCTGCACAATCACCACCGCCGTCCTCCGCCGCAGCACATTTCTCCGATCGGCAGACAGTAACATGTCCAAATTACCCATCAAACATTTCTTCACCACCATGGGTACCCAGTCTTCTTCTTCCTAATTTTATCCAATTCAATATTACAAAAGTTAATCGCGGCTTCATATATATATTTTTTTTTCTCGCAGATTTTGGCCGGAGCCTGAAATTATTTCAGAAGGATTATTCACTGTACAATAAATACGCCTACAATATTCTGAACCGCTTCCGGTGGTCCAAGGCGGACGGCGATGGATTGAAAGGGAAAAAAAGTTACGGTGAGTTGGAAAATAACGACAGTTCGTCGGACGACGATTTGGGCGGTTATAGTAATAAATGGAAGCCGGAAATTGCTTGGCTCGGCAAAGCTCTTGAGCCGGCTTTGCAGCTGTACAAATGGGCCCTTCCAACAGGTTAGGTTTTCAATTCTTTTTTTCCTGGTTTAATTTGCATTTTGTTGGATTCTTTCTGTTTTCCCCCTTCCACTGTGTATTGTTTATTGGTTTTGATTTGGTAGATTAGGTAGTGGTACCATTTTGATTATAGAAATCGAGCAACTAGGCCGATCCTTAAATTGAAAAGCTGGATTAGACATAGTTGAAATGCAAGGTTGATTTTGTTCGATTTTTTGTTAAGATGGATAATGAAAATGAATAGAAATGTTTGCTTTTACAGGAACTTGTCGTAATGATACCATTTCGATTATAGAAATTGAGCAATTCTAATTCGTAAATTGAAAAGCTGGATTATAATTTGTTAAAATACAAGGTTGATTTTATTCGATTTGTAGTTAAGATGGCTAATGAAAATGAATAGAAGTGTTTGCTTCTACAGGAACTGATCGTAAAGATACCGTTTCAATTATAGAAATTGAGCATTTCCAATTCGTAAACTGAAAAGCTGGATTAAACATAGTTAAAATGAAAGGTTTATTTTTATCCGAATTTTGCTAAGATGGATAATGAAAATGAATAGAAGTGTTTGTTTTTACCGGAACTGATCCTAAAGATACCATTCAAATTATAGAAATCGGGAAATCCCAATTCGTAAATTGAAAAGCTGGATTCGAAATAGTTAAAATACAAGGTTGATTTTTATCGAAATTTTGTTAAGACGGGTAAGGAAAACAAATCGAATTATTTTCTTTACAGGAACTGGAATCAACCGCAAACCACCGCCTATTGATCGATCTCTTGCAGAAATATTTTCGAGCATACAGAGGAGTAAGATCGGACTTCAAGATTGGAGTATGAGCGATCTTACGATTGGCTTATACCTCATTTATCTTCAACAAGCATCCACAGGTGCTGTTGAAGATGTGAAGGGTGAACTTATCTCCTCGGAGTCCATTGTGACTATCTAAACCCTTTTTTTGTCAAGTGAAAAAAATATTTTATTGCAAAGGAGTTATTCTTACGATGATTGTTGGTGATTTTAGGTTCAGGATCTCATGTACCACACAGAACTGGCAAAGGGGGCTTATAAAGATAATGCCGCCATTCTTGCAAGGCATAGTATGCTCCGAGAAAAGCACGTTTTGAAGTTTGTGAATAATTCGAGTGTGTTGAGACCTGCTTATTATATAGGAGTTGACATGAGGAAGCAACTTGTGATTCTTGGTATCCGTGGAACTCACACTGTCTTTGACCTCGTTACCGACATTATATCTTCTAGCCATGAAGATAATGAAATCACATTCGAAGGCTATTCGACCCACTTTGGAACAGCCGAGGCTGCTCGTTGGTTTATGTGTCATGAAATAGCTACCATTAGGGACTGCCTACAGAAGCACAAGGTGATGCTATAAGTTTCTCCCAATATCTTTCTTGTTTTATTCTGTTAGGCCTCGTTTGGTTTGTGAGATAAGCCAAGATTAATAAAAAAAAAAATGAGTCTTATTTGATGTTTGATGCCGTCTCACGGTTATGGAAACATGAGCTCCTATCTTGGATTATTGGCAGATTGTGTATTGGACCTCCCCTAGTTCAACTATACAATTGGGTTTTCGTAACATTGAATAATACTATCGTGGCTAATCTTATCTAGGGAACCAAACGAGGCCTTAAGATTTTTCATATTGTCATTGTTGTGAGACTAATTAATCAACAGGGTTTTAGGTTGAGGCTTGTGGGACATTCCCTTGGAGGTGCAACTGCTTCCTTGCTTGCGATTATGCTTCGTCAAAAATCGTCTGAGGAGCTTGGGTTCAGCCCTGATATAATTACTGCAGTTGGAATTGCCACCCCACCTTGTGTTTCTAAAGAACTCGCTGAAAGTTGCTCCGATTTTGTGACCACGGCTGTGATGCAGGTTATTGTCAATTTTAGCCATTCAACTGGTTGATTTTTCATTTGAATGCATATGCAGATTCCCTCCTTTCATTGCACTTGTCTTTTTTTTTTTTTTTCGTTAACAGAATTAACTTATTTTATCAATGCAGGACGATATGATCCCAAGACTAAGTGTCGCTTCTTTAACAAGATTGAGAAATGAAATTGTCGAAACTGATTGGTAAGTCCGCAATAAAATTTAGATTGGTACACAAACTTAATTTAGAGAGTGAGGAAACAAATTGATTTTTTTCGTGTATTAGAACCCGCAGTACCACAAATGACTTCTTAGATTGAGCAGTATCTGGATGAAAATCTACTTCTTGGAAATGCATGAGAAATCATTCAATGTATATTTATCTTATCATTTCTGATGATTAATTTTAAAGTAGTGTCGAAGTTCAGTCTACAATTGTAGAAATATAACTATACATGTTCTTATCGCCACTATCAAACGGAAAGAAAATTATTCATCGTTTCCGAGGGAATAGTTTTTCGTTGGTTATTGTTAGAATTATTACCTCCTTCCCGTGGAGTTTGCTATTAATATTTTATAGGACTAGATATTCGTTTAGCTGTAAGAAGGCTTCTAAGACTGTCAATTTGTTTCTCGTTCGATCATGAAAAAAGTTGATGAGTGGTGACCTTTTTGCTCTTCTTTCTTTTGGCAGGGAAAGTGTTTTTAGTAGAGAAGATTGGAAAGGCGTGATAGATCTCGTCACAAATGCAAAGCAAATCGTGTCTTCTGTACAAGATGTAGCTCGTAAACTTGCTGAATATGCTAAGTTTAGAGGACAGACAAAATATATTGGTACGTATTGAAATCTATTTACGCTTCTCGATTAGATCTTCTGTAAACGTTACTAATTTTGCAGACGCCCCCATGAAGAAGGAAGTAGTTTCGGCGGATCAAGGGAAACTGGAAAAACGAATGATCAAAGTAGAGGAGGATTTGTATGTACCGGGAACTCTGTATTACTTAAAAAGGAATGTGGATTCTGAAAGTCGCCACAAACCTGGTGAATATTACACGTTGTTGAGGAGGCACTCAGGCGAACATTTTCAAAGGATACTGCTTTCGAGCAATATAATTTCGGACCACAAATGCGATAGCCATTATTATGCTCTCAGGGATGTACTTAAAGGTCTGCCTAGCTCTTCTGACAACCGAACTAGTACTACTATGTAATAAATTCTAAATAATGAGATATATGAGATGACTGGGAAGTTGGCATTTGTAGTTAACGAATGGTAACGTAGAGCTAACTGTGCCGTAGTGAAATATTTTGGTACGCAATCGCATCTAATAGCATTAACCATGGTATTGCCCTACCGTACCGAAATTTTATTAATAATAAATAAAATAAGAAGAATTATATTACAATTTTTATATAAAAGGAGAAATAAATTCTTAGTATGCAAATAAATATAATTAGTTGAAATTAGACAATGGTTTACGCATACACCATTATAAACATTCATAAACAATCTAAAAATTAGACAATATAAGCTTTGAAACTATTATCAAAATAATAAACACAATTATGTATCACTCATCAACTCATATTTGGAAGAAGAAGTAGCACTGCCAATTATATTAATATAAAAACTCCAACACAACGGAATATCCTCTAAGAAATTTCGAAGCCACTCGATTTCGTCACAGGCTTTATCTAAAGTTATAAACTCGTATTCCATGGTGGATCTCGCCAATTATTGTTGGATTAATAAGCCGTAACAAGAACAATACTTATTGGCTTGGTAAATCAATCGGTAAATCCTTGAACCAAAAACAACAAGGCAAAATATTTACGATAATCAGCACCAACCATTAGGCCATCTTTTCTTGGAGTTCAATTTGGGGAACCATTTGGAGCCACCCGAAATCGAACCAAGAGTACTTACCCTACGCTTGTAAGGCCGCCACGTCAGCTTCCACAGGAGCCCTCTCTGGTGACGAGTCGGGGCGCCTTTGTCTTCGGTCTTACGAGAGACGAAGCTTGTGAATATTTCATCTCCAATAGTAGTAGAAGTAGTAGTTGGATGATAGCTGAAAATCTCGTCTTCGATGGTTGCTAACGAAAAAACACGATCCCGATCTCTAACGGCGTTAAGGCGTAAATACCTCTGATCAAGAGACTCCTTCGGGAGGTTTCTTGCTAGCAATGGAGATGCGCCACCTCCCCAGTTGTTTTTACCCATCGACGGGTGTTGTGGTGTCCTAAAATCCAACAACTCCCTCTGCCTCATTTTCAATCCCTTTTGTTCGATTTTTTTTTTTCTTTTTTTTTTTTTAATATGAAAATGCAATTCTAGTAACAAGATTGAGAAACTTAGTTGTATATAAAAGCATCAGTCGATATATTTACGTTTGTTTTACGAATGTGATCTTTTACTTAAAAGACATACATGCTAATTGATGTGTTCTTTTTCGTTGTGGCTTAAAGACAAAGAGGCAGCGATTACTTCAAGAACAATGCTGATATTAATTAGTTAATTGATTAGAGCCCTTGGATTTGAATATATCCCAACTAAGAATTTTGCTAAGCTGGCTGTGTATAATTTTTACATAAATTAGATACAATAATTGCTTCAATACGATACGAGTTGTTTTTAATTTCCATGTGAAGGGGACTCGATTGAGTACGTAACTCTACAGAAAACTAAAGAGTAACGACAAAATTCATTAAGCTCGATATATTATTAGTTATAAAAGTTGGAAATAATTGAAGACCATATACGTGTCGACTGTGACACCCATTTTTTATATGCTGTGCTGATTCGTCTTGAAAACGAAAGACGATATGAGAAACCAAGGCGATCACGATTAACTTGTAATGAAGAGGGCAGGGAATCTTGGTTTACTGAGTAGATGACAAATAAATGTGTATGTCATCTTTGGCTCCAATCGAAGATGAAATCGAAATTTATTTATTTGTTAATAAAACCTGTGGTCACTGCGTGATCTGTTCGACCTCGATACGAATTAATGAGCCTCCGATATCGACTGGAAAACAATTTATTTTGTTAGAAAATAGGGAAAATAAAAAAATAGAAGCAATGGGGTTGTCTTTTGTGAAGCTAAATTTTAGCAGAGTATGTCATGATGGTACACAAGATGTGAACTTTTAAGGTTTATAATGTTGTTTATAGTACATTGGTCCCCTACCCCCTTATTGTTTTTTCTAATTACGGCCATCCCCTGAACTAAGGTCAAATTACGAAAAAATTCCTCATGTTTGGGTAATTACAATCACTCCCCTCAACTATAAATCTTCTTACACGTCACACCCTTGCGGTGTCAAATTTAGTGGAATCTTCTGGATTATGTGGAATATTCTCCAGTTTGTACCCGTTTTAACTCATTCGAGCTCCAAGTTTTGAAACAAGATGCTCATAAGATGTGTCTCTTGGCTTGTAAATATCAGATCGTGGTGCATCAAAAACTATTTTTTTTGCACAAAACGAGTACAAACTAGAGAACATTCCACGGACTCTAGAAGATTATGTTGAATTTGACACCATAAGAGTGGACGTGTAAGAAAATTCATAGTTGAGGGTGTTGGTTGTAATTACCAAAGAAAATTCATAGTTGAGGGTTTTTTTGTCGTAATTTGACCTTATCTCAGGGCGTGGCCGTAATTTACCCTTTCTTTTATATATTTATTTATTTTATTTTTTGAGAATTCTCTCATGCAATAATTAATTAAAGGTTTGTTTCCGGGGACCATTAATTTCTTGGATCGTACTAATGAAAATAAATGAACACTAAATTTACTTTCCTCTTAAAAAAAGAGACAATTTCTCATCATTCAACTGCATAAATGGCTCTAATTCTCTAGATACATCGAAACCTACACAATTTTTCGTTTTCGAAACTCCTAAGTCATAAATAAAATGGAGATTCTTATGTCAAACTGGTCTGAAGTTGTTCAATCCATGCCAGAAAAATACATATTCCCTCCTAATAAAAGGCCCGGAAATCACGTTTTTCCCGTTTTCAAGAACATTCCATTGATCGATCTCGAAGAGACAAATGGCCGTGACCGAACCAAGCTAATTCAACAGATTTTCAGTGCAAGCCAAGATTTTGGAATCTTTCAGGTTTCTCACTATGTTCCTTATTTAAATAAATAGATAAACAACAAGTTATATATACATTATTCATATGTTTTTTTATTTTTTGTAATAATAATGCAGGTGATTAACCATGGAATTCCTACAAGCCTAATGGATGATACAATGAGTGTTTCAAAGGAGTTTTTCGCTATGCCAGCCGAGTATAAAACGAGCTTCTATTCAACCGACATAGCTAGAAAATGCAGAATCTACTCGAGCACAATGAATTACGATAACGAAGAAGTTCACTACTGGAGAGATAATTTCACTCACCATTGTCATCCACTTGAAGACCAAATTTACCTCTGGCCCGATAACCCTACCAGATACCGGTATATACATACATATACATATATAAGTGTTTATTGCCTTTAGTACCCCTGTGTTTACTCTAATCGTCAAAAACACCCCCATATTATTAATATTAGCAAAATCTCCCCTATATATGATCCAATCTTATTAGCAAACCACCTCTAAAAACGCACCACCTAGAGAGTTGTGTACTAAATAAAATTTAGGGTAAATTACAAGATCAAATTACGAAAAAACCCCTTATGTTAACTATGAATCTTCTAATTACACATCCACCCTTATGGTGCCAAATTCAACGAAATCTTCTAAATTCCACGGAATGTATGTTCTCTAGTTTGTACCCTTATTTTGCAGTTTTTTGATGCACTACAATCTGATATTTACAAGCCAAGAGATACATCTTATGATCATCATATTTCAAAACGCGAACCTCGAATGGGGGTAAAACGTGTACAAACTGGAAAATACTCCACATATATAATCCAGAAAATTCTACTAAATTTGACACCGCAAAAATGAACGTGTAAGAAGATTCATAGTTGACGGGTGGTTGTAATTGCCCGAACATTAGGAATTTTTTTCGTAATTTAACCTTATCTCAAAAGGGTGGCTTGTAATTCACCCTAAAATTTATAACACGAACATTTTTTTAGCAGTTCGATACAATAAAGTATATAATTTTTTTCTTTTCTTTTTTGCAGTGAAGTAGTTGGTGAATATTCGGTTGAAGTGAGGAGGCTTATGTTAAGGATATTGGAAGTTATAAGTGAAGGGCTGGGTTTGAAACCCGGATATTTTGATGGTGAACTGAGTAAGACACAACTCTTGTCTGTAAATCATCATATTCGATGCCCTAATCCGAGTTTGACTCTAGGGATGCCTGAACACACTGACCCTAATCTGCTTAGCTTGCTTCAGCAATCTTCTGTTCCTGGTCTTCAGGTTTTTCACCATGGTCAATGGATGGATGTTGACCCCATCCCCCACGCCCTTATTCTCATTCCAGGTCTTCAACTCAAGGTCTCTCTCTCTCTCTCTCTCTCTCTCTCTCTCTCTCTCTCTCTCTCTCTCTCTCTCTCTCTCTCTCTCTCTCTCTCCAGCGGCGAAACCAAAATTTTATAATTAGGGGGGCCGAATATACACTAAAATATCAAAATTTCGGGCGTTCGGGGGTAGCGGTCCCGAAAAAAATTTAGAATTTTTTTTTTTTTACAAAATCAGAAGATAGGAAAAAAAAATATTTTAGTATTTTTTTTTATTAGTTCGGACTTTGGATAGTCTAAATAATACAAATTGGATGGACTAAATAAATATATAGGTATAATATAGTGGAAATTTTATCAATTGAGGATGAGATTGAGTAGACTCATTTATAAAAAAATTTATGTTTTCTTCAATTACAAATACTTAATTTTACTTTTTATATATAACTAAATGCACAGTATAAATGCAGTAAATTATATATATATATATATATATATATATATATATATATATATATATATATATATATATATATATATATATATTAGTAAAATAAATTAAAATTTGAGGGGGGCCATGGCCCCGTCTGGCTTAGCAGCTTCCTCTCTCTCTTACAGCAATGGTGACATAGTTTTTTGTTGTCATATATAATAGGTGATTAGTAATGGGAAATTTTCGAGCCCGATACACAGAGTGATGACGCACTCGGAAGAAGCTCGGACCACCATCGGGACATTCTTGATTCCATCGCAAGAAATATGTATAGAGCCGGCGAAGGAATATTCCGGCGAAGATCCCCTCTACAGAAGTTTCACGTACAAAGAATTCTTCAACACCTTCACTCAGAGCAACTGTGATGCTGATACTGCACTCCAATATTTTAAGAAATAATTATAAAGATCACTAAAATAATAATGTGCAGCGAGTACTAAACACCCAAGAAAGTCATCATTTATTTAAGGATTAAGTGATTAACGGATAAATGCTTGAGTGTGTGTGTGTGTGTGTGTGTGTGTGTGAGAGAGTGCGCGTGCTTGTGTGTGTGAGTGCGCGCTCGCGTGTGCGTGTGGATTGAAGTTCCAATTTATATATATGTGTGTGTGGATTGAAGTTGCAATTTTCATTAACCACTATCTTCTTCTTCTTCCCGGTACTCTCATCCTGATTACATTTTTTTTTTAATTAATTTTTGTTTTTTTAATTTTAATTTTTTTATTATTATTTTTATATTTTAAAAAAAAATTACAATTTTTTTTTAATTATTTTTTTCATTTCTTTTTACCTTTTTCCTCTGTCAGATATATTAATCGACTACGATATTAATCGACTAAAGCATAGTCGATTAAGTAACTGACTACTAAAATCGTTGTTAAATAATAAAATTGACTACTAAAAGTAATAATAACAATCGTAATGACGTCAATGAAGCCCAAACAGTAACAATCAACCGCAAAAGATAACAAAAAACAACTACAAAAACATTAAAAATCGACTATTTTTTACAAACAACAAATATACAAAACTTATAATTGATTTATATGAATCAGATGATGGATTGACAATGGCAGAACAAAAACACACCACCACTATACCCCACATCCAACTACACGTGGCAAAATAAGGATCCAATAAACATAAATCCAAAAATGAATTAAAAAATATAGTCGATTAACCTTAATCGACTACTCAGTTCCGTCCTAAGCCCCGTCAACAACCTCCATCGACTTCCTCCGCCCGCGCTGTCCTCGACACAATCTACCCAAAAAAATCTAGATTTGCTATCCATCGTCACCACGGCGTCGCCACACCACACCATCACCATCCTCGCCCCCCAAACCCATTACAACCACCGGTCATATCCAAACACACCACTGTAAAACACAATATACAAACCTATACCACCGCCGCAAGCATCTTCATGAATACAACCATCGTCGCTGCCATCTTCCTCGAAAAATAAACCTTATACGCGACGTCGAATGGGATCTAGAGCGGGAAGGAGAAGGAGAGATTTCAATAGGGGGATTGAAAGTCGGAGAAGTCCGCTTAATCGCGGCCGTAGATTCACATGGGGAAGTGGTCCGTTTTTTCTGGCGGCGGCGCATCGGTTCTTGAATTCCAGATCGATGTCTATGGATTCGGATGGGAAAAGAGAGGAGAAAAAAAAAACAGAGAAAAGAGAAAACGGAAAAGGAGAGAAAAAAAATGAAATTAGGGTTGAAGGGCATGTTGATCAATTTAAATTTATACGAACGGTTGTGTCAAAGGTAAAATGGTTCTCTCAAATTAGATAAAAAAAAAAAGAGGTTCTCTCTCACAATATTTGCCAAATGAGGGAGGTCTTGCTAATTTTTCAAAAATAATTACGATTCCATCGGGAAAATCAAAAATTAAAATGAAAAAACTTGTCCAAAATCGTAAGTTTTCGGATTATAATTGGCGGAGTTCGAAAATTTCCAATCTTTAGCCACCTAAAATATAAATTAAAGTAGATGATAATATTGATATTATAAATGAAATAAAACAAAAATGATTTTTTTGGAATTATTTTCAGAAAAAGTAAAATCATATTAGAAATAGAAATCAGTATACATATATATCTGATGATGCAAGTATTATATCACCTTAAGTAATTGAGGTAGGATGAACTGGGCGAGCGCGTGGCAGCCGCGCGCAACAAAAAAAAAAAAAAAAAAAAAAAAAAAAGGGGGAGAAAAAGCGCGTGCACACGCGCGCCTCCTCGTCGCGCGCGAGCTGCGTAGAAGAAAAAACAAAAGGGAAAGAAAGGCGCATGCACAACAGGCGCGCATGGCAGCCACGCGCCTTCCAAGGCCGTCCAATTGCGCATCCGCGTCAGCCCCCCTCCATCAAATCGTGCCCCTTCACCTCCCCCTCAAATCGCGCGTCAGCTCCCCCTCCAATCGCGCGCAACTCCCAATGCGCCCCACCAATTCGCACGTGGATTCCAACGCACTCCACCAAATCGCGCGCAGATTTCAACGGCATCGGCTTAGTTTACGTGTGTTCTATTCGCAGGAATCTCACGACCATCTAGCTCATGAGCCAGTGATCCACTTTGCTCTCCCAGCTCGTTTTACTCTACTACCCAAGGTGATCTAGGCAATGTTTGGAAGCGTTTTGAAACTTATTTTAATTTCATTTTGAGGAAATATGTTTTGGGGGAAGAATTTGAGAATGAAAGTAATATTTGTTTATATTTTGGAAGGAAACAAAATACACTGTAGCAGTCACATCATGTTTAAAAATATTAGAAAAATGTATTTTAGAAGAAAAAAATTGAAAGATGAAGTGATATTTATTTGTTTTTTAGTGAAGACATTTTTTACTGTACCAGTCAAATCATTTTACTGTAGCAGTCACATCATGTCTGAAGGAGAGAGAAACTTTTGAGATTGTTTTGAGAAAATTATTTGAGAAGTGTAATAAATATAATTTTGTTTTGGGGAATCAATGAAAACAAAATAAAAACATAACCAAACATTGCCCTAATATTTAGCATCATCAATATCCAACACAAAAAAAATCGTAATAATTGAAAATCAGAATTTCTGAAGAAAAAATATTGTTCTAAAGTTGAAATAATTTTGAATGGAATTTACTGAAATCAAAAATTGCTTTCCAATGTCCACCTAAATTTAATTAGGATTAATTAACTTTGGCGTCTACCCATAATTATCAATATATATATATATATATATATATATATATATATATATATATATATATATATATATATATATATATATATATATATATATATATATATATATATATATATATATATATATATATATATATATATACCTATGTAATAACAATCAACAATATAAAATTAACAACACGTACATTTCTCAATGTGAACTTCTTGCAATTCATTAAACAATATTATTCTTCCATTTAAACCAATCGAGAAATCCTCAATTAATTAAAAAGACAAAAAAAATCATTATGAGATGTCAAAATCAATTAAATAACTAATAAACTTGGTTTTATCGATCATGTCCCTGCATTTATAATTATGTGTCAAGAAGATCCTCAAGCAACTTATCATCAAAGTATTCGAACTCGATAACTTCCTCTTCCGCCCGTGCCGCTGCCGATGACCCCTGCGCCGCCGCCAGCAAACTGTCTCCCGGAGTTGTTAATGATGAAAAATTAGACGACGATGACCTAATTTCCTGAGAATTAATTAATGAATGACTACCCGAACTCGGCCCGATTATTACCGGGCCCGGCGAAGCATTCCTGTAGTGGTCATCGTTGGGGAAATTTAGAATGGCCAGATGACCCCTCAAAGCATACGCCGCCCTGTCGTAGGCCCTGGCCGCCTCCTCCGCCGTCTCAAACGTCCCCAGCCACAGGCGAGCCCCGTTTCTTTTAGGGTCTCGTATTTCCGCTGCGAATTTCCCCCACGGCCGCCGCCGAATGCCCCGATATTTTACTTCTTTTTCTTGGACGGTGGATGCTTTAGAAATTGCTTCCATTTAATATAACTATATTATTATTAGTATTATTAATAATTATGAGTAGCTAGGTATTTGTTGTATGTATATATGTTTGAGTCTTAATTGGAATTGAAGCAGACCAACGTTGCATGCCACATATATATACATATATGTATATATACATATATAAGCACGTTGCAAGTTGCAAGTTGCAATACATGATATGCATGCATGTGGTGGTGGTGGAATCGAGAATATTTGGGGTACGGTCAGAAGTGACGGTTTGAATTCTTCCTATACTGGGAATGAGATTTCAAATTAACATTGTCATATTGGAGTAGCAAAATTGACCATTAATTAACTAATATTAATATTACATATAAGATTCTCCCATTTTTTTTTTCGATTTAATTTAATAGAAGGAAGAATTTTAAATATATTGTTGCAGTAGTACTTTATTACTTTTTATTCAAAGAATATTTATCTTCATATTAACATTAGAAATTGTAGGTCAATTTTGCCTCGTCAGTAATAAACGTTTCATTTAGAGAGCAAAATTTGACAAGAATAACTTTTGTTTTTGTTAGGAAAAAAAAGTACAGCGCACAATCTTTCTAATCAATATATGTTGCATCGTTAAAATATTGGCAATTAACGTAAGAGAACGAGTAGAACATAACACTTGGGTATCTTTTGAATATTGAGTAGCTACTGTTGGAAATCGATGCACGTATACGTAGCAGAATTTTTTTGTTTTTTTTTTTTTTACACAGAATTCGATAATTCATGTAATTAGCATACAAGCAGATATGAATTAATTGCATACTTTTTAATCGTTCGTATAATAAAAATATAAATTATGCTTAATAAATCGAAATAAATTAATCATAATTAATAAACCAAATCATATGATCAACCATACATTTTTTTCACAAAATACAATTCATATCATATTATAAAATTGAATTAATTTGCAAAAAGTTCGAGTCTTACTTAGCTTTGATAGTGAAAGATTTCAAAAAAATGAAATTGACTCGATCACCAAAGGAAGTTCGATGATTGAGCACCACGTGACCAACGACGGCTGCAACTCCTCTGGTCACAACCTCGGCAAGTGGTCTATTGTTGAGGTTGTGGCCCAATGTGTTTGGGTCTGTAGCCCAATTTCTCATTTAATACACACACTTACTAAATGAACGGCCCAACATCTGATAAACCCATTTGTGGGAATGTGCTGGAAGGCTTAATCCTAACCCTTGGATTAAGCCATGTCATCCTGGCCATTGATTCTATCTGACTCTCCCTCTCCCTTGTACTCCATTTTGCCCGTTTTGTGCCCTAGACAATCTCTATTCTCTTTCTTTGTCCCCTTCTGCTCTTTACCCCTTTTGCTCCAGCAACCATGGGTCAAACGCCGACGTCCTTGGTCGTGCTTGTCCCAGTGGTGGTCCCTTTAATAGTTACCTTTGACTGGAGCTCCTACACTACACCAAAAACGCTATTTACTAACAGATATATCCATTACAAATAATTTTTCTAACGGAGTAAAACCGTTAGAAATAGTGCGTGAGAAATTTAATGGTCGAGATTTCTAACGGATATAAACCGTTAGAATAATTAACAAACTGTTAGAAAAATAAATATTTCTAACGGTTGTTATCCATTAGAAACATCTTTGTAACGGTTTGTGTTTTAACACTTGCTTCTAAATTCCTAACGGATATAACCGTTAGAAAATTAAGAAAAAAAAACAAAAAAAAAGGTTTAAATAAAATAATATATATATATATATATATATATATATATATTGCTCTGAATTTTGAAATAAATAGCAATTTATAACACATAAGGTCTCTTTAGTTACATAAAAATGATTCTGAAGTATAAAAAAATCGATATATACAATACACCATTATATTTCATTAATAAATCAATACAGTAACCATAAGTCTCAAGACTCATGCAAATCTACCAAACAGAGATCTTAAACACATGTACCAACTCTCAAGAAAAATAACATATCCCTTGAACAAGGATCATAGAATTCCTACCTATCAAGCTGTTAATATCACCAACCCGACCCATAACCCATACCGGGGTGTTCCCCCCAGTTCCGACATTCAGAGCATTTTGACCTGAATCCATAGACAAGAGAAAATTATGTTAGAAAAAAATGCAATTACCTGATATTTCCTTATCGCGTTGAGCAAAATGACATGAAATCATGTGGATATACTCTGTTACATGAACCGTAATATAAATCATGGACAAAGAACAAAGAACTATAGATCTTATAACTCTTTTTGTTCATTTAGCATACCATATATAATACAACAAAAATCGTCAAAATAATGAAAAATGTTAGTACAACAATATTATACAGACCTAATAAAATGCATTGTCTCCACATTATATATAAAACAAAAAATGTAAGGTTATTACCTGTATGCAGTCCCGCCTGTCGCACCAGGAAATATAAGTTACTAAAACCCAATTGTAATAATACATGGTACTATTCAATAGTAAGAATACATGATACTGCAACCCTGCTAAACTTGATCAATAGGTGATGGCGGTCTAAAAATTGGACATGGTGCGACATAATCAAAAAGTTGTTAAAAAGCTGTAGATGTAAATTAGGATTTCAATAATATGTACTTGAGATTCTTACCTTCCATATAAACAAATCAACATAATCTTGGAAATTGAAATAAAACTTCTTCTTCAGGCATTGTATTCTCAGACAAACAAACAGATACATTACACAAAAGCTGATAGGTAATGTTAGGTGAACAAAAAATGTTTTCTTGGGAATTAAAAGCAGAAAATATCAAGACATTATAATAAAAACTCAACGGCTCGCCATTGCAATAAGTCCGGCAGATTTTAATACAGGACATAAAAGAAAAGGAGTTCAAAAATCTTTATGATTTTCATCACTACTTATATACTACTCACCAATGTTGGGTCATCTTCTTCATTCGATATGAATGAGAGAATGCACTGTTTGAAACCACTCAAACAAGAAGCTTCAGGAATATGTTCGATATGATCCGAGCCATTCACTACTTTAGCAGTTCTACTTTTGCCCGAGTTGACATACACGGAAATTTAACAATAAAACTGCCCATCAAAACAACACCGATAACTAAGTTATCAACAATAAACTGTAAAATGAAATAAAATTATAAGTTGTACTTCTGCCAGAGTTAAAATAGACTGCAATTTAACAAAAAAAAAATGCCCATCAAACTAACACAGATAACCAAGTTCTCAACAAGAAACTGTAAAATGAAATAAAAATCTAAAAAGGAATAAAAAATATATCATTATTCATTAAGCTCATCTCTTCCTTGTGGTATCAATTTTAGAGCGTGTGAATATACCAGTTGCCTGATCACCGGAATTGGGGAAAATCTCATCATCTTCACGGCAATATTCTCCAACCGACCGCATATCAACGAGATTGCCAGAGTCGAATCTGAAGAATCTGGATTCTTTGATTTGGTGATTTCATCAAATCAAAAGCGAAAAAGTTTAGAACCTATCGCAAAAAAACGATCTGAAAACGCTTCCGATTTGAAGAATATGCGAATAAAAATTAAAAATTACCATAAATCAACGAACAACTTTTGCTGAAGCATCCTGCATCCAATATTGTTGTTCGACGTCGAATTTTGAATTTAAAAAGTGTACTGTCGGTGGTGGTGCAAGAGAACCGATAACCCTAGACGTTCTATCTCACCCCATCGGTTTTCTTTTCCTTCATCAGACTAGAAGATAGAGAATGGGTTAGTTTTTAATAAATAACGAAAATTCCTTAATTTTAATTTTAATGTAAATATTATATAATATATTATAGATTTAGTTCATGTATTACTAACACATACCAACCGTTAGGAATAACTTTTCAATTGTTACTAATTTAATACAAATAAATTATTATTAGGGTTAATATGCTATAAGCCCCTCAAACGAAACCGAATTTGAACTAAATGACTAGTTCAAATTCATTTTTTTAATTAAATCCTTAATTTCAAATAATATATTGGCCACATCCCTATTTTTTTTTTATATCCCTATATTGCCCTTATACCCTAAATTATATAACATACATATATTCACGTTTCTCCAATTCAGATTTATTTTTTCTCTCACGTTCTCTCTCTTCCCCCATCTCTCACACGATCTGCGGATCGTTTTTCAATTCCGTTTTTTTTTCTCGCTCTCTCTCACCTCTCCATCCCCATACACCTTTCTTGCTAATTAATTCAGTAGTAGCCGAGCCAAGGGTTGTGGTGGAAAGGGAGGCGGCGGGGGCTGTGGTGGAGGAGGAGGCGGCGGCGGCGGGTTGTGGTGGTTGAGATGGCGGCGGCGGGGGCTATGGTGGTTGAGTCGGCATCGGCGATTGTGGTGGTCTAGGCGGCGGGCTGTGGTGGTCGGGATGGTGGCGGGGCTGTGGAGGAGGAGGCGGCGGCAGCGGGCTGTGGTGGTCCAGCCGGCGGGCTCTGGTGGTCGAGATGGCGGCGAGGGGTTGTTGTGGTTGTGGCGACGGGATGTGGTTAATTATGGTGGAGATTTGATCTTGATCTTGAAGAGATTTTGTTTCCTTCGGTTCCAAATCGTTAATCTGGTTTTCCCAAAATTCGTATGTGACTATGGTTGCAGACGTTGGCGGCTAGGGTTTGACGGCTAGGGTTGGCGAGGATTGTGTGTTTGTTGGCTGCTAGGGTTTTGTAGTACCCCGTAGTAGACCATAGTGGACCGTAGTATACCACAGTCTACTATAATATTATACATATAAAATATTAAAAAAAAAATATATATATATATATATATATATATATATATATATATATATATATATATATATATATATATATATATATATATATATATATATATATATATATATATATAGATTGAATTAACAAAAACGAAAAACGAGTTTTGTTTTGTAATTTTCAATAATATCGTAGATTTTTTTTAATAATAGTGTAAAAACGATAGTACACCATAGTACAACATAGTACACCATAGTATACCATAATATTTTTAAAATTTGCTGAATTATTTAACAAAAAAGAAGAAAAAAAAACGTAAGTTTAAATGTTATAAATAAGGAAAAAAAATTGTTTATATATAATAACGTAAAAAATGTGGAGTGAAAATTGAAAAAATAAAGATGAATGAAAGGGCATTTTTGGAATGAATTTAATAAAGGATGTGAAGCAAATGTTTAGTTGAGCTTGTCATTTAATTCTAATTAGTTTTGTCACCAGGGACCTATATGACGGATAGGTGAATTTTCTAACGGATATAGCTGTTAGCAATTTCTAACGGCATATATCCGTTAGAAATCACAAATTTATGCTGTTAGAAAAATCTCATTTTGGTGTAGTGCTATTTAATGTTGGGAGTGGAGTGGCAGAGGGTAAGACCTAAAGAAAAACCCTAGTTTGTAATGCCTTGTCCCTCTCTTCTGTGAGTTGGGTCTGTGGTGTGTGGGTGAGTTGCCGAGTGCCTCGTTTTCTTGGTCTTACCTCTGATCTGGGTGGGTTGGGGTTGAGAGTGAGAGATCTGTTATCTATTGGTGCAATCTTAGTGGTGTGTGTGTAAGATTGAGACCTTTGTGGATCTCTGGTGTGAATCGGTTTGGAAGACTGAGCTGTGATTTGTTCACTATTATTTCAATCTTTCATTCTTCTATTTATTTATATTTATTTATGTTTGAATCTTATTCTAACATCTCTTTGTGTTTCTGTAAGATTCTTCGAGTGGAAACACAACAGTGGTATCAAGAGCTTGGTTGCTCGAAGATCCGCTTGAAGAGGGCTTACAGAACCTAACTTGGTTCTGACAAGGTAGTATCTCTCTAAACCCTAGTTTTTCCGTTTCCTGCTGGATTCCTGTGGAGTTTGGGAGCCCTGTGTGACATTGAGTTGGCCCTGTGTGGCGTGGAGGCCCTGTGTGGCACTACTTGGCCATGTATGGCAGATGTGCTCATATGGGGTAAAATTCATTTTCATCCCTGAGTTTTACAGTCAAAATCAAATTAGTCCCTCAGGTTCTAAATTGGTTCAATGTCATCCTCCAAATTCAAGTTCACTGCTAAAATCAAATATATTTTCCTTAATACCCACATTGCCCTTCAAACCTTGGGGACGAAAATGAAATATATCCAATTTGACAATTTTAAAATTATAATACTTATTTAAACACTATAATAAATCGGCTTAATCTCACTTTGCACCCTTGAAATATACCACTTTGACACTTTACACCCTTGACATAAATTAATAGCACTTTGCACCATAAAAACACAATATATCTTGCATAATGTACCCCAAATATATTTATAAGCTAATAAAGGCAATTGAATATTTTTAGTGGTATTCTTTTAGGATGCCAAATGTGAAATTACTTTTTTTGATTCATCAATCATTTTGAAATTATAACGTGCAAAAACAAAAATATATTTCATCAACATATTTAAAAAAAATATTTGTTATCACAAAAATTATTTTACTAAAAAAAATCTTTCAGCTATTTTACTAAAAAAAATCCTTCAGCTATTAGACTGGAGGTTGAAAAAGTTAACAATTTAATTTGTTATTTTGAACCCCGGAAAAAAAACCGCAATAAAAAATGAGGGTGCAAAGTGTTATTATTGTTTTTTAATGGTGCAAAGTGCCAAAAGGCTCTAATGTGAAGGTGCAAAGTGCTATTATTATTTTTTAAGGATGCAAAGTGCAAAAACACTCTATTTCGAGAGTACAAAGTGGGATTAAGCCATAATAAATCATATATATCTGATACATATGCATGAAAAATAGATGTCCCACAAACTTAGCAAAACACTATATGTTTTAGAAATTTTGCAACCAAATATAAAAAAAAATATATTAAATGCTAATTTATATGAACCAAACAATTATAGCATTTTTGTTTAATATTTTAACAAAAATATAAGTATATTACTATTATGATGGGCTTTATATATATATATATATATATATACACACTGAGTATTTCCAAAATTTTGAGAAAAATAGGTGGGCTTCACACATATATTAAATAAAGTTTTGATCATGTGTATGTTTTATCAGATAAATATTAATGATTATTAAAAACTTTGCATAAAGTAATTATACGAAAATTTGAAATTGGTAAAAAAATTGATGTTAAAAAAATTGCAAAAAAAAAACAAAGAAAAAAAAAATCGTGTGAAGCCCAAAATTAGGTACATTTCATTTTCATCCTCAAGGTTTTGAAGGGTAGTGTGGGCATTATCTAAAGTATGCTATTTTTTGGCGGTAAAATTGTGTCCAAAGGATGATATTGAACAAAATTAGGAACATAGGGACTATTTTGATTTTGACTCTAAACGTCAGGGACGAAAATGAATTTTACCCTGCTCATATGTGATTTATTTTTCTGTCCCATAAGGTGTCCGGCAGATGTCTTCGAGTTTCCGACACAAAACGTTTCTGAAACGCAAAAACATTGAGAAGTTGAAGTTTACGTACTACACAATTTGCCATTTACCCTTAAATGAATAGGATGGTGAGGTTGAGCGGTAGATTTTATTTTTTAAATAGAAAGTACTGCATTTACTAAAATTCGTCATATATTTATCAAAAACCCATTTTGAAACAAAAATGTTTCGCTTGCCTTGCAAAGGTGGGCTTTGGTGGGAGTAAATAGTGGGGTGTTATTATTTGACTCTTTTGCCAATATTTTTTAGGTTAATCTTGTCACATATATAGTTTAGTTTACATATCTTGTGCAGATTGCATAGTTCCACTTCAAGTGAATGTGAGTTTTTCCTTGTCAATAAATAAAAATATATGCTTAACGTGTTATATTATAAAATATAAGTTAACATTTACAATAGACAATCGAAAAATATCCAAACAATGTGTTAATTTTTTTTATTTTTTTTTTAAATTGATTTCTTTGCAAATATGTGTTGAAATTTCAGAATCATTGTTGATCAAAAATTGAAATTTTGGATATTGAAATTAAAAAAAAAAAAAAAAAAAAAAAAAAAAAAAAAAAAAAAAGTAATATTAGCTGGAAGCCCCTAAAAAATATTCTCTATAGTTGTAAGGACAAACGAGATTTGTCTTTTTGTTCAAAGTCCTTGTGTGCTTTCTCGCGCTGGATCTGACACTAGGTCTGGAGTCTCACTAACGTAATTGCAATTAGAAAAACTAACAGTAATCTCGGCAACGCGGTGATTCGCACAACTTAGTTATATTAATAAGTAACAGCTTAATTATATTAATAAGCAACAACTTATTAGTTAAAATAAACTAAAGAAAAAACTAAAATAAGAATAGATGCATGTCACAACACATACACAACTTACACAGGCAGCTTAAAAAACTTATTTACAGAGCTTAGTTACACTGACGAGCAAAAGTTTAGGAAAAAACGTGATTTTCATGTCATTTTACTATGAAGTTAGACATAGAAAGATTATTTGCATAACTTAGTTACACAGTTTAGTTAAAATAAACTGATCAAGAAAAAACATAATCTATGGTGAGTACATCACCACCAACATTACCATCACCAAACAATTCTTCATATTTTTCAGTTTTTGTTTCCATGATTATTAGGTTACAAAGGAGATGAATGAGCGTAACAAATTAAAAATCGTATGTGTGTGTGTGTGTGTGGTTGCGTAGGTATGTGATTATGTTAATGTGCCTATGTGTGGTTGTGTGCCGAAAGTTCGATGATGGCAGCGGCGGAGAATGGGGGAAGGAATTTGACAGAGAACAGTCAGGATAGCACGATGAAGCCGGGTGTGAACAACAAAGGACTTTAGCAAATTGCAAAAGTTGGTATGTCCTATATTTGAAAAACAATCAACGCTCAGGGGTGTTAAGCAAATTGTCCCAAACAAAAAATCATTCCAGATTCAAAAAAAAATCAGATCAAAACTCGTGGAATTTGGAAATTCCATTCCGATTTGTGCCCTAGAAGGAACCCATTGACATCTTTATTCCTCACCTTTTTTTGTCACTTGATGTTTTCCATATGTAAGATGACAATTGATGTACTTTTAATAGAATATTAGGCAAAAAGATAGTTGGGAAGTTCTCATTTTAAATTAGGTTCCCCACTTTTAATTAGGACCTTCCATGTTGGCCTTGGCATTATCACGTTTACTATTTACCATAAAAGTGGAGTTGAAGAAAGTTGTGGTTGTAATTAAGGATGTTTTTTTATTTTATTTAGCCTACTTTAATTTGGAGAACTAACACATATTATCTATCATTTAAGTTCCTAAAGAACCACCAGATATGTTAACTGATTTTTCTTCCATCCTTTTTTGCAAACAAAAATAAGATTTGTGTGTGATGTTACTTCATTTTAACCATGAATTGATTTTACTAATACAATTTAAATACATAAAATGATGTTTTATACTAATATAATACATTGGAAGATGCAGATTGAATTGGTGTTTGCATAAGCTTTTACATAAGCATGAGTTATTGATTATGATTAAGGGCATGTTTGATAGCACTGAATGAGCGTTGATTGGCAGCAATCACTTATTCGGTCAGTGCCCAGCTTATTAAGCGTGTTTGGTGTTGATAGTTGAATGGGGGTGGTTTAGCGCTTATTGATGATTCAGAAAAGAAATTGTGACTTATTCATCCAGAGGCAAAACTGAATGATTTTGGACGAGTATATCCCTATGGAGATTTTATATTGCACCGGCCACTGCACCGCTATTACACATCTTTTATTTTTCCATTCTAAATATATTATATTAAATTGTATATTAAATTGTATGTGTTGGTTCAGTTCCTAATGTACTATAACACTTTATATTTGATATTTTTAATTAAAAACTTTAATATCAAAATTGAATTTATGGGTATGTACTTCCATTAAAATAGTATGATGCAATAATTATAAGGGTTGTAGTTACAAGTCTAATTTTATTCGAGTATATTTTGTTTGTAAATGAACTTGCATGTTCAACAATTTTTTCAAGAATTTATTAAAAAAATTATGTTCATTTTACCAAATTAAATTTTTAGGTTAATTTCGATTTTAATGTATTTCTATGCTTTAGCTACTTTTATTTGTAAGGGTTATTTTTATTAGTTGTTTGAATTTAAAATTTATATTTTATTTATGCTAAATATTTAATATATATTACTTTATAGAGTAAAAAGCAGTTTGCCCCCTAAACTATGGGCCGATTTGCACTTTACCCCCCAAACAAAAAAAATTTGCACGTTTTTACCTGAACTCGTTAATTCGTTGCACGGTGCCCCCTAAACTCAATTTTCCGGCAATTTTGACCGGAATGTTAAAACATGTGCTTTGCACGTGAGATTTTGAGGGGTAAATTCGTCCATTCACTTGCATCTTTAATAATAAATGCAAATAAATATTAAAAAAAAAAGAAAAAAGAAAAAGAAAAAAAGAAAAAAGAAAAGAAAAATAATAAATAAATAAAGGAAAAAGAAAAACTGAGAAAAACTTGAAAATTGCGCAAAATAAAAATAAAAATGGCGTCTTGCTCCTGCCCTTTTCCCACTACAGTAAACCACCACCAGCACCACCTCGCTCCGCCGCCGAATAGCAATTCTATGGCCGCCACAACCACCAATTTCAACACCCCCTGTTATTCCTCTCCGTCTACAATTAATCTCCACCGTTCATTTTCCATCAAACGCAATTCTTGGTTGGGCCGTTGCCACGCCGCCACCGGTCCGCAGTCGGAGCCTCCACCGGAGAATAATTCAAAATTACGCAAAAAATCCAGCCCTAGTTATTTTCAGCACAACCAATAAAAAAAAAAAAGAAAAATGAAACCTCCAAACGGAAGAGTTAGTGAATATCCGATAAAAGGGGGTCGGAATAGCTACCGGAAAACGCTGCGGAATTGCAATTACAGCGGCGGCGATTGGAAACATTACTATGTGCAGACTGCGCTTCTGTTCTTTGGCGGCCGCCATTGACGGGTTTAGAAGAAAAGCTTGAAGAACAACTTCTTTTTCCTTTATTTATTTATTCTTTTTCTTTTTTTTTTTCTTTTTTTTTTTAATATTTATTTGTATTTAATATTAAAGATACAAGTGAATGGACGAATTTACCCCTAAAAATCTCACGTGCAAAGCACATGTTTTCACATTCCGGTTAAAATTGCCGGAAAATTGAGTTTAGGGGGCACCGTGCAACGAATTAACGAGTTCAAGTAAAAACGTGCAAATTTTTTTTGTTTGGGGGGTAAAGTGCAAATCGGCCCATAGTTTAGGAGGCAAACTGCTTTTTACTCTACTTTATATTCAAATGTTTAATATGTACCAAAATTTTATATTTTATTAATTAAGTACATCATATTAAAAAATTGTATTTATTCATATATGCTAATGAAATTTAATTAACAACTAATGTTTCAACTTATGCAACATAAGGGTATAATAGGAAAATAATAGTATTCAGACTTGACTGACATTCAGTTATCAAATGAACTTAATTGTTCAGCATTCAGCATTCAGACACAACTCTTGGTCATTCAGATATTTATTCAGCATTCAGCGTTAAGTACTTAATTCTATCAAACGAGGCCTAAGTTTGAGTAAATGTTTATTTTTAAAAGTTAAGTTTAATTTTTTTGAAGTTGGAGGTATTTGCAAATATAATGAAAAATCAACTTTATGTAACCAATAGAGAAGTTATATCATTTGCAAACAAACTTCTATTTTTTAGCTTATTTTGTTCAAAATATCCTCATTATCCTAATATCGGATAAATAAAATAAGGGTTAAAATGTCATTTTGCCATTTTAGTTAGTTACAGAAGTACTTTTAATATCTGAAATACTATTCATAGTGCGGTTTTTACCGGCTTGCAGTGCGATTTATTTCATTTGTAACTTTCCTAAAAAAAAACCAAATTCGCCCGCTATTTCGTGTATTATTACACGAAATACACTCAATAATTTCGTGTCTTTTCACACGAAATAGCGGTGTTTATTGTTATAGAACACGAAGGACGAAACTGTTAGATTAAAAAAAATCGTGTATTTCGTGTAAACGTACACGAAATGGAAGAACATATTTCGTGGAGTTTTCTACGAAATGGAAGACCATATTTCGTGGAATTTTCTACGAAATGGAAGACCATATTTCGTAGATTTTTCCACGAAATATGAAGTGACATTTCGGTAAATTCAGTACGAAATAACTAAAAATTCAAATACAAATACAAATTGAACTAGAATTCAAATGCAACTAAAAATTGAACTAGAATTCAAATACAACTACAAATTGAACTAGAATTCAAATACAACTACAAATTGATCTAAATTTCAAATACGAATAAAATTGAACTAGATTTCAGATACAACTACAAATTGAACTACCGACCAGACTTTAATTGTTCGTACAAGAGTAGTCGGGGTTTGTACGTTTTGAGTAAGTGCCTCAAGTTTTTAGCTCTATGGTGTACCCATGCCGGATGGATTGGTGGTAGTGGACTATTTGCGACCAAATTAACAAACATGAAATGATTGTTGTGCAATGTCACAACAATCATACATGATAAGTGACCACTGCCAAACATAGGAAGGTAAGTCATACTCGCTACTTGAGTCAAAAGTACCACTAATGCACTGTATCTGGTAGCAATGGCCAATCCCATTTCATTCATGTCCATCCAATAAGCTTGTGGACAAGGCCCTGAGGTCCAGTCACACTTGCGTATGACCTCAACGTATCCGGTACTGCCAAACATCGCCGTGTAGACACTAGCATGCTCGTATAACTCAATAAGCAACTCCCCTCTCACTTGCGGCCATCTTTCTTGATCCCCGTACACGGCTTGAGCAACGCACCGGTACCCACAGTTGCCATCCGCCATCACGTTAACATAATCTTGAATAAGACGGACCATAAATCTGGGCACGAAAGAATAAAAGTCGATTCCTTCATGTGCAGGTATTGTAGGGGCAGCAGATTCTTGTGTGGGAATACGAGAACCACGACCTTTCATCTTCGATTGAGGCGTTCCATCAGTGCTTCTCTCAACCTTTGTTTTAGGAATCTTTGCACCAGATGAGGTTTGGCGACCCTTGGAACCACACGACGACTTAATTGTCTCCTCATCAATATGATACTGCCATCCAGAAGGGTCTCTCTTTGTCGAGTTATTCTTTGGTCGTCCTTTGGTCTTAACAAATGATGGCTCGGACAGATGCGACGTAGACGGATAAACGATGCCACGCAATGAGGCCACGGCATTTATCTTACTCGTGTAATTCATCTTCTTCAAATTGCAATTCAGGTCATCAATCTGTCTATCCACAATCTCATCGCGGTTTACTTGATACTCAGGTAGCTCCGAAGGCTCAACTGCCATGGTACTCCAGAATGGATGCAAGTCTGAAATGACGAACGTGTCATTATCTTCCATTTTCTGCACAATTTTGCACGCGCATGGGAGCCCATGAGTATTCCAAAGATAGTGTGTGCAAATACTCGGATCTTGCATCGCCGGGGACTCCATCTCTTCATCCAATTTCTCTAATGCCAGATGCGTAACATAACAAATCAAACCCTGAAAACACGGCCATGCTGCAGTATGCTTCCTTATCTTGGATGATAATGAAAAATCGCACTTCAGCTCACTAATTTGGATATAAACTTGGTCCCGAAGTTTGCCTTGCACGTTATCCAGACCTCCGGTCGAAGCATTTAACCAACCCTTCGCTGAAGAATGAGCGCTCTCCACCCTATCCAATTACAACAACAATCAGAGCATACAACGACAATCAAATTACAAAATAAATATTATTTTTATATAATATCTTTTATCATTTAAATAACTAAAACATGTAATACCTGTTGGTGCTCGTGTTGCCAAAATGATACACATTGCGAGTATAGGCACGAACAAACTTCTCCTTGTATATCAACCACGTATCATTCAAATACTGTATCAGCCTAGGATACCCTGCATACCGTCCAACAATTTCATTGTAATTGTAATGATACTCTTCTTCGGTTTCTGATTTCACCAGCTTAGCCCACAGCACACGTCGGAATATTAGACCTTGGTCCTTGTTGCCTCCCATAAATTTCGTCGCATTTGCCTCAACATTTCTGTTTATATGGAATATACACAACATATGATACGAAAATGGGAAGACATTTGGCAGTGCTTTCAAAAGACCCAACTCTCTGTCTGTCAAGATCGCATCAGGTTCGACACCATCTAGCAACTCTTTCAAACAATTCAAAGTCCACTCGTAGGTGTCTGCATCTTCATGCGACATAAATGCAACAGCAATTGTATAATTCCTCCCAACTGGAGTTATCCCAATTATTTCCAAAAGAGGCATTCCATACCTACAACAATGTTGTTTTTACATATTTAAACAATACAAGACATTAAAACACAATAATCATAATTTGAACAATCGTAATTTTTACTTACTTATTGGTTTTGTATGTGCAGTCCATCAATATAACATACGGGAACAACCGTAATAACTGAATAGATTCGGGACATGCAAACATAATATCTGTAATCGTGTTGCTCGTTTCACTATCGACGCGATGCCAATATCGATACTCGCCTTTTTGAAAGTTATGCATCATAAACTGAATAACAGTCATGCCCTCCATTTCCTCAGATTTAATCTTGGCCAACTCATTGTAAACATGCTTCATAGAGGTTTGTATCGTCGGATCATCTTTTCTCAGTCTATCCATGATCAGCATTGGCTTCACGTGAGAATTTCGCAATTCTTTAATTCTTGCTTTCTGTTGCGGAGTTATACGACTAGTCGTACCTTGTCCGTGAGGAAACAAAGTCGGACGATGACTATGCCTGCCATCGCTGACAGTCAACCGCCATAATTCATCAAACCTTGACCTTTTGCCAATCAATTTGAACGGACAACCACATTTTTTTGTTCCTGAGTTTCTAGGATCTTCCACATCGATATTCGTTTGTCGGCCATGTCCGTATTTGTCACACGTCATGTACTGTGCATTCTCCCTTCTAGACTGACAAATCAAACGGTGACAATGACTAACTGCAGTTTCTTTCGCCCAGTTGATTAATTCTTCCCTACTGCCGAACACAATATCAACTTGGAAGAAGTGAGAGAAATCTTCATATTCCTTTTTATCCAAAACCGAGGGATCAAAATACAAATTGTCGTCATATGGCTGCGTAAATACAAAAAAAAGGTTAGATACTTGCACAAAAAAAATTAATAACAATACTAGGTATTTCGTGTAAAATCACACGAAGTATATGCATACATTTCGTGTAATTTTACACGAAATGTATTCATACATTTAGTATAGTACTGCACGAAATGAATAACAAAACAGTTTTACTGCTATTTCGTGTGACTTTACACGAAATAATAGGTATAATTTCGTAGTATTGTACACGAAATGACTGGAAAACACGAATAAAGTGTTCATTTCGTGCAAAACAACACGAAATGACTTGAATAATTTCGTGATATTCTACACGAAACGACTGAAAATCGAAAAAAATCACACTAAAACGTATTTTTTTACCTCATTTACGGGATCGATGTTGGCCATCTTGATAATCGTTGGGTTTTAACTGATTTCTACGAAAACAAATCACGATCTACGAAAGTCGAAATATTTGGATGTTGAGAGGATTTTGTAAAAGGTTAAAGTGTTTTTTGACAAATGAATTATTTCGCACTGTAGCTGGAAAAAACCGCACTGATAATAGCAAGCCCCTTTTAATATGGAGACGCAACTTCAGAAGTATTTATCAGATTATGGCTTAAAACTATTTATTTTTAAAGAAGCAAAATAAAAAAATTAAACTAGAAGTGCAAATATTCAAAATTGACTATGAAAAAGAAAACTCGTTATAGGTTTGAAAAAAGAGGGTGAAATACAATTTCTAGCCATGTACTATAGCCATTGTCGCATTCACCCTTCTATACTATCGGAAAATACAAAATGCCCCCTCCCGTTAGCAAATCCATCAGTCAAAGCTGATGTGGTGGGTTGAATACATTTGTTTGAATTTTCATGACAATTTTACCCTTTTAGCCTACTATATTACAAACAATTTATAATGATAATTCATATGTAAAATACGTAAATATTAAAAAATTATAACTTCCACTAGGTACAATAAAATTATTTTAAATGGCAAAAAAATTGCAAAAGTTACAAATAATAAAAGGTACCTTAGTATGAATACATAAATATTAGAAAAAAATATAAATTATAAAATAATACATTTCAATTCTTGACTTAAAAATATAAAAATCATTTAAAAGATTATATATTTATTGCAAAAATAAATAAATAAATAAACCCCAAATAAGCTATATTATCTTAAAAATGGCAAAAGAATTATGAATTTTATAAAAAAATATTATTATACTTTTTTTTTTTCTTTTTCCCCAAAATAAGCTCGAGTATCCATAATTTGTAAAATAATTGACTATGTTTATTTACTTCATGTTTATGCTAGTAGAAATTGTTTGTTAGAGCCTTTGTTTATTAGTTGGGGAAATTCGAGAGACCCCTCATTATATATTACATAATTGGAAGTACCTCACAAACACATTTTGGTTGCAATTACACCTCACGGGTTTAATTTTTCTTTCATTTCAGATAAATCCTCATAATTAAATATTACCTAATTTGCTCTATAATTTCACTCTTCGTTTACGGATGACACCTCCCGTGCTTGCGGTTATTTCCATGCTAATACTCGGTGAATGTCATACTGGGAGAATTTTTATTGTTGATCTACACACTACTGTGAATATATATATATATATATATATATATATATATATATATATATATATATATATATATATATATATATATCATAGTAAAGATATATCCGATGTATTTCAGTCGGTATAATAATATAGCGTAGTTAATCAATCCCTAATTCACACATATTCATTGCCACCCCCTTGTTTTATATAACTCACATCTACTAGTACATGTTAATCATTATTCATTTACCACTCTTGTTCCATTTATATCTTTAATAATTATCCTGAATTAAATTTATGAACAATTATGTCCTTCACCATATTCTGCGAGAGTCAATTATTTAACAAATTATATCCCTCCAAGTTTAGAATATAATATGTGCTCATATTATTAATTACTCGTATATATTTATATGCTAATTTTGTATGTAAATCGGTATTTAGTTTTCGGGCAAATGGCAAAAAGGCCCATCACATGGGACTTAAATGCATTTTAGTCCAAAAAAAAAACAGTCTCTCAATTAAGCCCATCCCCATGTCTTTAGTCTAAAATACCCTCAATAATATAATTCTTAACAATTCCACCCATTATGCTCTAACTTCCTTAATATTACACTTTGACCCCGGATTTAAACAAATATATCACATTAACCCCCAAAATTTTTTTTTCAGAAAATAATTTTTTTTCTGAAATGTTTTTTTTCCCGCCAGATTCCGGCGTTGACTTTTTTTTTTTTTTGAAATTTTTTTTTTTGAAATTTTTTTTTTCCAGAATTTTTTTCCAGCCGGTCTCCGGCGTTGATTTTTTTTAAATAACTGCTGGACACAGTAATTTAGCAACGAATACAGTAATATTAATTAAAATTATTTTTTTCAAGAATAAAAAAGTCAATTAAAAGTTAAATTACTGTCTCCGACAGTTAAATAACTGCTGGAGACAGTAATTTAGCAACGAATGAAGTAATATTAATTAAAAATATTTTTTTTAAGAATAAAAAAGTCAATTAACAGTTAAATTATTGTCTCCGACAGTTAAATAACTGCTAGAGACAGTAATTTAGCAACGAATACAGTAATATTAATTAAAATATTTTTGAAGAAAAAAAAAACAGTCAATTAACAGTTAAATTACTGTCTCCGACAGTTAAATAGCTGCCGAAGACAGTAATTTAGCAGCCAAGACAGTAAAATTAATTAAAATATATTTTTTTTAAAAAAAACAAAATTATTAAAAAAAAAAAAAAAAGTCAACGCCGGAGACCCGGCGGTCAACGGCCGTTGACCGGCCGGAAAAAAATTTCAGGAAAACAAAAAATAAATAAATAAAAAGGTCAACCTCGGAGACCGGCGGTCTCCGGCGGTCAACGCCGGTATCTGGCCGGAAAAAAATATTTCAGAAAAAAAATTTATTTTCTGAAAAAAAAAGTTTTGGGGGTTAATGTGATATATTTGTTTAAATCCGGGGTCAATGTGTAATATTTTAGAAGTTAGAGCATAATGGGTCGAATTGATAAGAATTAGGGTTAAAATTGGGGTCAAAATTGAAATTAGGGTTAAAATTGGTTAATTGATGAAATTGGGCTAAATTGGGGTGTAAATCATGAAATTGAAGTTGAATTGGGTTTCAATGAATTGGGGGTAATTTTGGTATATATAAAGGAATTTTCTTTATTTGCAAATAAGTTTGAATGGGTTGGATTTATTTGAAAGACAAAAAAGTTGGATGTCCCTCTTTTAATTAAGTGCTTTTGTCATGGGTTTTTTTGTGATTACCCCTTAGTTTTAAGGGATTTTTATGCATAAGTCTCCAACCAAACATGTTTATTAATTATTATTTTAGGTTTAGGGGTTATATCTCTTTCATCAATAAGCTCATCCCTTTAATATTTACTATAAATAAAGGAAAAATTCATGTATATGCCAATATTACCCCCAACCCTTTATACACAATTCTTAATTGTAAGCCCAATTTAATCAATTTTGTCCACAAAAATCCAATTTTGACCACAAAAATCCAATTTTGACTTGTTTTTTTTCCAAAAAAAAAGTTGCGTTGACTTTTCGATTTTTTTTCGGCGGTCTCCGGCGTTGGCTTTTTTTAATGTTTTTTTAAGTTTTTTTTTTTGTTTTTTTTTAGTCCGCCGCTAAACGTTGACCATAATTGTGTTGTCACTGACAGTAAATTAACGTAATTATACTGTCAATGACAGTTAATTAACGTAATTGTACTGACGTTGACAATATATTTATGTAATTGTTCTGCCGTTGACAGTAAATTAACGTAATATTATTATTTTTTATTTTTTTTATTTTGTTTGATTTGTTGACAAGTCAACGTAATTATATTACTGTCGTTGACAGTAAAATAACTGTAAACACAATAATATTACTATCAACAACATCAATATTATTATTTTTATGGATTTTTTGTTTTGTTTGAGTTATTCATGGAGTAACGTAATAATATTACTGTCCATTATTGTAATATTACTGTAAACACAATAATATTACTGTGGTTGACGGTAATATTACTGTTGTTATAGTAATATTGTTGTCAACCACATCAATATTATTATTTTGTTTGGATATTTTTGTTTGTGTGAGTTATTCACGGAGTAACGTAATAATATTATTGTCTATTATTTTAATATTACTGTGGTTGACGGTAATATTACTGTTGTTATAGTAATATTACTGTCACTCACACTAATATTAATTCTTTTGACTTTTTATTATGTTTACATTTGTTGAACGGTCAACATAGTAATATTACTCTATTACACAATAATAATGAGTTTTGTTGTGGTAATATTACTGTGCTAGAGATTAATATAGCAATATTACTGTGTTAAACTGTAGTTTAGTTAATTTTACTGTGTTTAACAGTAATATAGTTAATATTACTGTCAATCACAGCAATATTGCTGTTTAAACGAAAAAAAATGTTACAGAAAAAGAAAAGAAAAAAAAATCAACGCCGGAGACCGGCGAAAAAATCCAGAAGAAAAAAAAATTAAAAAAATTGAAAAGTCAACGCCGGAATCCGGCGGCAAAAAAAAAATTGAAAAAAAAAAGTTTTGAGCAAAAATTGAATAATTTATAAAATTTGGGGTCAAATTGAGGTTAAATTAAGTTAAGGATGAAATTTGAGCATATTAAAGAATAAAGTATGAGGGGCTATTTTAGTGTTTTACAAAAATATAGACCATGTGTGGACTTATTGGTAAATGAGTTTTTTGTCTGGATCTCTTTATGAATAAGTATCCATCGATGGACTTATTTGTAATGACCGCTAGTTTTAAATCTATGAGTAATAATGTAATATAACATGGGAAGAACATTGAATGAAAATATAGCAACAAATATTTGTTTTAAATATGTACGTGTAAAATAATTTTAAAATCTTAATTTCAACTATTGCATTTCATCTTATCATAATATTACTTTTTATAAGTCTAAATGTTTAGTTCCAATAACTGATTCAAATCAAAAGTATATACGATCATATATTTATTTATATCAATTTTATTTTTTGTTATTAAAAAAAAAAAAAGATAAATAATGGATAAGTGTTGGTGGATACGAGATATGTGAAAAAATAACGTTTTTTTAATTTCTGGGGTTTAATTAAGTTACACTAGAAAAATAATA
The DNA here is from genome assembly GCF_056151865.1 of Erythranthe guttata. Lineage (NCBI taxonomy): Eukaryota > Viridiplantae > Streptophyta > Magnoliopsida > Lamiales > Phrymaceae > Erythranthe > Erythranthe guttata. Next base: position 19,985,035 of record NC_142546.1, read on the forward strand.
GTAGTAATGGTAAAATAAATAAATGAATGAATTAATTAAAAAAATGAGGAATTGAATAGAGAGAGTAAATGAAAGGAATATGCTGAAAAGTGAAAAGGAATCAAAGTAGAAAAAGCTGGAACGTCTATAAGAGGAGCAAAAAGAGGAGAGTTGACTGGTACTAAATGAGAGGCGATAAAGTAGGGAATATACCGGCGAAGATTCCACCTGTCAACCGTGTCCCCGCCCGTATATATACATTCCACCACCACTCCCCCACCACTTACCAACTCTTCACTCATTTCTCACACACACACACACACCTCCTTTCACTTAATTCACCAGGTCAGTCCCATTTTATTATATTTTAATTCATTTTGACTTTTTCTCCCAGCTTGTTTTCTGTTTTTGTTTTTTTGTCTTATTCGATCCGATCTTCAAACTTTTTTTTGTCTTGTTTCTGATTTTGTTCCATGCAAAGTTGATGTTTGATTTTTACTAGAAATTAGAATATTCCAGATTTGATTTCTTTTAATTCTTTGTATTGTATTATTATGTGTGCAATTAGATTATTAGATTATTAGATTAGAGATCTAATTTCAAGAATCAATTTTCCGATTCCGTTGCAGATCGACAGAGAAAAAAAAATGGCAGGCGAAAATCTGAAAGTGCTGAACGCACTTGACGTGGCGAAAACGCAATGGTACCATTTCACGGCGATCATTATCGCCGGAATGGGCTTCTTCACCGACGCCTACGATCTCTTCTGCATTTCACTCGTCACCAAAATGCTCGGCCGAATCTACTACCACGTCGACGGTTCCCCGAAACCCGGCAGCCTCCCGCCCAACGTCTCTGCCGCCGTCAACGGTGTGGCACTATGTGGGACCCTCGCCGGTCAGCTCTTCTTCGGATGGCTTGGTGACAAGATGGGCCGGAAAAAAGTGTACGGCCTAACCCTAATGGTCATGTGCCTCTGCTCGATCGCATCGGGGCTTTCGTTCGGTAGGGATGCGAAGGCGGTCATGACAACCCTATGCTTCTTCCGCTTCTGGCTAGGGTTCGGCATCGGGGGCGACTACCCCCTCTCCGCCACCATCATGTCCGAGTACGCCAATAAAAAGACCCGCGGTGCGTTCGTAGCTGCCGTATTCGCCATGCAGGGCTTCGGGATCCTCGCTGGAGGCATATTCGCGATGCTTATGTCGGCCGGGTTCCAGGTGTGGTTTAAGGCGCCGGCGTACGAGGTGGACCCCATCGCCTCCACGGCCCCGCAGGCCGACTACCTCTGGAGGATCGTCCTGATGGTCGGGGCCCTCCCGGCACTCCTGACGTTCTACTGGAGGCTGAAGATGCCAGAGACAGCCCGCTACACCGCCCTCGTGGCCAAGAATGCGAAGCAGGCGGCCTCCGACATGTCCAAGGTCCTCCAAACGGACATCGAGGCGGACCACCCGCCAAAGCCAGCGGCTGATCCCGCGTTAGCGGCGGCTGATAAAAACTCGTACGGCCTCTTTTCGAACGAATTCCTCCACCGCCACGGGCTCCACCTGCTCGGGACCGCGAGCACGTGGTTCCTGCTCGACATCGCCTTCTACAGCCAGAACCTTTTCCAGAAGGACATCTTCTCCGCGATCGGGTGGATCCCTCCCGCGAAGACCATGAACGCGATCCAGGAGGTGTACACCATTGCCCGGGCGCAAACCCTGATCGCGCTCTGCAGTACCGTCCCGGGATACTGGTTCACGGTGGCTCTCATAGACGTGATCGGTAGATTCGCCATCCAGATCATGGGGTTCTTCATGATGACCGTATTCATGTTCGCGCTCGCGATCCCGTACCATCATTGGACCAATCCAGAAAACCGGATCGGGTTTGTGGTGATGTACTCGTTGACCTTCTTCTTCGCCAACTTCGGACCCAACGCCACCACGTTTGTAGTCCCCGCAGAGATTTTCCCGGCGAGGCTGAGGTCGACTTGCCATGGTATATCGGCGGCTTCTGGAAAGCTCGGGGCGATGGTCGGGGCGTTCGGGTTCCTGTACTTGGCACAGAACAAAGACCCGAAAAAGACTGATGCAGGTTATCCAGCTGGCATCGGAGTGAAGAATTCGCTCATTGTATTGGGGTTCGTAAATCTTGCCGGGTTATTGTTCACTTTCTTGGTGCCTGAAGCAAAGGGGAAATCTCTCGAAGATATGTCCGGAGAAAACGAGGAGGAAGCACCTGCTTCGTAAACATAATCGTCAAAACACGATCACGGAATTTTTCTTTTCTAATTAGAGAGACTGTTTTTCTTTTAATTGGCTTATTGTTTATGTTTTCTGCTGGTACCTACATCTTTTATTTTTGTCAGTTTGGTTGAGTAAAAAGGATAGTGTTTTCGATTATTCGAAAATCTGTAATTGCAATGTCGAAAAAAGGTTGTAATTTCCTCGAGTGCATTCATAAATAATAAGATTCTTTATGTTTCAATTTCTTTACACAAGTCTTTATCATGTCAATTACAACCTTTTTTCGAGCAGAGTGCTTGAAATTAAACCTTGCGGCACCACAAGAAAAATAAACAATGTTCAATCTTCAGTGGGCCCGATCTCTGATGACTTCGAGGTCCATTTCTGTAGGATCGGTGGCCTGGATCTCGTACTGAACACCATCCAGAGCTGTCTTGAAGCCGTTTTTCGATGTGGCGTAAAGCATCTTCGAACGAATTCTCGATATTCCAGGAGCCCTAATCAGCAAATATTCAATTTTCAAATCAAATTATTGGCTTTGAATAAGTTTATCACTTTGTTAAAACAAGAACGGTGTGCAGAGTCGAAAACCAATCTAAGCAATAAAGTTTTGCAATATTATATGACCCCATTTTGCAGTGTAATTTGAACCCCGACATCCTCCAATCAAACGGGGTTGTACTTTTCGCGTGATTATCATATTACTTTTTTGTTTTCGTTTTGGAAAATCCATCTTATAAACGCGGATCCCTTAACACATTATATAAGAACTAGATGCTAATGTAATACGATAAACAATTCGGCGAATGGCATACCAATCATCTAAGATCAACTACAATTTGCACAAATAGCTTAACTGCAGAAAACGAAAAAAAAAAAAAAAACTAACCATGCAATGAAGAAAATCTTGCTCTTTTGACAATTCTCAGAAGTCACGAAATCGAAGTCGTAAACTGCATATCGACAATCATCCTCCGGCAATGAATCGGTAAAGTCGTCGTAACTTTCGGCGGGCCCGCCTGTCTTCTCCACAACAACTTCGTTTTTCTTTTCGTCGATCTTAAAAATTACGTAACGGTGCACTTTCTTCCTTTTCAGTTCCAAGAATGTGTTTCGGCTGTGATCAGCCACGCCCATATACGAAGAAGCATTTTGCTGGCCAATCCAATCCAAGTTCATCATCAGAATTATATAAAATATTTACAAAACATATATTAATTAATATATTTTACCAACAAACTAGAAACAGGACATCACAAAGAACATATATCATATGTTGTAATGAAATTTCTACATGAAACCACAATCAAAGAAAATCCATGCCAATTATATATAAATAGAAGGGCAAAATTACGGCGACCCCTGAGTTATGGTCAAATTACGAAAACCCCCCTCTTATTTGGGTAATTACAGCCACCCTCCTCAACTATGTATTATCTTACGAAAAAACCCCTCCAGGGGTAAATTTAGGGATGTTAAATCGGTAAAATTGAACCAAAATTTCGGCACGCCAACATTTCATACCGTTTACCGAACTGAATATACAATTTGGTTCGGTAAATAACCGAATTACATAAATTTTATGTAAAAATATTTAAAAGGAGGGGTGGCTGTAATTACCCAAACAAGAGGGTTTTTTTCATAATTTGGCATACTGATGGGGTTTGGCCGTAATTTGCCCTAAATAGAATAAATAAATAAATCAAAGGATTTAGGAAAATCCTGGAAGTTGATTTAAATCAAGAATCAAAGTGATCGATCCTCCTCCATTGTTGCAATTGAAAATGAAAGCAAACAAACCAGAAAAATCAATTACATACATATGAAAACAGAGACTATGGAAAAATCAAGACTTCACACACATATAAACAGAGAGAGAGAGAGAGAGAGAGAGAGAGAGAGAGAGAGAGAGAGAGAGAGAGAGAGAGAGAGAGAGAGAGAGAGAGAGAGAGAGAGAGAGAGAGATTACCATTCCTCTGATTCTGAAGGACATGGGTTCTTCCTGGTGGGAAAAATCGAAGAGGGTTTACCAAATTTGGGCAAAAAAAAAAGGGTTGAAAATGTGATTAAATTGGACGGAAAGGCAGAATATATGTGAGAGTAAGTTAGACCAAATGGAGAAAGAACAATTGATATTCTTCACTCTCAATGAAAGTTTAAGATTGTTTCAAGAAATAAAAACAAAAGAATTGTATTCATATTTCATATAATACTCCTCTTCATAATTCTTAGCAATTTTAAATAATATGATTTCCGATATATCGTTAGATTTGATCGCATCTGGGCCAAGAGGGCGGTGCGTTGGAAAAACGCAGCCGCTTTTTGTTTTTTTTTTTTTTTCTTTTTCTCTTATTTTAATTAGCAAATGCAGGTGTGGGTATTATAGTCATTTATCTTCTACGATTCGCTTAAGTATTTATCTTCTGAAAGTGGGGGAAAAGATATTCGTAGTAAATTTCTTTTTCATAGCAACTTTTTTTTTTACACGGTCACTTATGACAATAATATTGAGTATTGTTGCCCTATAGAAGAAATATCATAACAGTATGATAATCTACCACTATCATTCGATAGAAATTTATTAGGAGATAATGTGTAGAATCTCGTATTATAATCGGCTGGTAGAGCTTCGGCAATTTCTTTTTTTGGCTTAATTCCACTTTCAGAACATAATACCGTAGCGAATCGTAAAAGATAAATTGCTATAAAATTCAAAATACATGAATATCAAATCGATTATTTACACAATCGACTTCTAATTGATAATCTAAAATTAAGATGAGAAGGAAGACCTCAAACCTTAATAGATTGCCGATGTGTGTTCCGATAGCCGGTGGGTGGCAATTTTCAGCAAGCAATGATTGTAGACCGCTATTAGTCTGACTGTACAATAAGATATTATGCAAACAGCTATTATTTATTTCAACTTAATTGTAATTTTTAGATATGTCACAATTATTTTAAATGTGTTTATTACCCGTGGTATACTTCATGTCAAAAAAATTTACCATATAATTTTATTTTTAGAATTATTTTTATTAGTTAAGCTAATAACATATGTTCAAAAAGTTTATGCATTGATTTTTTTTAAATTGGTATTCAATTTTGATCCAAATGGTAATCAACATAAAATGATAATAACATATTTCAAAGTATACAATCGCTCACTAGCTTTGCGGCATAAGTGTTTAGCTACGGTTCAAATCCATTTGACCGTAATTTACCCTTTTTAATTTTGATTTTGAATCTTGACTGTTAATTTTGAACGAACAAACAATCAAAATGTCCTATACCTTTTTAAATGTGTACAATGAATTGAGATACATCAACATTTACCGGGATCATGTATATAGATCAAAAGTCATTTCATACCACAAGCTGGTTGACCTGGTACAACCTCGACTATTTTTATGGTACGTCTCCAAATTCACCCAATATTGAAAAATTATTTCACTCAATGAATTTGTAAGGAATTTTTTAAAAAATGTTTAGTAAAGATATTTGGAGGATTTAGCTCAATTAAAATCTAAACATAGGCCCCTCCAAAATAAATTATAAATATAGAGGGTTTAAAGAGTTAAAATTAGCAAGATACCCCTCATTTGACGAATTCATGTAGGAAGGCATCACTCTTTTTTATTTTTAAATTTGAGAAAACCATTTGGTTGTTATAAAGTAAACTTTCAATAATACGCTTAATGATTTATAAATGTTTAACCCTAACTTATCGTCTCTATTACGTCGTTCTCTCTTCTTCCTCAGATATGATAGTTCATTCTCTACCCACTCTTTTCTCTTCTCTCTTCAGTCTCCCTTTTTTTTTTTGTCTTCTTCGGGTTTCCTCCCCCTTGTTTTCTCCATTTTTTCCCCCAACAAATGGGCTCTTGGTCGCGGTAGAGAGGAGGAAGCCGTAGGTGGTGGTAGCTTTTCCGGTCTTCGTTTGTTGACCCGGTTGAAAGGAACACGATGGCAGTGTCTTCGGGTGGTTGAGTTTCGATGTGGCTCTGTAATTGAGGTGCGTTCAATTTTATCGTACGTCAAATTTCGACGAGGTGTTGAGAAGAAGGGTGAATCTGTGATGGCAACGACGTCGGAGAACGGTGTTGTTGTTGCAAAGGGACGACGTAAGTTCGTACTTGATTAACGTAAATCAAAAATAATTTTTTTGTAGTTGATGTGTTTTTTATTCTACATCGAAGCAGAGGAGTTAAAACTCTACGGCTATGGCGGTGGTGTCCTAGATTGATCGATGATTTCAGAAATTAGGTCGATGTTTTGAAAATGAAGACGTCGGCGTCCTAATTCAACTACTATGACGGCACCGTAATTTGACCAGAGAAGACGATTGTTGCACAGACAACTACAATGCCGGTGGAGATCGACAGGGAGTATTGTGGAGATTTCAACTCCAATAAGACATTGGCGGAACTTACAAGGGGCAAGAGAAGGTTGTTTCATTGGCGGAACTTACAAGGGGCAAGGGGGCTATTGACCTCCCAAGAATAAAAAAAAAAAAAAAAAAGAATTTGTTTTTTAATATTTGGTATTATATTTTTTGAATATTACTTTTGACACCCCTAAAGTTTTTGAAAATATGTGTCTTAAGTCTTAACCCTTAATTTTGTAGATAAATTATACATGTATATAAAAATATAAAACAAAATGGTTAAACCTTGTATTATTTTAAATAAAATTTATGAATGTTTACTAATTTTTGAATGTTTTTATCAATGAATCTAAAAATTAATATGAGACTATGCCATGAATCCCCTGAATATTAAGTACGATACATTATTAGAATAATTTGAATTATTTTACTTTTTTGTCATTCTTAAAATATGATAAAATTATAATATATGTGCCATTTTAATTAAAAATTAGGATAAAATGCACTTCACCCCCTACAAACTTCTCATTTTCGCACTTTCCCCCTAAAAATTCAAAAACTGAATAATCCCCCTTCAAAATATTAATTTGGTTGCACTTTGCCCAAGAAGCCAATTTTTGGTGGGCATTGTGCAACAAAAATAACACTTTAAATGGACAATGTGCAAAAAGATAATATTTTTAGGGGTAATATGCAACAAAAATGACATATAAAAGGGCAATGTGCACAAATATACTCAAATGCCGATGAACAATCCATCGAAATTTCGCTATCGGAGCAACCCGCAACAAGAATAACATTTTGAAGGGGATATTCACTTTTAAAATTTTGAGGGGATAAAGTGCAAAAATTAGAAATTTTTAGGGAGTGATGTGCAATTTGCCATAAAAATTATCAATATAAAGTTTATTTTTGCAATGTCTTATGAACCTACAAAAAATTCGAGGCGCTGTTTGATCCTGATTCCACCCTTGCAATGAGGGTTGGTTCTTTGTGGGCCCCAAGTCCAAATCCGCTATTCTAACGGCCTATTGAGTCACCATGTTTTACATTATTTCATCAAATATTTGTCGAGTCGAGAGATGGAGGGCCTAGGAACAATGAATTGCGCCTTTGGTACAATTATGTAGCCGAACTTTAACCTATTCTTCCAAATTGTACGAACGTAACTTTAGATTAAAATTATATATATTTAAAAAAAAAAAAAAAAAAAAAAAAAAGCAAACAAACAAATTGACGGTGGGCTAGATAGATTTAAGCCTAATGAGGCCCATGAGAGTTGAATGAATATTGAAGACCAATAGCGTTTACAATGGCCACATTGAAAAAGCATGTCCAACAGGGGCCTCATGGGAAATAATAATAATAATAATAATAATAATAATAATAATAATAATAATAATAATAATAATAATAATAATAATAATAATAATAATAATAATAATAATAATAATAATAATAATAATAATAATAATAATATTATTAAAAAAAAAAAAAAAAAAAAACCGGACATACTCAAGAGGATAAATGTAAATAAGATAACCTTAATTAAGGCATATTAGGAGATTCCTCTGCTGTAACACCAGATTTAATTTGTACATCTCAAGTTCTACTCTTATAATTAATATACTGACCTAAGAAAAACATTGCAAAAATAGTTAAATGAATATTAAGGTATAAACTGAGTCAATACTTGTTCATATAATATAACCTCAACATAAATTTTCCCCATGGTTAGTTATTTAAGTTAACCATAATAGCAAGTCACTTATAATATCAGTAATCCCTCTTCTCCAAAACCAAAAATAATAATAATAATAATTAATTAATTAATAAGTAATCACTACTTGAATTATTCAAATTTAATGGAAGCCAACAAAAAGTTATAAGTTAATCAGTGGTTTGCAGGTTATGAAAACCACTAATTGCTACCTTCAGCTAATTATTTAAATGAGTCCCATGTATTAATAGAGCACGAGGCATGCGTAGAATTAAGCAGCCGTGATATGCCTACTTGGCCCAACCCAATGGGCCTACAAATTATTTACCTATTGGGCCACGAGCCCAATATCGAAGACCACTATCACCGAGGCTCAATCACCTTCAAGTAAGGTTTGGGCCCGACAATCTCAACTAAGCTATAAATAAAGGTTTGAACTCATTCCTTAAGGTACGTCCTATTAACTGAGCAATACTACAACTGTATTCTCTGGACTATTTTCTATGATCAGCACGTCTGACTTAGCGTCGGAGGGGTTTCCGCCGGATCAACTCCCGGCTTAGTTCATGTGTTCTATGATCGCAGGTATCTCAAGGTCATCAAGCTCGTGAGCCAAGGATCCACTCTACTCTTCCTGCTCATTCTACTTCAACACTCTAAGGTGATCTAACTTTAGCATCATCATTTTGGCGCCGTCTGTGGGAAGGCAAACACAATCACGTAGCACACATGATGGCCTTGAGACATCTGCTCAGGAGAGTGTGACACTGTTAACAACCTCCCATCTCGTGGAGGCTATGGCTTGCCACTTCTTCCTCCCCATGCTCGGGATCCACCACGAGATCCTCCTCGTGATGTCCCACTTGATCCTCAACAAGATCCACTTCTTCCCGCCCCTCGATCGGTTCAGACAACCGAGGAGGCCATTCAACGCTAGCAAGGGTTATCGACTCCCTGGGGGCTTACATTTACCCCCAAAATATTTCGTTCGCCAAGGGTTATCGACTCCCTGGGGGTTTATAGTGCCCCCAAAATATTTCGTTCGCCAAGGATTATCGACTCCCTGGGGGCTTACATCTGCCCCCAAAATATTTCGTTCGCCAAGGGTTATCGACTCCCTGGGGGCTTACAGTGCCCCCAAAATATTTCGTTCGCCAAGGGTTATCGACTCCCTGGGGGTTTATAGTGCCCCCAAAATATTTCGTTCGCCAAGGGTTATCGACTCCCTGGGGGCTTACATCTGCCCCCAAAATATTTCGTTCGCCAAGGGTTATCGACTCCCTGGGGGTTTACAGTGCCCCCAAAACATTTCGTTCGCCAAGGGTTATCGACTCCATGGTGGCTTACCTCTGCCCCCAAATGGGGGCCTACCTCCATCCCCCCTCGAACGGTTCAGATAACCGAAGAGGACCTTCAGCGTATGATCGCCGAACCTTCAACAAAATCAACTTCTACTTGCTCCTCTAACGGTTCAGATAACCGATGAGGACCTTCAGAGTATGATCGCAGAAGCTTCAACAAAATCAACTTCTACTTGCTCCTCTAACGGTTCAGATAACCGATGAGAACCTTCAGCGTACGATCACGGAAGCTTCAACTCGGGCCACTGAAGCAGTGGCACCATACATCATCACAAAGAAAGCGAACGCTCCCATCGCGAGGCCCTACTTGGTCCTCAACATGATCAACTTCTCTTTGCTCCTCGAACGGTTCAGATAACCGAAGAGGACATTCAGCGTATGATCGCAGAAGCTTCAACTCGTGCTGCCACTGTCACTGAAGCAGTGGCACCATACATCACCATAGCAGGAGTCAACGCCCCTCATGTGGCTCCAGCCGCAGCACAACCACCGCTATAAGGTAACACCCACCAAACAAGTGTGTCGTAATCATCTACTTCGAACCCTTCAATTCCGAATACAACAACTCACTCGTCGCGGAGAAGCGCGAACTGTGCAACATCGCCGAGAAGCGCAAACTGCGCAATATCGCCCATGTTCACCTCGGAGAGCCAACGCCTCTCCCTTACGAGCTCCTCATTCCAATGATGTCAAAGACATTTGAAGTTCTTCAAAACCATAACAGGGTTCCTGATCGCCTCACCTAAGATGGGGGGATATCCCACCTCAAGGTTTGGCATCTCATCCAAATGGTTGGACATCTCGTCACAAGGGTGGTACATCCTCCCTACCCTTGAACTCCAACAAATTCACATCTCATCTCAAGATTTGGGTATGTTCTCTCCACTCCAAGGATAACACATCCCCAACCTCACGCCCCAAGCGACGAGCGCGGAATCCGCATCCACATTCGCATCCGCGCATGTGCTCCGCTTCCGTGCGGATGCGCTCTGCATCTACGCGCTCAACATCCGCATCCGCGCATGCTCTCTACATCCGCGCGCTTAGCATCCGCGCGGTCTACATCCGCATGCGCACAAGTGCTCCGCTTTCGTGTGCTCTACATCTGCATCCGCGCATGTGTCCCGCTTCCGTGCGGATGAGCTCCGCATCCACGCGTTCCACTCCGCATCTAAGCATGCGTTCCCCATCCGTGCTCTTTGCATTCGCGCATGCGCTCCACATCCGCGCGCTCAGCATCCGCGCACTCAACATCCGCGCGGTCCACATTAGTATCTGCACATCCACATCTGTTATGCTATGCTACGATATGCTATGCTATGCTATGATATGCTATGCTTCCGCATCTGCTATGCTATGCTATGATATGCTATGCTTCCGCGCGCTCCGCATCCGCATCTGCGCATGCGTTCCAAATCCGCGCTCTCCGCATCCGCATCCGTGCATGCACTCCAAATCCGCGCGATCCGCATCCGCTTCAGCGCATGCGCTCCACATCCGCTTCCGCGCACGCATTCTGCATCCGCGCTCTCTACATCCGCGTGCTCAGCATTCCATTGGTTGGACGTCTCATCTTAAGGGTGATACACGCTCTTACATTTCTACCCAAAAGAGTTAGACATTCCAACCTAAGAGTAGCATATCATCTCTCTACCCCAAAGATAAGAAATCTCCAAATGGGGTGGATATCAACAAGCTCAAAAAAAAAAAAAAAAAAAACGAGAAGAAACCCGCGTGCACAGCACGCGCGCGTGGTGTACACGCGGGCCCAGAATCGCACGCGCTCGTCAACAGAGAAAAAAGAAAAAAAAGGAGGAAGGCGCGCGCGTGCTTGGAATGCGCGCGCAAGTGCTGCCCCAGGCGCGACCGCGCGCTCCCATCAGATTGCGCACAACTTTTACTACTCTCCACCAAATTGCGCGTAGATTTTGACGCGCTTCACCAAATCGCAAGAGAATTGCAACGCGCTCCACCAAATTGCACGAGCTCTTTAACGCGCCTACCAAATTGCGTTCGCTATCAAATGGATAAATAAAAAAATATATTTCTCCACGCCATGCCAACGATTAACGCAAGACTACAGCACCAATCTACTCTCGACACGATCCGGTACCCTTTTCGACTTGGCTCCCACATCGTCTCGAGAGTGGGGGGCTTGCAAGACAACTCCCACGAGGAGAGCACTCGCTCCGTCCTATAACCCCTTGCGAAGCAACTCCCACGAGGAGCCAACTCCCTCGGGTCTAGGAAACCACAGCGAGATAACTCCCACGAGGAGCCTACTCGCCGAGTACTACAACCCGCAGCGAGACAACTCTCACGAGGAAACAACTCGCTCGGTCCTACAACCCGCAGCGAGACAACTCCCACGAGGAGACAACTCGCTCGGTCCTACAACCCGCAGCGAGACAACTCCCACGAGGAGACAACTCGCTCGGTCTTAAAGACCCGCAGCGAGACAACTCCCACGAGGAGCCAACTCGCTCGGTACTACGAACCCGCAGCGAGACAACTCCCACGAGGAGCCAACTCGCTCGGTACCCCAACCCGCAGCGGGACAACTCCCACGAGGAGCCAACTCGCTCGGCACTACGAACCCGATACAAGGCAACTCCCACGAGGAGCCACCTCGCTCGGTAAAAAGACTCGTTGCGAGACAACTCCAACGAGGAGGCAACTCGCTCAGAGCGACCTGAATCCGCCCGCTCCCCAGTCGCGCGTCATCCAACGCTCCTACAACTTCATTGCGAGACAACTCCCACGATGAGACAACTTGCCCGCAATTCACTATATAATTGCAAGCTCAAATTAGCACGATTACAACCCTAGAAACACTTAGAGATATTATGAGAATCTATATAGCCTGGCCAGCTTGATTACTCAAAATTTATCTACTTGTTTTCGATGGGTCCTTCATTAAAACGTGGCCACGGTCCAAACATACTTACGACCCACGAGGTCTAACAAGGGGCACGATCCCCATAAAAAACTCTTGAGAGTCTGATCCCCTCCTCAAGTACATCACGCACAAGGCTATATGTAAACACATACAAGCAACGCGTCAAAACATTGACAATGTCGATAAATAACAACTCCCACGAGGAGAATACTAGCTCCCTGCTACTACATTATCGAGAGACAACTCCCACGAGGAGATAACTCGGTCAACTCTATTACCCGACGACGAGACAACTCCCACGAGGAGATTACTTGATCCGTGCTATCACATTATCGCGAGACAACTCTTACGAGGAGATAACTCGATCAACTCTATTACCCCGCGACGAGACAACTCCCACGAGGAGATAATTTGCTATTACATCGTCGCGGGACAACACCGACGACTCAAGTAACTTACATCGCGACAACTTGGTCGCGCTACGCGCCAACGCGCATTCACGCCCCTCCGACACACGCTCCAACGCGTTTTCGCACACCATCGACTACTACAATTTTTACTCTCGACACGATATGTCACCCATTTCAATATGGCCCACACATCGACTCGAGAGTGGGGGGCTTAATGATATGCCTAATTGGCCCAACCCAATGGGCCTACAAATTATTTAACTACTGGGCCACGAGCCCAATATCGAAGACCACTATCACCGAGGCCCAATCACCTTCAAGTAAGGTTTGGGCCCGACAATCTCAACTAAGCTATAAATAAAGGGTTGAACTCATTCTTTAAGGTACGTCTTATTAACTGAGCAATACTACAACTGTATTCTCTGGACTATTTTCTATGATCAGCACGTCTGACTTAGCGTCGGAGGGGTTTCCGCCGGATCAACCCCCGGCTTAGTTCATGTGTTCTATGATCGCAGGTATCTCAAGGTCATCAAGCTCGTGAGCCAAGGATCCACTCTGCTTTTCCTGCTCATTCTACTTCAACACTCTAAACTGAGTCAATACTTGTTCATATAATATAACCTCAACATAAATTTTCCCCATGGTTAGTTATTTAAGTTAACCATAATAGCAAGTCACTTATAATATCAGTAATCCCTCTTCTCCAAAACCAAAAATAATAATAATAATAATTAATTAATTAATAAGTAATCACTACTTGAATTATTCAAATTTAATGGAAGCCAACAAAAAGTTATAAGTTAATCAGTGGTTTGCAGGTTATGAAAACCACTAATTGCTACCTTCAGCTAATTATTTAAATGAGTCCCATGTATTAATAGAGCACGAGGCATGCGTAGAATTAAGCAGCCGCCTTTTTATTCACATTTTTTAGACACAAACATTAAACAAGTAATTAATTAGTAAAGATTAAAGAATAAGTTAAATAATTACTTTTAATGCCATTCAGTGACTTGATATGTGGTGTTTGCAAATGATTATTTAAAAGCAGAAGTCAGTGATTGAGCGTTAAGTCATTTTAAGTGCTTATTTCTAAAAGTTGGGGGTGTTTGCAATTATTTCGGAAAATGAACTTAAATAGAAAAAACAGGGTTATGGATGCTTTTAAAAAAATAGCATAAGCAGATTATTTTTACAGAAACAAAAGTTTTAGTTGATTTTGCAAACACCTGAAAACAGATTATGAGCAACAAAAAAAAAAAAAAAACTCATAATCACTTTCAAAAAGCTTTTGCAAACACCACCATAAAACGACATCAAAGATTTTACTTTAATTCCATCATAATCACAGATATTTTTTTAGCGAAAGAATCCACAGTCAACCGCCTATCTGTTCACTAAATAAACATACACTCTCGTATAACAGCTTGCAAACAATTTTAGATATTTGTCTCGTCTAATATACATATTGCTCAATCATTGCAAATCGTGTATTTAAACACCATAGGTGTGTCATGTTTTTTTGGGGGGAAAATATATATAATTCATTATTATAAGATTTTATTTCGACTAGTCAAGAGTTGAACTATTTTTACAATGTATAATAATAAATCGTGTTTTTACAATTAATAAAATTTTATACCAAAATGGACATTTTCTAACTGTCATGGTCCGTTTTAAAACATACTACACTTTATATCTGTATTAGTAATATTTACACTGTAAATAATAATAGTTAGTTATTTAGTTAATTAGGAATATAAATACAGTGCATTGTAGGATGAAGACTTCACGTTTTCCATTCAATTTGTTAATGAGTACTCTTCTTCCTCCATTGTTTTTGCTTGATTATATTTGATACAATAGCATGATAAATTTCGAAAAAAAGGAACACTAGAATACATTTTAATTTTCAAATAGAATATAGATTAAGATATTAATTATATAAAGAATATTTTGAGGTAAAGAAAAGATAAATCTCAATTGTTATTTCGATATGAAGGTTCGTATACATTTAGATGTGTGTGTTGTAAGGCCATGTTTATGAGGTTATTTGAAGCAAATATACGTTAATAATTTAATTGATTTATTTTCAACAAAAAATTACAACGAGTAAATTAAATTTAATCCACTTAAGTATTCGATCAATTTAAAATTCAAATCTTCAACGGACAATATATAAAACTAAAAACAAGTGTCTAAAATAAAGTCTCCTCAACAAAAAAGTAGGGAAAACGACTTTTTCTATGGTAACTTTAAGAGAGAGTCTACGAGATGCTATAATTTGAACTATAAATCTATTTAACTAACCAGCTACTAATCGATCACACATACACCTGTGTGTAGGGGCGTATCTATAGGTAGACATGGCCACGGGGCGGGTCGGGTCCGGGTCCGGGTCCGGGTCCGACTTTTAGGGACCCGGAACCGATCCGCAGGGAGGCGGGTCTGGTTTCGGGGTGGGTCCACCCGGGCTATCCGGGTCCGGTTCGGGTCCGGGTCCACCCGGTTTTTCAAATTTTTTTTTTTTTAAGAAAGAAAAAAAACTATATTGAAACTTGAAAAAAATAATTTAAATTCAAAATTAAAAAAATAATTTAATTTAAGACTTTGAGACATAAACTAAATAAAATAAAAGTTGTGAAGATTGAATTATGGGTTTTAATAAGTGAAAGTAATAATTGAGAAATTTTTCAAAATTTCAAAATTCAGAAAATATCAAAATTCAATATTTCTTTTAAATTAAAACGTATTTTTTTTATATATTTTCAAAATTAAATATATATGCATTTGTTATTAGTCGAGATTTTTGATATTAATAATAGTCAACGTGACAATTAATAATTTATAAAACATTAGTTATACAATTATTATAATCATTTTACAGTGTTATTTATATGTGTAGATTAATCGTTCAAGATCACCGGGTGTAGCATCGATAAAACCAAACAAACAGCTTAGTTTTAAGTGTTCTTCATCTCAGGCGGCTAATATCTAGTGGAGTTTAAAACAAAAACATAATATTTCTTAAAAAAGAAAGACAAAAAAATATATTTAAAAAAAAAAAAAAAAAAAAAAAAAAGGACTGCATTAAATGTATTATATATTTTTTTGACATAATTTATTATTTAGTGTTTGCAAATGTAATTTGTCTTGAAACATTTTAAAAATAAACTTTATTAGGACATCTAATACATTTTTAATTAACAGGCTGAAAATTCAAACTTGTTTGCAACAATGCAACTTCTAGGTAATTAAGTTGTTTGAATCAGTTTTGTCTTGAATAACTGCACACACTTCCAACTTTTAAGAATACATATTTTTTTTTTCTCAATTTGATATTTTGATTGCAGATAAAATTTTATTGATGCACTTGATTTTCATTCATTATTAATAAAAGAAAAGGTTAAAAGTAATCATTTGTATTCCAAAAGTCACATGTAGCTACATAACTATATTTAGATGGGACAAGTACATTAGATAATTTTAATTTTACAATAACTTTGTAACACCACTTTAATGAAGTTCCAAGGCCAAATCAATTTTACAAGTACGAGGCCTTTTTTTCATTTTTGTGAAATTGTGGGTGGATATGGAAATAAAAAATGAAATTGTGAGCTCAAATGCAATTGACACATTTCAAAGTTGACATCATTATATTATTTGAAATGTTAAATGTCGCTTCAATTTTACTAATGTCGTTTTGACTTCGGACCTGATTTTGACATATTTCTATTTTGATTTTGGCAAAATTCAAAACACGAAAACTATAGTCCTTTGGGTCAGCTTTCTAATCCAACTTAAATCCGCTAGACTGGATGCCGTGTGACAAAGTTATGCATGAATGAGTCACATTTTGAATTTTAGATACCTCAATACATCAAAGTTGTGAACAATATCCATTGATTCATGTATATCTTTCTCGTCCGACATTCAATTTTGATGATTCAAGTTGAATTAGAAAAGTTACTCAGAATATTACAAATTCTATTTTTCGGGTTTTGCAAAATTTGGAATTAAAAATGATCAAAAATCACGTTTGAAGTCGAAACGGTATTATTAAAGCTCGGACGACATTTATCACATCCCTTATATTATTATGTATTTTATAACATATGTTTAATGAAAAATGAAATGTATTAGTCCATAGATTCTGACCCCCAAAAATAAAAATCAATTTTCACAAAATTTCGTATCAATATTCCCATTTTTTTATTTAATTCGTTTAGAAAAGAATTCACATAATTGAAATCGGTATGTTTCAAAAAAAAATGCTAATTTCAATTTGGTACATTAACTTACACCCATGTGTTACTATGTTCTATTGTATATTAATTACACCCGGTGAATTTTACTGAGTTGTTTTTTTTTTTTTTTTTTTTTTTTTTACTTTTGATCTGCACACGATAATACCCATAATGATGTGTTGAACTTACACATCCCTATCCTATGATATAATCCGATAAAATTCATCGAGTAGTGTATAATTCGATAAAATTCATCGAGTTCTGTATAATATGGTAAAATTCATGGAGTGTTGTATAGAACAAATCTCATGTAACGACGGTTTCTTTGGAAAAGAAGTGGCAATGTATAATATGGTGTCAAGTTGCATGAAGCTACTTTTTCATGGGAATAAAAATTAGTGATTGACCAAGTGTGGGATTTTAGCCTTTTTGTTTGACCCTTCTTAATTCTTAGTGTATGTATGGGCTAATAATATTCCAAATTAGGAAATATATATTATATTGTAGTTCAATATGTTCACACTCTCTATGGTTTGGCTGCCATTTCTTGGTTTTCACAAATTGTTGAATGAGATTAATCAAATTATGTGTACACCTCTTGGTGTTCTTTTTTAGTTTTATTCATATTTTTTTCAGGAAAATGGACATTATATTTTACATAAATAATTCTTTCTTTATTAATCAACATTCTTGTTACTTAGCTTCGAATTATTTATAGAATCTAAGACTAGGATAAGTTTCAATTTATTTTCACTTTGCATTCTTGAAATATATTATTTTGTCGGTTTCCACAGAAAAAAGAAAATAAGAAAAAAAAAAGTTAATATTATTTTGCTCTTTCAATCAGAGTCAAAAGACTGTATTTTAAGAATGTACGCTCCTTAAGCTTTTTTTGGTAAAAAAATAAAATGATATGTAAAATTGTTTTCAAATTTGTGTCAAGAAAGAAAAAGGTCAAAAATTGTTTCCGACCATAGTCATCGCAAAATACTCGTAAATGCCTACAATAATGTTTTTGATTTTCCACGTTAAAAAAAATGTTTTTTTTTTCCTTTCAGAAAATTGTTATTTTCATTTTTTTTAAAACTCGCACCAGATAGGCCGGTTGAATCGGTTAAACCGCGAACTATTGCCTTGTTCAGTCTGGTTAAACCGTAATATCAAAACTTGAGTGCAAATCAGATTTTTTGTCCCAAAATTGTGCTTTTTTTTATATATAAAAATAAACAAATAAAATGGAAGAAAAAAATGCCTGTTTACTCGTTATTTGAAAAAAAGAAAAATAAAATAAAATTGGAAGATATGTTATTTTTATTATAATTTTTATAATATTTGAAATAATTCAGTGTGATATGTGTTGATATGTTGTGTATGTAAAAGAAAATTAAGTTTGATTTACATTTTAATTGAAAATGAGTAACGAGTTAACATGTGTGAGAAAAATATATGTATAAATAGTTATAAAATAAAAAAATGAAAAAAATGGGTTGAACCGGTCCAGCGAATTCAAAGACGAATCAATCCGTTTTCAATTCCTTCTGTGCGTGGCTCGGGTTCCTGAACACTTTGACTTGTGCTAAAAGTCCACGTTAAACACGCTGAACGTACATCAAGCGCAAATAGCCAATAATAATCATATAAAAATTCGTTTACTTTCCAACATTGCACAATAAAAACGCATTTAAAAATGGTTAATTTCATGCCTAAAAAATAGACAACTTCTCAATATTCCGAATACACTAATAAATAATTGACTTTTTTCATTTATGAAAAAAGTCAACATTTCAGCAGTCAAAACATCCATTCAAACGTAAATGACGTCAAAAATAACTTCATTTTTTTCAAAAATTCAGATCAGTGTAGAGAATAATAATATAATATTAATACTCGTACAAATATACGTATACGCGTAATAAATATTAAATAGTTTCTCCACACCCACATGCAGTATATATATATATATATATATATATATATATATATATATATATATATATATATATATATATATATATATATATATATATATATATATCTCGCACGTGTTATTTGACCATTCCGCCCAATTACATCACTTTCCACGAACCTCAGGGCTTCGTCCCTGCATGAATTTCTATTTTATTTTGTTATTTAATTTTCTTCTTGTTTTCATATATTAATTAACTAAGGACAAATTACGGCCACCCTGAGTTATTGTTAAATTACGAAACCTCCTCTTGTTTTGATAATTATGGTCATTCTTTCAATTATGTATTATCTTACTAAAAAAATTCTTCAGTTAATTTTGGAAAATCGAACCGAAATTTTGGTACGTCAACATTTTATACCGTTTACCGATCTAAATATACGATTTGGTTCGATAAATAACCGAATTAAATAAATTTTATTTAAAAATAATTAAAAGGATGGTGGCTGTAATTACTCAAACAATATGAGTTTTTTTTTCGTAATTTGTCCATACCTCGTAGGGTGACGGTAATTTGCCCATTAACTAAAGAATAAAATAAATTATTCAATTTTTTGGACTTTAATAAATGGCCCACTACTTAATTTAATCCCAAAATTCAAATATATATAGCCATTGGGTCATTGGCACCTTTCAATCATCTCTTCCACCTTTCATTCCAGACTGAAGCAGAGTGAGTCGACTCAGTTACCATAACAAAAAATAAAAAAAAAATCATCACTCTTAGTTTTTAGAGAGAGAGAGAAAATGGGGAGGGCACCGTGCTGTGAGAAAATGGGGTTGAAGAAAGGGCCATGGACAGATGAAGAAGATCAGATTCTCATCAAATACATCAATCAGAACGGCCATTCCAATTGGCGCGCTCTTCCCAAACGCGCCGGTACTAATTCAATCTCTATCGAAACTACAGATAGTTTCTTCAAGTAATAATTGAGTTAATTGAAAATGGCATTGAGAAAATAATTAATTTTTTTTTTGGTTTGGGTATTAGGGCTTTTGAGGTGCGGAAAGAGTTGCCGGCTCCGGTGGGTGAATTACTTGCGGCCGGATATTAAGAGAGGGAATTTCACGGCGGAGGAGGAGGAGATTATCATCAAATTGCACGCCGAGTTGGGAAATAAGTATGTTTTTTTCTTTCTTTTTTTTTTTTTTTGGAAGAAGAAAATTTTGAATTGAAAAGTGGGAAAATCAAAACTTCTGAGTCTGACATTTGTGATTTGATCTGATTTGTTTATTTGCAGATGGTGTGTGATTGCAGCAAAATTACCAGGCCGCACAGACAACGAAATCAAAAACGTGTGGCACACACACTTGAAGAAGAAGAAGATGATGAAATCGGAGACGAAAACTCAGAGCACCGACTCGTCTGAGTTGGATCTGAAATCGGAGAAGCATTCGGCGGAGGATCACGATCCGTGTTCGCCGGTCAATTCGTCGAGCGAAATCTCATCGGTAACCTCCGCCTCCGCCGCCGTCGGCTCCGGCGAGTTCGACTTCAACATGCTGACGGATTCGTTGGAGAGTTTGACGGAAATGGGGGAAAGCTTCTGGTCGGAGGTTTTCTCCGGGAGCGATTGGAGTGCTAGCAGTAGTGATATTTCCGCCGCCGGCAATGGTGATTCCGATCTGCTTCAGTTTGCGGAATCGTTTGCTTCCGATTTAAATACGGGGATTTGCGATGATTTTTGGGGGAACTTGTTTAATAGGGCTCAGGATTTGACGGAATCTTTTGATTTTTTTGTGAATTAACAAATTTTCTTAATTGTGGTTTAGTTATTCGAACTTGTGATTTGTAGTGTAACTTACATTTGTTTGAAACTGATATTCCAATTAAAATCTTTAATTTTTATTTTCTTTGAATTTTTGTCATTAAGATATTAATATTAAAATGTCCAGTCAAATTTCAACTAAATCTATTGAAATACAGAATACTTTACTTTAATGAATAATAATTTAGTTCACTTAGTAAAATTAAGTGAAAGTTGACTAATTAGACTATTTAGTATTAATATTTTGATTTTAGGAGTTTTGGGATGGAAAAATATGTTTTGAAACATTTAGCTTAATTTTTTTGGGCGCAACGAGTAATAATTCAAGTTTGATTTTCATACAAATATTTTTTGGGTTGAGTTTGTCGCATATGATTGTCCAATGCGTTGTTTACTTGTTATTACTAAGACATAGTTCGCTTGGTGCTTAGACTCTAGTTCATTTGTGAACTAAAGAATCTGTAACTAGTTCTACAACAAACATGATACGATTAGGAGTTAGGACATGGGTCGATTTTACTTTACAATCAACTGATTTCTTACATATAAATTTTGGCAACCAATCCATCAAAATTAAGTTGGTAGCTTAACAAATTCACGTATAATTTGATATGTTGATTATTGCTTCTATGTTAAAAAAAATCGGTTGGTCAATAAAGTAGTATCAATTGACTTTATATATATATATATATATAATAAGTAACTAATTATATAAATAATTCATTATTTATTAGATTTATTATAAAAAAACATACTTTACATGTAATAAAATATTTATTAGTATTTGTATTTGATAAATAACGATTAACATTAATTTAGAAAAATAATATTTGAAATTTGTATGAAAATGAGCATCCAATAATTAACAACAAACAACCTATTATATAATCGATAAAGTCGTTTGTCAACCAATCCAAACCATGAAAATCCAGACGATGGTCATTGAACCTAAAAGACAAACACTATTTGATCGTCAACTTCTTAATATTGACGCCCGTCGCCAGCTATCTAAAAAGTGAAAAAAAAAAAAAAAAAAAAAAAAAAAACTTAAGCTTACCTAAAAATAAAACAAATAGGAAAAATCATCATTTCCCAAAATGAATAAGATAAATTAACCATGAATGAGTTATCTTTAAAAAAAGCAAGTGATTAATTGTTTATGACACACTAAATTAAGGGCCCCAAGTTCAATTGTGCAGGCCAACTTGTTTGTAAAGCATCTTATCTATGCTGAAAACAAGATTTTCTTCAAATTATTAAATGTATTTGAAGCAATCAATATATCTACTTGTTATTTTACAAATTCATCAAGTTGCACCTAGCCATTATGATGAAATTAATTCACCTCATCTAGTCACTATCTTCGAGTTCACCTTTTATTTTATTTCTTAAGAAAAGGTTAAATTGCTTTATTAAAAAAATAATATAAAATTCCATATGGACAAGAAAAGCACCGTGAATCACGTTTTAAACACATTCACAATATTATAATAATTAATTCATGCTTAATAAAAAAAATAATAGACCACTTGCTCTAACATCTAACATGTGAGTTGGGATTGATTTTCTAAGCTGAAATGATTTGTGCAGGCACAAATTAAACATTCAGGCACATTTTTTACCATTTCTCAAAAAACAAAAGGTAAAAAACTCAAAAACTCTCTCTACCCTTTCGATTTTCTTTCGCAAAGCCCGTGCAAATCGTCAACAGATCGGATGTAATTTTTACGTTTTTACGATCCTCTTGTTATGTAGATTACGAATCCGAAAAAAAAAACGAAAAAAATCGGACTTTGGCCTGCTCGTGTGAATTTACGCGAGCACTTCCCAAGTGCTCGCGTAAATTCACGCGAGCAGGCCTTGTTAATTTTTTTTTTTTTTTTTTTAATTGCTCGTGTAAAAACACACGAGTGGTTGCAAAGTGCTCGTGTGAAATCACACGAGCACTTTGCAACCACTCGTGTGTTTTTACACGAGCAGATTAAATTTTTTTTTTTTTTTTTATATAATTTTTTTTATAGAATTATAAGATGCTCGTGCAAAAACATGCGAGCATTTCAACAGTGCTCGTGTGAAATCAGATGAGCACTGTTGAAATGCTCGTGTGTTTTTGCACGAGCACCAAAATTTAATTTTTTTTTTTTTTTTTAATTTTTAATTTGGTAGGAATAGTACAAAAGGTAAATAGTTATGGTAAAAAGGTAAAAAACCATGGTAAAAAAGTGCATGAATGTTTAATTTGGCCTGCGTATATCACCACCCTTTTCTAAGTGGTCTAATTGGTTGAGCAGGATATTGCGATATTATCTTGTTCAATTTCGAACTAGCAGTATTTTCTCACATCTCTTGTGCAGTTTAAAAGTTATTGTGCCAAGTCGAAGTACACTTGGTGCAATTCGAGTGAATGGACCTCATTGCGTTGGGTTTTATTTAATGTTTACTTTATCATTAAAAAAAAAACTAAAAATACCCAATTAGCTTATGACAATCTCCACTTCCCACATTTTTCCTTTTCTCTTTTTTTTCTTTTGTGCGTTTTAAAATTGGATAATGATTTTTAGTGAAGTGATCCATGTTTCTAAACTCAAATTAATATATTGAGATAGTTGGATGACTTCATCATCGATATCTAATCTAATTAACATTAAAGAATAATTAAATACATCACCTAGATCTAATATAGCAAAAAAATATGAAAATATGTAATTCAAAATGTTGCTTTACAAAGAGCGAGAAGAGCGAAATGTCTAGCTAGTTATTACGATTCAAAAGTAGGGTTGTAAATGACTCGGACTCGAATTTAGATTGGCAAATTTTTCGAACTCGAGCTAGAGCTTTTATTTTCTGAGCTTGGACTTGAGTCAAGATTGTCGCTCGAGTTCAACTCATTTTGCCTTTTTTTTTTTTTAATACCATTATTTTTTATTACACTAAATTATTTACTACAATAAAAAATAGAAGATAATAAATTATTTTTTATATGTATTTTTATTTATTTATTTGTTATTATTATTATTATTATTATTATTATTATTATTATTATTATTATTATTATTATTATTATTATTATTATTATTATTATTATTATTATTAGTAGTAGTATTATTATTATTATTATTATTATTATTATTATTATTATTATTATTATTATTATTATTATTATTATTATTATTATTATTATTATTAGTATTATTATTATTATTATTATTATTATTATTATTATTATTATTATTATTATTATTATTATTATTATTATTATTATTATTATTATTATTATTATTATTATTATTATTATTATTATTATTATTATTATTATTATTATTATTATTATTATTATTATTATTATTATTATTATTATTATTATTATTATTATTATTATTATTATTATATACAACTACAAATGGGGCCGAACTTGAGATCCTCAGAAAGCTCAAACTTTTGTCGAGCCGACACCGCTTATTTACACCCATATTCAATAGGAACAGTCGTAAACTGTGTCAAGATTATTTTATTGTATGTTAAGCAAGTGTCTAGGATTAGAAGAAAGATCCGAGCAAGGAGTGATAATATATAGTAGGTAGCGCAAGATAGCGTGATGCCATTTGACCAAAGTTCGATTTTTTTTATTCAAATGCCTTCTATGTCGAACTCGTCACACATAGTTAACTTACTGTGATTACACCTCTAGTTCAGGCTCGGTCTGTTGCATGAGACTGAAATTTTATAAATGGTTGGTTGAACGTTCTTTTATTACTAAAAAAAATCATCAAAGAAGCTAGAGCTCCGTAACAAGAAACTTGAAATTGAAAGTCCATATGTTAAAAGATTAGCATCTACAACAGTTGAATTCAAAATTATGTTTGAACAAGTCGAGAAACTGAATGACAATGAAAAGCTAATGAGTCACAGTGATTTATTACCTATCTAGATGGAAGTTGCATTGGAAGAAAAAGATCTAGTAGAAGCTAATTCGTGGCAGTGACAACGAGCATATGTCAGGCAATATATATGGGTAAGGAGCTTGTTAAAGGAGCTCAACTTTGATCAAGAAGATTAAACAAAAGTTTTTTGTTGATAACAAGTCAGCGATTGTACTAGCGAATAGGGGTGAGCAAGTCGGACCCATCAACCCGCTACACCCGTTAAACCCGTGAAAAACCGCCCCGTTGGGGCCGGACGGATAGATCCATCCATAGGATTGGGTCCTAAAATGGTGAAGAACCGTGGGTTTGGGTCTTAGACGGGTTCAATTTTTTTTAATACCCGTGAAACCCGTCCCGCCCCGCCATACAAAACGACGTCGTTTTGTTTACGTTATATAGTATAATAAATTAATAATATTAATGAATAAATAAAGTATCTCTAGTGTATCAAATACATAAATCAACTAAACTATAATTGTGGAAGTAATAGCTATAAAGATTATGAAAATCTCTAAGAAAATGTAGGAAAAAAAGCATATATATACAACGGTCAACACACGGCAGAAAAAAGAAGAAGAAAATGGTGTTGAATGGAGCTGAATAGCGTTAGTTATGCTTGAAAAAACTATATTTATTTTATTTAAATTTTGTCTTTTAAGTTATGAATTAGTTATTTTTAGTTTTATATTAATTTTTATTTACTCTTGACATTTACATTATTTATGTTTGGTTTCAATTTAAAATTTTAGGTTATTCATTTTAGTTTCTAATTATTCTCCCGTAAAACTTATAAATTATATATAAAAAAAAATAGTTTAGACGATAACGGGTTTCGACCCGTAAAGGTTGGGTCCTACTACAAACCCGCCATGGACCCGCCTATCATAAACCCGTTAAAACCCCACAAGTTTGGTTCTTCAAAATCAAGAACCGTTGTTTGACGGGACGAGGGCGGGTTTTGATAGAACCCGCGGGTTTATGGCCCGCGCACACCCCTACTAGCGAATAATCCAATGTTTCATGATCGAATCAAACACAGTGATACTCGGCATCATTCCATTCGAGAGTGCAATGCAAAGAAGGAAGTTCAAGTTAAGTTTGTGAAGTCTAAAGATCAAAACTGTTTATATCTTCACGAAACCTCTGAAAAGAAAATTGTTCGAGAAATTGAGGAATCAACTTGGAATGCGAGAATTGAGCTTAGGGTGGCGTGTTGGAAATGAATAAGCTAGATTCATTATAAATCAAGTTCAAAGAATTGAAAATTCTAGAGTTATAGAGAAAAAAAGAGGGTATTCCAGTGAGTCTTGTAATTGTGTTGATTGGGTGAGTAGTATTCAAAGAAGTGAAGTTAGTAAAAATATTTTTATCTCCTCTCTACTACTCTTTATCTCTACAAAAATAATAAAAATAATTATTTATTTTATTATTATCTTGATGATAAAAAAAAAAAAAAAAATCCCAAGTACAGTTGTAACTTGTAAGTTGTAACTAGAAATATGATTATTTATTTTTTTGCTTAATAGAATAATTCATTCTTTTGAAAATTGCTGGAATTTTCTTCATTTGTAAATATTTTACACTGTAAATAAGATGCATTTTGTTTTTGTGTAGGAATCTAGTTGGGCCTGAATCAGCCCACACCTTTATAAAGTAATCATTTAGGATGAAAAAAAATACTATTAATACAAATATTAATTATTTGATAAATATATAATTTATGAATTTATAATACAAAAATCTTTATGGTGACTAGGGGTCGAAATCGGACAGAATGGATCGAAAATGGTTTTTTCGATTCCAATTTCTTTTTAAGAAAAAAATGGGTTCTAATTTCTGTTCCAAAAAAATTGGAATGCAAAAATTCATTCTGATTCAGAACGCCTCAGAATCAACGGAATTTTCAAATTTTCAAAAATCACATTAGTATATAATATCTTGTTCTAAATTCGAATATAATGCTAATTTTCACAATATTTTTCTATCTTTTTCGAAAATTTGCAGGAAAATGAAAGGAAATTAAAAAAAAAAAGGGACAAAACACAATAAATAAAACCACATATATGAACAACAAATTAAAACATAGATTTTATGATAAGGAAAAATGCAATCGAGAGTTTCTGATACCAATCAATCTTTTCTAATGTTATAATTTACTTGGCCCTTCGATTTACATATTTCATATAAAATATAACATAAGTTATATCATGGAATTATAAAATATATCATAAAATTATATTATATATTTAAAAAAAATCAAAATATTTGGAACTAAAATTGGATCGGAAATTGTAATTTTGCATAATTTTATACACAGTTCTGATCCGTTCCAAATAAATTCGAAAAAAATGGAAATCAGAATTTCAGAAATCATAATGAAAAATACGATTTTAAATTCAGAACTTTTTAAATTCGAATTAAGAAATTATATTCCGAGTTTCACCATTAATGGTGACACGAAACCGATGATAGTTGCACTTGCACCTTTATTTTGAGCATGTTATGTTCAATGAAACATTCAATACGCATCAACAACATTTGTAAATTATTGTAATATTTTTATTTTAGTTTAATCCCAAATACGAAGTTGCAGTTAAACTTAAAAAGTTAGTTCGGATAATTGGTATGCTCCCTACGTCCCATATTATATGTCGTTTTGGGTGGTTGAGTGTATATTAAAAAATTCAATAATTACGCATAAATTATACCAAAAATAACATATTAAATATTAAAATACCCTTGTTATTGATTATTTTTCAAATTAATTATGAGTGATAAGGGCAAAATAAATAAAAATCCAATTAATGTTTTATTGGAACTCTAAAATAATAAATAATTTGAGATTAACTCCAAAAAACAAATAATATGAAACATAAGGGGTAATCATTTTTGGGAATATGTTTCATTTAATTAATTTAAACATTTAGCCAATTATTGATTTATATCATGAATGAAACCACATTCATATTTGGCCTTTTAAAAGTTAATTAATCAAATTGATTTAAGTTATTCATCCAAATTGAGACAAAAAATGTATTAAATTATATAGATTTTATATTCATAAAGAATATTGATATAAAGTCATGTAAGAGATGGCCTAGCGGTTGGAGAAAGTGGTTATGTGTCAATTGACCCAAGTTCAAGTCCCCTTGCCAACGATCGCTAGGTCGAGCTTGTCACACATAGCTTAGTATGGTTTACGTCTCTCGTATGGTTTGCAAGCTATTATACGAGAGTGTAGGTTTACCCAGTGCACCTATATGGTTGACTGTGAGTTCCTTCATTAACAAAAAAAAAATTGATATAAAGAGTAATATTCCTTTAATGTCTCAATATTGTGAAATATTATTATAGCAGTTTGACTTAGACTGAAAATAGACAACTTAGTTGGAGAGTTTAGGCTAAAAATAGACAATCTAGATTGAAAGTGGACAGCTTAATTGGAGAATTTAGACTAAAAATAGACATCTTAGATTGAAAATTAATAAAAATAACATATTTTCAAAGATGTAGTAGGCGAAAATTAGATGGTTGGCGACAAAGAACTGGTAATGGGGCTAAGCAGGGGTGTGAACGAGCCGAGTTCACCTGTTTTGGCAGGCTCGAGCTCCGGCTCATCGAGTTTTTTTTTTTTGTTCGAGCTCGAGTCCAAGCTCATTTTGTTTGTTTTTTTTTTTCTGAAAAAATATTTAAATTATGATAAAACGAATTGAAAATAAACAATAACTGTAGTTATATATATTTTTTAATATTTATATATTCTTTTTTATACTATTTCTATAATATTTTATATAATTATACATTATTTAAATTTAAACAATATATATATATATATATAAAAGATAAGGCTCGCGAGCCGGCTCGAGAGATTACGAATAACTAAAAACAAGCCGAACTCGAGATTGAAAAACTTGAGTTCGAGTTCGAGTTTTTTTTGAGCCGGCTCATCGAGCTCACGGAGTGAAGGTCATTTTGAGAACAAATGAGTTGGAGGTGAATAAAGTAGTTCCAGTCTAGAGTGAATATTTTCAGTCTAAGCTCTCCAACTAAGATGTCAGAGGACTTATAGCCAATGCAAAAAAATAATATCCTGATTTGAAAGAATATTAGTTCCCGGTGGTGTTTAGCAAATTAGCCCTAAGTCAAACTTAGTTGATCATTCATTAATCATTACAGTTGAAAAACTTAAATTTTAAGTATTTTCTTAAATTATTTTTAATTTAATGAAATAATTTGTTTATCAAGTAGGAACTTTCTATAATTAAATTGAACACAAATAAATCTTCTAATAGGAATATCAAATATGAATGTTATCCTGACTTGGTACGGCGTCGTATAGCCGAACCCCGTCTCTACCCGCATTATAAATAGCTATTATCACCGACTACACCACGCGCGGTGCGTATATTACAAACGCCCCCCTTCTCTACCATCCTTACATTCTCATTCTAAAATCAACAAAATCCACAATCTTAGGTTAGCGATTTCTATCGAAACCATTCGGAATCAGCTTCTGTTGAAACCATGGCGACTGCATCAGGTACTTTCTACACTTTCCAGTTCGAATCCATCATCATGAATCGCGAACTGTTGCAAGATATTGATTTTTATTTGTTAATCAATGATTTCTGCGTCTAATTTGATTATGCGTACTTAGCAAGTAGATTTCTTTCTGACTCGCATCAATTATATTTTCTTGTCGGAGATAAAAAGGATGATTTTTAGACGCGATTTTATTAGGGTTTTGTGATGCATAGCTTTGATCACGTTCCCCGTTTGTAATCGTGTACTTTTGCGTAAATCGTCGATTAATTGGGTTTGCAAAATTTTGATATTTAAATGTTTTATTAATCTTAATCTTCTCGTTGATTTTCGGGTGAATTGGAAGGGTAATCAATGCTGATTTTTATTTTTTGTTGCTTTGATGACTGCAGTGGCGTTTAAGTCGAGGGAGGACCACAGGAAACAGCTTGAGTTAGAGGAGGCCCGTAAGGCTGGGCTTGCACCTGCCGAAGTGGATGAGGATGGAAAGGAAATTAACCCTCATATTCCCCAGTATATGTCCTCTGCGCCTTGGTACTTGAATGCAGAGAGACCGGTATGTTACGTGGATATATCTGTTGTTCATTATTTGTTCCATTCAGTACTATTTACTATACAGTTGTTCTGTAACCTGGACATTTGGATTTCTCACTATTCATTTTGATGGTGGTTTTCAGAGTTTGAAACATCAAAGGAAGTGGAAATCGGATCCGAACTATACCAGGTCCTGGTATGATAGAGGTGCAACCACTTATCAGGCGGTGAAGTTCAGAAAGGGTGCTTGTAAAAAGTATGATGTCAAAACCCTCTATGTACATATATGTTTGGATATAGCTATGGCTGCATAATTTTTGTTTGTATTCCTTACACTCTGTTGATGTGTATTTTTAGATATAATTAAGTCTGCATAATTTATGTTTCTATTCCTTGCGCTGTTTTGGTTATTGGACGGTACTGAAGTTTTTATCAATCTATTCCTTCTCATTTAGAATTAAGATTTAGGGCTTGTGGAGTTTTAATACATGAATTCAATATAGGCGGTTCTTGTTGGTTTTTATATTTTTATATTTCTTTTCTTCTATTTGGGATAGATTTATCATGCTGTCTTAGTACCAGTTTGCATGTTCTATTATGATTATCTTAATTCGGTGATGCTCCGCGTGACATGATTTCGAATTTTATCCTGTTGCTTTGGAGGGGATTCTTTTCTGGGTTCAAACACTATATATTACTAGTAGTTCTTATTGTTAAATGAATTCAGTGTGCTTTTTATTCTTGCTAACACATCGCATCTGTACTCTTTATGTTATCAAACTTCGGATTTGATAACATACTTGTTTACTTGTGATGTAGAGTACAGCGTATGGCGTGAATTTATATGGAGTAAATGCTACGATAATATGATCAACAGTTGTCATATGTTGTTCTTCACTGCCATTTTTTGACTTGGTGAAGAAATTCTGTATTATTTCTAACCAACACAGTAGGATGTATGGTTTGCCCACTTTGGTTCTCCCTTTATGATGCATAGTCGATATTTGTTTGGTTACAACTGACAAATCTCATTAAATATCTTTTATATCTAGACTAGGAGTCTAGCCCAAGTGTTTCCTATCATTTAACTAGGGAATATATATATACATATATATATATATATATATATATATATATATATATATATATATATATATTTATTATTTTTTGATTTATTTTTTTTAATAGAAACTGAAGGTTATGGTTTTGCTTTGAACATTTGTTCTTGCTGCAGCTGTGGGGCTATGACACATAGTAGGAAGTCATGCTTGGAAAGGCCTCGAAAAAAGGGAGCCGAGTTCACTGGCAGAAATATTGCCCCAGATGAGAAGATTGAGTCCTTTGAGCTTGATTATGATGGAAAGCGAGACCGCTGGAATGGATATGATGCTGCATCTTATAAATACGTTATTCAAAGGTATGAAGCTCGGGATGAAGCAAGAAGCAAGTTCTTGAAGGAGCAACAACTTAAAAAGTTGGAGGAAAAAAATAGTAATCAAAATAACGAAGATGGGGTTAGTGATGATGAAGATAATGAGGACTCTCTCAAAGTTGATGAGGCCAAAGTTGATGAGAGTAAGCAAATGGATTTCGCAAAGGTCGAAAAACGTGTCCGTACTACCGGTGGTGGTAGTACTGGAACGGTTAGGTATGTTGACATATTCTTTTTCATTTGCTCTCTCTTTTACACATTTGTGCTTGCCACAGTTAAAATATTTGAGAACATATTAGAATATGGTTATTATATTCTAGAACTGGGGCTATACTGAGTACATATTTCCTCCCTTGATCTTCTTGGCGAGGGTGATGTTTGGATTTCTGTTGAATAATGTGTTTGCCATGTGCTTTGAAGAGATTAAAAATTGACCTTTTTCTCCTTTTTCTTTGCCAGAAATTTACGTATTCGGGAGGACACGGCGAAATATCTTCTTAATCTCGATGTAAACTCCGCCCACTATGACCCAAAAACACGTTCTATGCGTGAGGATCCTCTCCCAGACATGGATCCAAATGAGAAGTTCTATGCTGTAAGTTTATTTTCCGTTCGAAAAGTGAGATTGTGCTACTGTTTTGCTAATATTCTGCATTTGCAACAGCGTGCTGATATCTATTTGTCAAAATTATAGGGAGATAACCAGAACAGAGTGAGTGGTCAGGCTTTGGAATTCAAGCAGCTCAATATTCATGCTTGGGAAGCATTCGACAAGGGTCATGATGTTCATATGCAAGCTGCTCCCTCACAAGCTGAACTGCTTTATAAGAACTTCAGGGTCAATAAGGAGAAGCTTAAGACGCACACTAAAGATACAATCATGGAGAAGTATGGCAATGCTGCTACAGATGAAGTACTTCCACGAGAACTATTACTGGGACAAAGTGAGAGAGAGGTCGAATATGATCGGGCTGGGAGGATCATTAAAGGCCAGGTACGGACCAACATTCTCCTTCTTGCTTCTTTGATGGGATGTCTGACCGTATTATTTCTGTTAATACTCCACATACCAAAGCAGTTGGAATCTCTTCGCTTTTATGTTGCTTTACTGCGGACAAGTCTGTTTATATTCCCTTGTTATGTACTAGGATGGTGAAATGTTTGTCGGACATTAATGTACTTCTTCAAACCGTCACAAGAATGTTGTCTTTTCATGTCGTCTTGGGATTATTTACATGTTATGTATTATGGGGTTGGGTGCCATAGTATTTGTTTTAGCTGTCTGACTCTATTTGCTGTGATATTTGATTGCTAGTATGCTTTCTAACAATCTTAATCATGACCAAGTTTTACTTTATCTTTTGGTATTATGAAGAGTTTCAAAATTATGGGGACAATGTTTAGATAATATGGCAACCCATCTCACCACCTCACATGTCACTAAGAACAGGATGAGAAGTTAAAAGGGTACACATTGAGAAAGTAATTAGGTGGAAAATAAATTTCTCTATACGAACCATGCGTTGTCTAGAACAGATATTGTTTCCATTTTAATTATTCTTTTTCCATAGACCTCTTTATGAGTGGAATTAACCTGTTGACTTCGTGATCTTTGCAGGAGACTTCTCTTCCAAAGAGCAAGTATGAAGAGGATGTGTACATCAACAACCATACAAGCGTTTGGGGTTCATGGTGGAAGGACCATCAGTGGGGCTATAAATGTTGTCAGCAGACAGTTAGAAATAGCTACTGTACTGGCGCTGCTGGTATTGAGGCTGCTGAAGCTGCATCGGATCTTATGAAAGCTAATATCGCTCGTAAAGAGGCTGCTGAAGGTAATAATGGCTTTCCTTTTACTACATGAAGAATGACTTCGATAAACTGTTAAGGTCAAAAGTTATAACTTTTCTGTGATATAGCATGTATGTTCTAATTCGAAGTGGTTAGACTGCCTATAGATCTAGGTAATATAGAATTTTGACAATGCATTGAGCAACCAGTTAATATGATCTAATATATTATCCAGACTAAATATTCTCAAGAACTTTTAATACTGAATAACCAGTATTTTATGGTGATAGAACAAATATTTCTAATCAATATTTCTATTTTCCATAGATATGGAATAATCTAACCATTGTAACTTAGTTTCGGACAATCTTTTTAGAAGGTCAAATAGGCCACTTACTACAACAATCTTAAACACAGTAGTGGTAGTACAGTACTTTATGACTTCCAGAGTTACAACTAAGCTCATTTTAGATAAAATCATTTACAAAGAGATTAGAGATGCATAAAATGATTATATTTGTTCTTTAAAAAAATCACTTTTTCTCTACTGTATATGTGTTGAAACACAGAAGAAGCCCATGTTTGTTTTTTGTTTACCCTTATTGTTTGCGAGTATACATGCGTAGATAGTGCTTCATTTATATTTTAGAATTATCTCAGTATTATGATGCACATCCTTATCTAGGTCAGTTGTTTGCTATGGTATATATGCATAGCTACTGCTTCGTTTATGTTTTAGTATTAGAAGATAAATAATGGCATGGTATCTGAAAGTTTATTTTTTGCAATCAGAAGCACCTGCACCAGCTGAGGAAATAAGGCTTGCAACTTGGGGAACCGAAGTACCTGATGATCTAGTTATAGACCAGAAAAAACTGGCTGAAGCACTTCATAAGGTAAATTTCAAATCTTATTTATATTGTGCGGTCCTTTCGTAAGTGGTTTCTTAGAGGTGGTCTGGGTCTTGCCCTTAAACTTTTTTTTTTCAATCACACGTGTTTGATTTGGGTAAAATGTTATCTGTATCTTATGGTAATGCAAATTTTGGATATGATTTAAAACGGCATCTTTACATTGGTTTTTCTTGCAGGAGGATGAAAGGAAGAAAGAGGAGAGGGACGAAAGAAAACGCAAATATAATGTCAAGTGGAACGATGGGGTACAATGATTTTCTTATGTTTATTTAAATTTTGTTTTTTGGTCTTATATTAGTTACGGTTGTAGTTTATCGGTGATTCTAATCATTTTTTGACTTGTAGGTTACACCGGAAGACATGGAAGCTTACAGGATGAAGAGGGTCCATCACGATGATCCAATGAAGGACTTCCTCAATTGAAGTTTGCGATTAGATTTTTCAGGCTATATGGCAAGAAAATTTCTGTTGTGGTCTTTGAAGATATAATTAATAATATTTCTCGGGATGTTTAGTAGTCTTTTAATTGGTTTATAATATTAGGGTGATGTTTCGTAATCTTTGTGTTCTCGTCTGGAAAGCTTGAACATAGCTTTGCATGTCTTGTTACTCTTGTCGTGGTGTATCGAAACGTTGACAATGGACACACTTGCCTTGTCATTCTGAAGTAATGGAATATTCTGTGTGGTCTTTGTTAAAGTTTTAACACGGTGATGTTTGAGATTTTAAATAACATGTATCTTATCGATTGTCTCGTCCAATATCGGTTCACCGTTTGATTGTTTGTTTGTTCGATTAGCAAGTTTCGTCATAAAATAAATCAATTTACTTGTCGCATTTCTCAATCGTTTAGGTGAAGAATATATCGATTTCAATACATCGTCATAGATAAAATTGCAAAGAATTTCTATACAGGCGATTTCAAGAGTAATATTATTTGTATATCTAGGATGTTAATGAAAACTACGTACGGCGAGCTAGCATTTCTTGACGGTGCATCTGAGCTCGGAACCGAGCTATGAACTCCTCGGCCCTTTCATCAATACCTTGCATCTGTGGTGAAGCCAACACCATTGAATCCCACATATCATCTGCACTACTGTCGATCATATTCATATCATTATCGGATACACTTGTGTTTTCTTTATTAGATACCTCGGGCCCACTTTTCTGTTCGGGAACCTCGCTTGTCTTCGAACTAGTCGATTTCTCCTTGCTTGTGCTTCCAGTTTCCGCTACACCGGAAGCGGGCCCCACGAAGAGCTGATCGACGAACACTGGAGGCGGTCTTTTCTGGTGGCTAATGAAGGTGTTCTTGTTTTTGGGCTTCTTCTTGAATTTCTTGGGCTGCACGGAAAGAGATCTCGGCCAGCTAAGTTTGCCGGAAGTTTTTTTGTAGGATTGGTTTTTAAGTTTCTTGTTTGGTTTTGATGATGATGGTAATGATTTATTGAGTTTTTGTAGCTTGAGAGGCATTACTTTGTTTGTAAATGCTCTCCAAAACTTTTTTGTGGGCAGCAATTTCTTCAATTTCAACCAACTCATTCTATCTGATCAGAGAGATTTTGACAGAGTTTTCCAAGCTGAGAGAGAGAGAGAGAGAGAGAGAGAGAGAGAGAGAGAGAGAGAGAGAGAGAGAGAGAGAGAGAGAAGGTAAGAAATTAATGCAAGGGAGAAATGCAAGGGAAGGGATGATGTTGTTATATACTACTGCTTCTTGCTACAAAATCTTTGTGGGGTCAATTTTTGTCATTAAAGAATTAGCATAACAGAAGTCCCTTAATTCTTACGCTAGTTAGTTTTTTTTTCGAAATATATAATTAGGGTAAATTAGGTCACCCCTGAGATAAGGTCATATGACAAAAAAAATTATCATGTTTGCCTAATTTCAGTGCGGTGTCAAATTTAGTGGAATTTTCTCCAGTTTGTACCAATTTTACCCAATTCAAGCTCCACATTTTGAAACAAGATGATCACGCTTGAAAATATCGGATTGTGGTTCATCAGAACTGCATTTTTACACAAAATCAATACAAACTAGAGAACATTGCACAGAATCTAGTAAATTCTACTGAATTTGACACCATAGCGGTGGACGTGTAAGAAAATTCATAGTTGAGGAGATAACTGTAATTACTCAAACAACAGGGAAATTTTCGTAATTTGGCCTTATATCAGAGATGGCTGTAATTTATCCTAATTATTAATTACTTTGATAGTGAGATTAATATTCTAACTAATTCTTTTTGAGAATAGAGTTTCTTCTCTTATCCGAATGGGGAATAAAGGTCCCTTTTTTCGGTTATTTGATTTCTTATTCCACGTTGTTTGTTTGATTCTGGTTTTGGTTCTGGTTCTGGAAATTGAAGCTAAACTTTTTAACCACTTTTTCAAGTTGCAAATATTCCTTAGTTGCTTAGAACTTACGTACGTTCACACTATGGCCGACCACCGCTACTACAACTTGAAACTTAGAACAATCAACATATTCTCTCGATCGGAATTGCTCGTAAAACAATAT